>NC_134369.1:13651833-13960000 GCF_035582795.1 Mycteria americana
TTGATGTTGAAGTGGAAGTTGAAAGAAACCACAAAACCAGGTAATTATGATGTAGCCTGTCCAAAGGGCATGTTTTTCAGGGTTTTTTTCTTTTTCCCTATTTAGGCAATGAATGCTTTGCATTCCATAATATAAAAATTTGTACCCCTTTCTGATTTATACTGGATGTTATAATATACTTCGCTTCATTATCCAATACAGCATTCATTAGGAAGTTCTTTTCCTCAATGGTATATACCAGCACTGCATTTCACAGCTTGCTTATAACAGACTGAAGCAAAAAAGAAATCCTTTTTGGAGGAAGATAATTAGTCCTTCTGACATTTTGATTGATGAAATACTACTAGTATTAGATACTTCTTTAAGTGAGGGGGTTGCATGGGATGAAATCATTTTCCAATTTACTAATCATGACAGAAACATAGAGTATCAACAGTGGAAGGGACCTCGAGTCATTTGATTTATCTCTCTGTCCAAAGAAACAAGCAGCTATACTTAAGTCATTTCTGAAGCATATTTGTGTAAAGAGTACTTAAAGACCTCCAGTAATGGAGAGTCCATAATCTTCCCAGGCACTCTATTCTGATGGTTCATTATCTTCCTAGAAATTTTTCCTCCTGTCTGCCCTGAACCTTCAGTTTGACAATCAGCTTAAACTTATACCTACAGGCCATGACCTAATCACTTTTTTCATTATAAATTTTCAGTTAACTCACCTGCAGCCACATAATTGCTAGACCTGACCTAAGGGAGGTGGTGGGAGCCTATGCGTGGGTCTAAAGAAAAGGGTGGAACCGCAGTTCATATTTTCAGACTATTATTTCTTGCCCTATCCATCATGGATATGAAGAACAGGTAGCCACCTTCCTATTTTCAGCAATCTGCTATCACACTTCTCCCTTGGTCTCTTGTTCTTTAGACTAAACAGGATGAATTTTCTCAGTCCTGTCCTGCCTTTCTGATCTTTGTGATTGACTCGCCATGCTCTATTTGGTACCTATTACGTTAAAATGGGACTATCCAAAACTGAGCACAATATCTAGTTGAAGCCTCGCCAGTGCTGGGCTGAGTGGAAGGATTGTTTTGTAAGTACTGCAGACCTGAGGCTTGCATATAAAACACAGGTGATGATTGTCTTTCTGTAACTTATTTAAGGGCTCTGAAGTCCACATAAAAGAACAAGAGGTAAGTGCTGGGAATGAGGCCATTGGCCTGTTTTTCACCTGGCATATTTAAATAGCCTTCTAACCCATTCAAGGGGAGAAGTGTTGGCCTTGGCCTCCTCAGAAAGGGCAGGTGTGTACAATGAGGTTTGGTACCAGAGCGGCTGTTTTACACTAATCCTGCCTCACAGGGGCATTGTCCGGTAACACTGGAACTGTGAACTCATGTTCAGCTTGTGATCTGCAACAGTCCTTGAGCTGCTGCCTGACCAGCTCTTCTCCTTGTGTTTGCATTCTGAGCTTGTCTTTCAGTGTACTTACAGTCATTCCTGGCTTGATGTTGTCTTCAGATTTAATAAGCGTGTTCTCTCTTGGGTCATCGAGGTCATCAGTTATAATGATATCATGCCTAGGATAGACACTTATGAAATATCCCTTGATGCAACCTTCCACTTTGATCATGAGCAAGTTACAACTACTTTCTGAGAAGTGTTTTTTATAAGCCGTGTGCATTGTTCCTGTAATATTTTAATGTAGACAGTATTATGAAAAAAGTTACATGAAATGGTATCAAAAGCCTTACTAAAATAGAGATATGTGATATTTAGTGTTCCTCCTCTAACCCCAAAGCCTGTCAACCTGTGCTACATGGAGATTTGTTCCTGACAGGTGCATAATGGCTGTTACTTACCTCTTTGTTTTCTTCTAGCTGCTTATTATTTCCAGTATTTTCCTGGGAATTAAAATTAATGGGATGCATCTGTAACTCTTGGATGCCAGCTTTTCCACCCTTTTACTGCTAGATACCATGATTGCCTTTTTTGTTTTTCAGGTATTTTACCTGCCTTCCGCTAATAGTTCTTGAGCCACTAATAGCTCTGGAAAGTCTTGTCAGTTTTTAAAGTACCCTAGAATGAATTTTATTGGTTATGGCTGATTTTGAAATTTCCAGCCTAAGTACTTGCTAACCTTTTGCTTCTCTGTAAAAAAACTGCGGTCTTGCCCCTTTGTCATTGATATTGATTGTGCCATCCACTGCTTGCAGTTGACATTTTGGTTAAGATTGATGTAAGATGACATTAAATACATTTGCCTTCTGAGCATCATCTATCAATTGCATTCTGGGTTGACTACAATACCAGCCTCTTTATTAGTTGTCTTCCTACTACGCATATACTTATAGACTATTTCATTTTTAGTTACACCCCTTGTTAGTTGCTCCTCATTTTTTGTTTCTGGTTTTGACCCTCTATGCTTGTGTTTTCCTTTTGTTCTTATTTCCATCGTTGGTATGCTCCCTTCTTGTGTGTGAGACTTGTGGAAATTCACAATTTAACCGGATTGGTTTATTAGTAAAAAAAAATTATAAGGATATAAAGTTATATAGGTTTGTAAGTTTTCCCAGGATGTTAATAGCACGCATTTACTGCTGGTTTAAAATGTTCTCAAAATAATTGATTAAAAGTGAAATTATACTCTAGGTTTTAGCCAGTTTGGCAATATTAATGGTAAGAATCTCCTATAAAGTCTTGTTTTTCCAGTAGTGGTATTATCAAACCATTAAGTTAACCATTTTAAGTTCCTTGACATAATAATTAGACATCTGAAGCTTGGTTCCTACCTAAAACATAAAAAACTGAGATGACAGTTAAACAAGCTTTTTGATTTGGTGGGACAACACCAAATAAAATAGTCTCTGTCAATCTCCTCTTCTATTGAGTGAAGGTTTTTATCCCCTGTTCCTTAATGGGCCTAAGTATGTCACCTCCATTGATTCTGGATGTGAAGACCATAGATTTTGCTGCGAACTCACAACAACATCTCCCATGATATAGTAGATAAAATATCACTAAGATGGCCCCAAACCATCATCTTTTTGACATGTGACTGAAACAATATAAAGTGATTAGTGAATAGATTATAATTTGTGAATTTTTAATCTAGGATATAAATAAATAAGTTTGAAAATTTTTATTTTAGAGTATTTTGGCATTGATTTTGTTCATCTTATGATGTATTCAAGCTAATATGTGCAAACAGAGGCTCTTGTGTTTTGCAAAAACCCTGTGTTCATACGCACTACATTTATATCGGGGAGAAAAAGAAAAGTTTGTATGGTGTCTTGCAGTACTTTAGTCAGTGTGTTATGAATACTGCTTTAATAACTTACTGTGGGGAAAAAGAATACTAAGTTTAATCATACAGCTAATGTCACAATGTCACCACCCCCTTAACAGCTAAATGATAAAAGTGAGGACAGAGCAGCATGAATTGTTAAGGTCTGTACATTATTCATTTAAACATCTGCTGTTGGTTCCTCTTTACATATGGGAATAAATTATACCACATCAGCACATTCTTCATGCTTTGTGTTTAAGCATTTAAAAGTGGTTTTTTTTCTATTATTAATACTATTTTTTCTGCTTGGTTGGCAGCTCCTGAAGTTATCAGTCCCTATGACTACAGCCAACAGTATGACAGTTGGAGCATAGGTGTCATTATGTACATGCTGTAAGTAGCTTGTAAAAGTAATATAAAATGTACAGACCCATTTATAATACAAGTACTTACAATTTTGCTCTGAAATAAAAAATAAACCTGTGTGCTAAACCTTCACAAAAGACTGAACTCTTATAATTGCTTGTATGTAAACTTTACAAATTTCTATGCAAAATAAAGTAAAAGATACAGTTCAGTGTTAGAAACCGAGTATTTGATTTATGAACCACCTTATAATCCTGAAATAACAAAATATTACAGAATATTGCAGCGAAACACCGTAAAACTAAACTGAGAGTTTAGGCCTCTCTTTTTCATATGTTGGCTGGATCGATATATGAGAACTAAGTTATTGATTTAGAGATTATTGGTCAAACCCTCAAATGGATTGCACAAACTGTGCAATCAGGTTAAGGGCTTTTCTCTCCACCTCTGCCTGTGGTAACTCTGTAACTGAGATGTTCGAGGGCTGCCAGGCCTCCCTGTACAGGTTATCTGTGTCCTTTGAAAGTTTATTAGTCTGCTGCTATTGGAGGAATAAATGAAATTTTACATTTGTAAGAGTACATGCCTATTTTTATGGAAGTCTTTCATCATTTATAACATTTGTCTTAGTTAAAAAATAATAATTCCTCTCCAAAACCTCTTATCCTGCCTATACTAGCTAAATAATATGAAAAGGTACCCCAGTAATTAAAAATAAATTGTAGCAAATTACATAAGTTACCATTCATATGATGCAACTAAAATGTCACATTGTATGCAGAAATTTTTTTTCTTTCATAATGTATTTGCATGGGTTTTTTTCCTCACTTTCAGTCTTTTTCTTCTCTCAGTTGCCCCCAGATGATGCTTTAATGCCAATGTTTTAGAACATTACCACTTGCCGTTTCATTTGTTGTTATTTCTGTCCTGTGATTGTTTTACTTTTGTTGCATGCAGCTGAGTTCTTATATAACTTAAGACTTTGTACACGAGCATGCAGACACAGGCACATAGTTTCATAACCTCCTCTTTTCTGGATTTTCTTTGTTTGGTTTTTCTTTCCGCTTTGTTTTGGTTCTTCAGTTTCTCTGCTATACAATTAGCTCACTTTTCTTCTTGTGTCAGCATGATGAAGTGTTCATAGCTTTATTGCCTTTTTTTTTTTTATTTCTAAAATCCATGTGTACTTTTAATGCGGATACAGAATGAGTTTTATTGTTGTACTTCATGATATTAATGTTTGCATAGTGGTAGTAGGATTTGCACAACATAATGCAATAGAATATATTATAAAATGGTTGGTAGAAATTGGATGGTTTGACTGGCTAATAAGAATCCAGAGCAGTGCCTGCAACCAGCACAATTCACAGCTCAGAACTTGTAGAATTCAGAGCAGTGAACTGTGTTGATTGCAGCCGGAACTTAGAACTTCTGACCTTCTTCCTTAATTAGCAATATAAATATTTTTTAAATTAGCATTTTGTAATCACAACAGTGTCAAAACAAAGTAACATTAATTCACCCCTTGTTGTGTTGACTACACAAGATTGAAAATACTGTGTATGAATTAATAGAATACAATTCACCCTCCTTCTTATTGCTTAATTTGAAAATAGTAATACAAAAGCCGTAAGATCATCTTCTGATTTTAATTCCGGTTTTGCAAATTACTTTTCTTCCCACCTTGAATAACAGCTTGTGCTCCTGGTGCTCCTTTAATGGGCTTAAAGATACTGTTAGAGCCATTATTGCCACCGTCACAACTCTGACCCTTCTAGGCTACAGCTAATGCCTCCCTGGTAATTTGCTAGCTGCCAGAGCTCTTTTTGCAGTGCAGATGGCACGCTCCATCTTGGCTCCAAGGGTATTATTGCCACGACAGGCTCAGTCTCTACCTATACGGGGAGCATAAGCCCTGAGGTGACTCATGAACTCTGTTTTCATGAATGTTAATGCACAGGGTTGCCTCTGCATAATGGGGCAGTGCCAGCGTGATGGATTTTTATATGTAATTTAAACTGAGGTGTACTTTATACTTTCCGTTTTATTTCTGTAGAAGCATACACAATAGTAACCAACAAAAAGAAAATCCATTAAAATACAAAAGTATGGCAGCACATTGAAAGAGTAGACTAGCAAGAGTCCCGCTGCCTGTCATACTCGGAGAGTACGGCCCATATGCTGCTCTCTAATAGGAAAGGGTCAGGGGCTGCTTTTTCCCGTGCAATCTGCGCTATTGGATTTCTTGCTCATTCTTCCAAGCTCAGAGACTCTGGCCCCTGCAATAGTACTCAAAAAGCTTTGTGCAACTAAAGGCGTCTAGGATGCCTAATAAATTATTCCTGTGTTGCAGCAATAAGAAATCTATTAAGAAAATGTGGTACTTTTTGCTCCTTTCTAAAGGCACAGAAAATTTCTTCACAGAATGTTCAAGGTTCCATGTGATACGTTTCACCTACTTAACTTGATTTCTTTAGCTGAAGTTATCTGTTGTCTGTCGCTGCCTTAGTCTGGAGAGAATTTAGTCCTATCTGTGCATAACAGAATAATGGGCATTGTCACCAGCCAATACTTACGGTATCGTGTCCTGAAATGAATGCATTCTTCCCATTTTCTATTCTTTAAATCGCGTTCCATGTGGATTTAAGTCCTGAGGGAGATTGGGAAGGAGAATTGGAGGATAAAAGAAGACAGCAATTTTTGTTGAAAACATTTTGAGATTAAAAGTTTGGGGCAAAATGCACTAAAATATTAATTTTATGTTTTACCTTAAAATTAAAAATTAAAGCCATGTGAATGAAATTCCAGACTGTTTTACTTTGATATAAAGTGACAGACATCCTTCACTAGGATGTGACAATTACATTTTCAGTAGCTACTTCTGTGTTTTGGGAGTAGAACTAAAAACATAATTTGATGCAAATAATTTATTTGATGAAGTTAGCTTTTTTGTTTTAAATGGTCACAAATAAGTGTATTAATTTCTTGAAAGTATTTGCTATGTAATTTTTGCCTGTCAGTTGTGCGTGAATAGTATGATGTAAAATCTATTAGAAATTTAATCTGTCTTTATTAGCTTTGATTGAAAACACAGATCACATGATATGGTTTTTCATTCGTTATGTGATTAGTAGAATACAGATCAATATTTACTTTCGAAGTATATTATCTAATAAACATTTATAGTTGATGTTTCTAGTTAATACTTCTGTTGGTAAACAGTAATAGTCACAGAAACCAAATACAAAGCAAGTTTAAACACTGGGTTTGATATTAACACAATTTTTTTAGGAATGCATTTGTTTTGGTTTCATATATATTACCTTTTTTATTGTTAACACATCATTAAGAATACAACTGGCATAAAGGAAGCAGATGATATAGAAAGAGTAAATTGAATTTACAGACATTGAGATACCACATTTACTCAAATATTTTACTCAAAATAACAAGAAATAGACACAGGGCAAGAATGCAGCCAAGGTATATTTTTATGAACCTATGTACTCTTAATATGTACACTTACGGGAATTTCTTAAAATTTTTCTGACATTTCTGATATCTTTGCTTTTGTATTATCCTATTTCTACTGATACCTGAGTTAAGATCAGGCCAAATAAGGCAACGTTCACACTAGGTAGCTAAAGGAGGTACAGCTTGATACCAGAACGAAGAATGAAAAATTAAAAATTATGGTTTTTTTTGTCATAGTATTTTGTGCTTTATGTTTTTGTTCTGAAAAATACATCTTGTGTAGCAATAAAAGGATATTATATACTTCTGTATTTTTCTGTGAATCACACTTGCTTTGATTTACTGCTATTCAATGAAGAATAGCAACTTAGACTGAGAATTGAACATATTTCATAGATTGTAGGAATTTGGAAATGACTTTATCACATTTTGAACAGCAGTACACTTGACTTTAGGGACACAAGCAACCACTATGTATGACTAAACTGACTTCTATAAAATAAGGCTCCAGAATAAAACATATCTAGCAATTCTTATACTGAGTCAATGACCTGTTTGATCCAAACCCTGTTTTTTAGAAAGACAGCTGATGGGGACTTCAATGCCTAAATTGAGAGCGCTCTGTTTGGTCTTGTTGCTGTTGCTTCAGTTCTTGTGATTTGTTATTAAGTCAGTGGAATTTTAGCTCACTAGTCTAAAAACAGTGGGACATGAATTAATGATGGTTCTTATTACTGAAATGTAGTGGTTACTAGGACAGAATTGTTGAATTGTTTAATGGAAAATATTACCCTGACATGAAATCAGAAGAAATGGTAAGTACATACTGTTTGCAGTAAGCAAAATTTCTGTGGTGGAAATACTGCACATGGTGGCAACAGGTTAGCTTTCAGTTAGCCAAGTGGTTTGGATGAGTGAGTTACAGAATAGCAAAATACTATATTTTCAGTTCAATTTTTTCTAGCTTCTACCTTCAGTTGTTGTATCGTGTTAAACCTTTGGCTGTTACTTTAAAAATCCATGTAATATCAATTATCTTTTCTTTATGTGGATACCTAGTGACCAAAATTAAATCACCTTTTAACCTCATAACCTTTTTCCTTTAAATCTCTGAGACACATTTTTCAGAACTTGAGCCACTTTTGTAGAGTTCTTCTGAAGCTTTCCCAGTCCTGCGAACTTTTTGATTTCACAGTGATCCCATAATACATAGTTCTTGCCTCACCAGTGAAAAATAGTAGGTATCTGTTCACTGACCCTAATTTTCTTACACCTTTTATAGCGCAAGTTTAGAAGAAAATCTTTTTGAACTAGTAAGAAAGGGAGACCTATGCTTTAAAAATCTGGTCAGGGAAGCAGTTGGTGAGGTTAGTAAGTACACAATGCTCTCACAAAATAAATGCTGACAGTATTGCAATGAATTCCACAAATGTAGTAGTTTTGATCTTTTATTTTTTTGCTTTTAAGTAGTATGCATTTTCTGAAAAGCGAAATTGATGTTAAAAAATAAATTGACATAAATGGTGTCATGAATTAATTTCATAGCATTGTAAGTAAAATATTCTCTGCTGAATTAAAGGACTCAGTTGAAAATGTGCCGAGCTGTTGTTAGCAGAAATGAGATGTATCAAGTTGTGGGGTTTTTTCCTAGCAAAATATATTGAGACTACTTCTGAAAGTTGATCCTGCTCACCAAATCGCAGCTGATGATTCACCTGATAAGCAGTGGATAACTGGGTTTTGAGGAGGTATCATTTCTTCACCTTGTATTCTAACTCTTACTCATTTGGTACATAAAGATGCTGTATTGCCTCAGTGGAACCCAGTAGGGTGGAAAATTAAAAAAAACACAACCTAAGCAACAGAATACTTGTAGGGGCCTTACCCAAAGCTCCCAAATCCATTAACATGTTTTGCTTGTATCCCATGGGCTTCTGATAGGCCTGTTAACTAGGAGAAGCTTTACACTGTGTTCCTTACCGAAACCAACTTTACCTGATTTCCCATATGTTTTGACATAATACAGAAGTATGGGTTCAGGTCAGGTTTAATTAATTCTCACAATATTCCTATTATTATTATAGAAGTGTTTGGGCTTTTTTTAATTTAAAAACAGAAGATTGAGCTACAGGGAAATCTGGCCATTCTGAAGGTAAGTGAATTGTAGTGCCGGAAAAGGAACCTGTGAGCTCCCACCTTCCTGGCTGGGCTGCAGAGCACCCACTATGAGAATACTGAACTTTCAGCTATCTGATGAAACAGTTGCAGTATTTTGTAGTTGAAATTAAAGCAGAGGGAATGGATATATCTGCTACTTAAAGATAACACTGATGATGGCAAACCCTAATTTCTTCTGTAGCTGGCTTCAGTGCCATCTAGAAAGAGAAATGCCTGTGAATCATTGAAAAATATTCTGATATGTGGGAGAATAAATAGCTCTCTATTCAAAATGGACCACTGGTTTTGCCTCACACCATCTACAAAAGAACCATTCTGGACTAGTGTACCCCTTTCTTCTTTCCTGCTAACTGAGGAGAGCTGAAGAAGATTTTTTTCAAAGTTTTAGTGCATTCTTGTGTGGGGAGAATAGCCACAAGCAAAAGTCTAACTCTACAATGGCCTGAAAAATGAGACAATTTTCATCCACTTCTGCCCTGCCATACTATGAGTACCATACTGTCCTTGCTTTGTGAAACTGAAGATATGGAAAACTACCATCCATGTGATTTTATGACTTTTCACTATGTATATTCATGAAGTTTGAGATTATGATAACATAATTACATGTAACAAGACCTTCCTATAGTTCATAGTAAATCATTCCTTCTCTCCATAGTATACAACATTTAAGGCACAGTAGATTTTCATTTACAATGCTTTTCTTCGTTTAAGAAGTAGGTAGCAGACTGGTTGTCTTTACTGTAAAATATCTACAAATGCAACCCCATATTAGTTGTCTTCCGTTTGCACTTTCATGGTAAATGTGCAAGACCTTTAAGTGTTAGTTTCAATGCAGAACTATACTTTAGATTTTTTCAAGTTTGAGTGTTTCTAAATGTTGAGAGATGGCCATCGTAGACTGCTGACAGAATTCCCTCTTGCCAGGGAGCCCGCTCTGAAGTCTGCTGTTATGGACAGCTTCTGCAGGTGTTATTTGGTCAGAAATAAATACAATCAGAAATGAGCTCTGGAAATAAACTGAATCCCTTTGTTCCTCCAGCTGATCTACTCCTAGCACAGTTTTAAGCTGCTTCCTTAAGGGAAAACTTTCTGGATGAGGCAATGCTTCAGACAGTGATCTTGCTTTCACGCTTCAACCTTTCCCGTACGTGACCAGCCAGTGTTTTCTATTACAGTAGAACTGCAAGGAGGCATTTTTGTCTCTTAAATACCTCTATGTTAGCATGAGCTGACTTTCAGTGCCATTTTAAGGCTTGGGTTGCTGTGTCTCCAGTTCTAAAGGAGACTTTGGCAGACATCTGCCTGTGAGCAGTAGCTCCAACATTTGGATCTGCTGTGTGTGAACACAGCACGCAGCTGCTCTGCTGGCAGATGGTACTTTGTTGAACTTTCTCCATGGGCTCGCTACTGTGCGTGTGCGGTGCCCAGTGTCCAGTTGTGGTTCTGCTGAATTTCTTGAAAAAATTTTTTCAACAAATATGCCTGTTTTCTTGAATACTGATCGACCTGTTTAGCATTTTTACTACTAAACACATCCCCATCTCTGTTCAGTATCGACACTTCCAATTTATTTATTTATTTAATAACATTTTTGTTTCATTGACATAAATTATTTATTTTGTATAAGGAACTAAGAACATCAGAATGGTCATGCAAGGTACTGTCAAAGGTCTTTCTCACATCATCACCAGTGGCAAAGGACAGATGCTTAGAGGATAAGAACAGGAAAAGCATTCGGTACTGGAAAATTATACCAGCCGTTGGTCACTTGTTGCTCAGGGTTTCCTGAACCAAAAGAGAGTGGTGGTAATAAAGCTCAGTTGACTTTTTTCCCACTGATTTGCCCAAATATTTTTAAACTCGTATAAAAATTACTTGTGGCAACGAACTCCCCAGCTTCAGTAGGTAGACTGTGATGGTGAGTCTCCCTTGTTGTTCTGTACCTTCCACCTTCCATCCACATGCTCCACCTGAAGCCCCCAGTTGTCTTATTTGCATTCTCCTATGCTGCTTATGGTTTTCATATGTATTACATATTGCAGCGTTTGAATTGGTAGTTAAATGTTTTTCCATGGCTAGTAAAAACCTTAGGTTTTTAGAGGAGTATAAAGAAACAGGAACTTAAAGTGGTAAATGCTGCTATGCAGAATTCTTTAGCGATGCTCATTAAGATGTCCTAATATGGCCTGGTTTTCAGAACTACTGAGCACCTGTGGCTCCCATCGTACTTCAGTGGGAGTTGCGGATACTCAGTACCATTGAAAATCAGGACACCAGTTTCTAGTTACGCTTGTGCCTTCACAGCCTTTGTGATTTTACAATAGCCAGATGGGGAACATGAAAGTGCATTATCATGTAGAGAATTCTGCGTGTAAAAAAATTAACCCCTTGGTGCCATGTGACATGTGAGCTTCTGCATAGGAGTAAATGCATTTGGCACCACAGTCTCCCACCAGGAAATCCCTACCATCTGTACCAAAAATTTATGAAGTCACAAGTCATTCTGTGTGATTAAAACTGGCATTTCAAATATAGGTGCAGCAATTTTATATTCCAGAACAACACTTTAACAATAAAAATTTTAATTTAAAAGTTACCATGTACTCATAGCTAAACAAATGACCTCAAGCTCAATTCAGGTTAGTGGATACCTCTGGAGGTTTATGTGTTGTCAGTTTGAGACCGTATACAGTTTTGGCCTGGGGCTATGCAAAGGGTTGATGATTAATTATTTACCAGAAATACTAATTAATGCATTTCTGTTACTAGTTTTGATTATTTTGATCTTTATACCAGTTAAAACTTCTCCAGACACATTTAACTTTTTACATCTACTAAAAAGTAAGAGCAAAAAAGATGACAGGATAGCAGAATATTTTTAAGTTTCTAAGAAAGACAAAGATTGTATTACCACTATGTGTTGTTTCTGCATAATCTGCATATACTGAGTATAATATTCATGAAATATAGGGTTAATCTTATTTGGCAATAAATATTTTTATGGATACATATAGTTTAGTTTGATACTGTAATTTCCAATTACTTTAAGCTAGATTTTAAAAATATGCTCTATTCAATTTTTTTCACCTAATATTATATATTGTATGGATTGTAGTGTATTTTAACTATAAGAATACTCTACCTCCTTTTCTTCACTTCCCACTGGAAGAATGTGGTATTTTCTTAAGTTTCATTTAACAGAAGGTAGTGTTTCCTTTCAGGTAGTGAGGTTGTTTTTTTACTTCTTTCCTCCCCTCTACTGATTTTTGTTTTTCTTGGAAGGGCTTTTGAGCATATTGAAGGTGAGCTCTGGTTTAGAATTCTGTGTTATTGCTGTGATTTTTGGTGAAATTTACAGGTACAGTCTGCTTGACTGAAGAGTAAAAGTAAGACCTTAAATATAAAATTATGTGTACAGTGTCTGAGATTTCATGTTTCTTTTGGTGGCAAATTGACTTTTGTAAGCAAACGAAATGCCTAAAGCCCAAATTCTCTGGTGCCTGACTTACAACCCCAGCTCAGCAAAAAGCATATATAGAATCACAGAATGGTTTGGGTTGGAAGGGACCTTTGAAGGCCATCTAGTCCAACCCCCTGCAAGAGCAGGGACATCTTCAACTAGAGCAGGTTGCTCAGAGCCCTGTCCAGCCTGACCTTGAATGTTTCCAGGGATGGGGCCTCCACTACCTCTCTGGGCAACCTGTTCCAGTGCCTCAGCACCCTCATTGTAAAAAATTTCTTTCTTAAATCCAGTCTAAATCTGCCCTCCCTTAGTTTAAAACATTGCTCCTTGTCTTGTCACAACAGGCCTTGCTAAAAAGTCTGTCCCCGTCTTTGCTAGAGGTCCCCTTTAAGTACTGGAAGGCTGCTGTAAGGTCTTCCCCCAGCCTTCTCTTCTCCAGGCTGAACAACCCCAACTCTCTCAGCCTGTCCTCGTAGGAGAGGTGCTCCAGCCCTCGGATCATTTTTGTGGCCCTCCTCTGAACCCGCTCCAACAGGTCCATGTCCTTCTTGTGCTGAGGGCTCCAGAGCTGGAGGCAGCACTCCAGGTGGGGTCTCACCAGAGCCGGGTAGAGGGGCAGAATCACCTCCCTCGACCTGCTGGCCGCGCTTCTTTGGATGCAGCCCAGGATACAGTCGGCCTTCTGGGCTGCGAGGGCACATTGTTGGCTCATGTCCAGCTTTTCGTCCATCAGTACCCCAAGTCCTTTTCCACAGGGCTGCTCTCAATCACGTCATCCCCCAGCCTGTATTGAGACTGAGGATTGCCCCAACCCAGGTGCAGGACCCTGCACTTGGCCTTGTTGAACCTCATGAGGTTCACACAGGCCCACTTCTCCAGCTTGTCCAGGTCCCTCTGGATGGCATCCCCTCCTTCTGGCGTGTCAGCTGCACCAGTCAGCTTGGAGTCATCTGCAAACTTGCTGAGGGTGCACTCGATCCCACTGACTTGATCCCACTGTTGTTGATGAAGACATTAAATAGGACTGGTCCCAGTACGGACCCCTGAGGGACACCACTCGTCACTGATCTCCATCTGGACATTGAGCTGTTGACTGCTACCCTCTGGATGTGACCATCCAACCAATTCCTTATCCACTGAACAGTCTATCCATGAAATCCATATCTCTCCAATTTAGAGAGAAGGATGTTGTGGGGGACTGTGTCAAAGACTTTACGGAAGTCCAGATAGATGACATCCATTGCTTTTCCCTTGTCCGCTGATGTGGTAACTCCCTTATAGAAAGCCACTAGGTTGGTCAGGCAGGATTTGCCCCTGCTGAAGCCATGTTGGCTGTCTCAAATCACCTCCCTGTCCTTCCTGTGCTTCAGCATAGCTTCTAGGAGGATCTGTTCCATGATCTTCCCAGGCACAGAGGTGAGGCTGACAGGTCGGTAGTTCCCAGGGTCATCCTTTCTACCTTTTTTAAAGATGGGCACAATGTTTCCCTTCTTCCAGTCACCAGGGACTTCACCTGACTGCCATGACTTTTCAAATATCATGGAGAGTGGCTTGGCAGCTACATGAGCCAATTCCCTCAGGACTCTGGGATGCATCTCATCAGGTCCCATAGACTTATATATGTTCAGGTTCCTCAGGTGGTCATGAACCTGATCTTCCCTTACAGTGGGAGGAGCTTTACCCCCCTGGTCCCCAACATGTTGAGGGACCATATGTGCCTTCCTGGCCTGCAAATTATTTTTAAGCATGTTTCCAAAGTTATGCGAGGACTTGGAAAATTTGATCCAAGGAAGGACTGAGATGCCTAAGGATGCCTAATGATTCTGAGAAGAAATCTGCTTAGAGCTCTTGCTTTAACAAAGCTGCCTCTCCCTTTCCCATCTTAAATATTCTCAGCTATCTGGAGTTGGATCTTTTTGTGCACCTAGACCTCCCTCCCTTGGCAGTGCTCGGCAGTTCGGAGCCGAGTTACAGATTAGGACTTAGAAACTCACATGGCAGTCAGTGCTTCGATTCCTCTGCCTGCAGACACAACTCATGAGTTTCCTGACAATGCAGTAAAAATCACAGCTTTCTTTTAGTGACTGGCAGAGATACAACTTTTTGTGGGGCAGCCTAGTGGTCAGACTACTTGCTGAAGATGCAGGAGACCTAGGCTCGATATACAGTGTAAACTTGCCTGGAGGCAAAGGGTTGTGCTGGGTGAGAGCATGGTATTACTTTTTCTTCCCTTGACTGAATTGATGACATCCGGGTTGGATGGCTTACGAGAGGATCACCTTCTGTGATTCTGTAGAGCAGGCATTTGACAAGAATGATAAGGGCTAAAATATGTACTACACAAGTGGCTTTAAGACACATACACCTTCACGCTGTACAAAATACAGGACTTGAAAACACTTCAACATTTTTGCTACCAGCAAAATAATGCATTCTGCTGTCATATCTCAATAAAATAGCAGTTGCACTCCATGATATTTTTCGAATGCACAAGTTCCCTTTTGTTTATATTATCTGTAATTATCTGTTGGTTTATCAGTGTCCTTGTAAGTTTATTCCATCTTAGTTATTTTATGTTTATATTTTCGTTTCTGTGGATCAGTCTCCTTTTTTAATTGATGGTTGTAGTCAAGATTTCTCTGAACTAAATCAAAAGCATTGTCTCTAGCTTTCTTCTGTATAGAAAAATCAAGAAACCAGGCAAGACAGTTGCTCCTTTTTGCCTTGTCCGTAGTTATGTTGGTTTTGTTTTTAAACTCTAAGACTCTTCTGTATGCATCAAGGCTTTTCTCTGGCTCTGTCAACTCTCCCCATGGTATCAGAATAATTTTTAGTATTTCCAGACATCTTGTTCTTCCATTTACTGTGCATCATACCTAATTTGAAGGTTCTTTTGTTTACCTCTACAACATTTTAATTGTTTCAGTGGTATGCTTATTGAATTCTGAATGTCTGATAATGAATCAAGAATTTAACAATTCTGTTTCCTGCCCTTAGTCTACTGGTGTTACCTGATCCCCCCCCCCCCCCCAATACTGTAATTGAATTTTTGTCCCCTAAAATCTAAATCTAAAATACTCCAGACTAATGTTTTGAACAGCTCTTGAAAATGATCACTTCAACCTGTCCTTCTCCTTGGTGTTTTTAAATGGGTGTATGTGCCACTGAGATTAACAGAATAAAGGTGCTCATCAGGCTTGAAACATTGTATGTTAGATGTGTTCATGGAGAAAATACTTAATTGTATTTTCCACAATAGTTGGATATCTCTGCATTTTTGTCTTGAATCCTGCTAAAGTTTGCTTCCTAAAAATTGAGCTGAAAAAAAGTTGAAATGGAAACAAAGGAAACAGAAACAACATAGTCTGTCAATGAGTAAACCTCCACTCCTTTTACCCACAGTTGGCACCAGGTGCTAGTGAATTAAACCCAACAGGTGTTCAAATGAGCCAACACAGATAACTAGCTTAAATGGTGCTATTTTCTTAAAAACTGTCAAGAAATAAACTCCCTCTTCCATGTGGTATACAATTAATCTAGCACTCTGTAAGGCCTAGATCTTTTAAAAAGGCCTAAACTCAGCCTCTGATTTTGTGGGTGCAATTCACTGCACGCTACATATTTAACTACATAATTCTTCATGCAAAAGAGGTAGTTAAAATGTGTGTCATCAGCTATGCCCACAGTCGTCATAATTGCAGATGTAAATCTGCATCTGCAACAGATGAGGTTGTTTTGCAAAATCAAAACTTACCTTTCTAGTGGATATGAGTGTTTATTCCCTGATCATGTGCTACATAAGTGTACATAGCTATCTATTTCAAAAAAAGGAAATACATTCTCACTACCAGTCCTCATGTAAAAGAAAACAAATAGGAGTTTGAAGTAAGAATTGCTAGTCTAATAAGATGGGGGAAAGAGCTCTAAAAAAAGTCTTGTCTGTGACCTCTTTCCTCTATTGGATCCACTGTGTGACCTCAGAAAAAGTCATTATATTTTCTGTTTTGCAGTTTACCAGTCTGTACAATGCAGATAAAAAAACCTTACATAGTAACTATATATCATTAATTAATATTAGAAAAAAATATCCCTGCTGTTACTGAAGTGCTCTAAGAGCATCAGAAGATTGGTAACATTAATGCAAAATATTATCCCTTAAAAATAAGTAACAGGACAAGTCTAGTTTTCAGAGTTGTGTATAAACTTTGCATAAAGTATGCACTTGCCTTTCTCTCCAGACTTTTAGATACGTAATTGCCAGTTTTACTGCATGGTCAAAGGAGTCAAACCAAAATTATTTCAGATCATTCAGTATGAGCTGAGAGGACAACAGCCCGAGCAGTCTAAGAAAAATTGTTTCTTCTGGACCCATAAATCGTTGCACTACCTGTTCCAGATTAGGCTAAGTAAAATGGGAGTGTTGTCTAGGCACCTTCATTTGCTCAGTAACGTAAAGAAACATTGATGGATGCAGAAACAGGGAGAAGCAGGGCAGTGGAAAATCTGAGCCATTCTCTAACTCTTTGGGTTTTTCTTGTTGTTGCTTTTGTAGAAAGAGCTAAAATTCCTTTGCAAACTTTTGGGATCCATAGTTGAAGGAGCTCTGGGGAAAAGATCACCTGCTTCCCTCCTGATTGTAGGAAGGAGAATAGTAGTAGTAGTGCTTGCAGGGTTGTGCTTGCAAAAGAGATGATCAGCACTTGGAAAACATTTTTTTGTGTGTCTGACTGTGGATTAAAGTTCAGAGCTTAAAACAAATAGGGCCATTACTCTGGTGTTGTGTTTTTAATAATAGTTCCTAGATTTGCTGAAGTCAAACTTTAATAAAATTTGCCATTATATCTAGGGTGAAACACATATTGTCCAGAGACCATATCTTGGAATTAACAGAGGAATGGAATAATAATCTAGATACTGGTGAGGAATGCAGTATAGAAGAAGAATCAAATAACCCTGCTACTGCATGTCAACAGGATGAAACCAGTGAAGGACAAGAAAGCTCTACCAGTAACAATGGTAACATAGAACTTGATGCAGAAATTGAAACAGTGAATGGGGGCAGCAAATCCTCCACACCAGCAAAACAGGTAAGGTTTACTTGTTGTAATATACAACAAAGTAAATGATAAGTAGAATTGAGAGTGAATTAGGAAATGTTGAGTGTGACCTAGTGCAGAGAAAAATTGCTGATGTCTGGTGAAACATTTTAATGTAGTGTAAGAATAGAAATAAATACTAGGATATGAGGCGAACTCTCCAGCGCACAGTTGTCGTGTAAGTACTGTGCACAGAAATCATTTTGACTTAGACACCAAGTCCATAACAGGTAATGTCTTCTGTTCATTCTCTTCAGGTGTAGAGGGGTATGTGTATATATGGGGGGGGAGGAATGTGGCAGAAAAATGTAGGATATTAAGACAGCAATATGTGTATATATATGGGGGGGGAGGAATGTGGCAGAAAAATGTAGGATATTAAGACAGCAATATTGAGGGGCATTGAAGAGGAATCTTTCACAAGACAGCCAATTTTTTGTACATACGCTCTCTAAATAATGTAAGTAGCCATCTTGTGACATTATCTCCGGGGGGGGGGGGAAGGGAAATAATTGATCATAAACAACAACCATATAAGCCCCCAATTAATACTTAAGTCCAAAGTTTATCATTTAGGATAGTCATTTGATTTCTTCAGATGATTGTCTAAGATACTGCATTTTCTTTCATAGTGCCTCTCTTGATCCTTCAGCTGAAGCAAGGAAAAACCATAATGCGAATACTAAGGATTCTGCACTAGCTGTGACCACTAAGCCTCTCAGATTTATCAGTCACAAGGTAGCGTGCTGTGCTGCAGTCTGAAAACATCATTGTTACATTGGATGGTTTCTGCTTTCAAAGAGGCTACTTAGCAAAGAACGAGCTCTTGATATGGAGTAATAATGCATATTTATTACAGCTGAATATTCTTGTATGAATTAGAAGTGAGGGGTCTATATACAAAAAAGGATTTAAATACACTTTATATGCCAAAATCAAAGTTCTAGAAATTCTGCTTTATGCCACCCTAACAGGAGATATGGAAACTGCTATCCTTACTTCCAGGCTGCATGGGCACCTAAGAGTTTGTCTGCTGAGCATGCCCAGAAATGCCTGGTCTTGCTCTTCAGCCTGGGCCCTTTTGAAGAGCTAGGTCAGGGAGTGTTTCCAGACTGTCACAGGACAGGATTTATAAAAAACATTGAAAACTACTCTTGCTCAGAAATGGGGCCTGAGCAGGTAGAGGCGGTGATGCTAGTGCTACTGCTCTTTTTTATGCTAGCCTAGGCATGGAGTACGAGCTGCAGGAGACTTCAGTTTCTTCTTCGTTCTGAGTGTGCTGCTTGTAGGCAGTTCCTTTCTCAGGGAGGACTTTTCTTTCATTTCTTATCATTTCATATCTCCTTTCACATCATTCATCACTATCACTCAAAGAACCCTGGCGCTCCTTTCACAGATAGAGGGCAAACGCTGCATTTTGGATTCCACTGTATGGACCATGTATGCACAAATTACTTGTGGCAATGCCTCCGTTGGAATTTGCTTGTATTTCCCTTCTCTTCCTCCTTCTTTCCCACACGAGATAAAAGACAGGACTTGGCACAAATATTTTAAATAGTGATGGGGAAAAAACCAAACAACCTTTCCATACCCAAAGTGCAGCACTGCTGTATAGAGATGATTGCTCCTGCTACTAAGTTGTCAGTTGATCACCATGCCTAGCAGACTCACATGGGATGCCTCCCCAAAAGACCTGTTTCCTTCCAATTCAACTAAATAGGAAGTCATAGCAAAATAGACAAAACCCTAGAATGTAAGAAATGACTCGGTGAGATAATCTAGCTCAGTACTCTCTCTGACGTTGACAACAAGGAAATGCTATTTAGGGAGAATATACAAGCCTGGCTATTTCCTCCCATGTAGTATCAAGCCCGGATATTTCCTCCCATGCAGTACCCTGGCATCCAGAATTATCCTTAGGGTTCTTAGAAGATACATCCCAATCTAATCCTTTTAGTATTCGTTATGGACCTGTTGTCAATGAATATGTCTGATTCCTTTTTGAATAGGCTGATACCATCTGCCTCTGCAGTTGCCCATGACTGCAAGATCCAGAAATGCACTATTTACTGAGTAAAGAAATATTTTTTTTCTGTTTTAAACTGATCTCCTACTTGGTTCATCAGATGGCCCTTATGTCTAGAAGTACAGGATGTGGTGAATAGCTCACATTCATTATTAAGTAAAATCTCAGTCATATCCCTCCTCAGTCACCTTCTCACCAAACTGAAGAGTCCCAGACTTTTTAATTTCTTCTCATATGTGGGTGCTCTATCACTTTGATTATTTTAATAATTCTCTGTACCTTTTCTAACTCCACTATGTTCTTCTTGAGATGGGGAGACCAGAACTGTGTAGAGTGCTGAAGATGCAGAGGCACCAAGGTTTTATATATTAGGAAAATTGTATGTATTGTCATCTTCTCAATACCATCTCAGCAATGTCAAGTGTATTTGGCTTTCTGCACACCACACTGCTTGTCCAGCCACTGATGCCAGACAGCCCTCAGTGATGGCTCCAAGATTGCTTTCCTGAGTTGTGACTGTAACTTCCAGCTTGAGTTGAGCATCATGTGGACCTGCTTTGGATTATTTTTCCGTAAGTGTATCACTTTACTTTTCCCCCCCTCTCTCTGTTTTTTGTCTTTTTTCTTTTTTTTTTTCTTCTTTTCTGAAGTCTGTTTCTCTGTGTTCTGCAAGGGAAAAGAAACATGGTTTCGCCCAAGGGTAAAAGTGCATGTAGAACATATCCAGGAGCTTAGCTGTGTAAGAATTTTAGTGATGCTAAACATACAGATGTTGTCACTTATCTGTACTGCTCTTTTCCCCCAAATAGAGCCATGTTCAGAATTACTTCATTGATGCTAGTTCTCTAGGGCCTTTTTAAGCCCGCAAGTGTATCAGCTAATTGCTTCAGCCCCTTCAGTCTTGTTTCACGGACTGGCAAGAAAAGAAGTAGCACACCTGTTTTACCAAATGCAACACTTGGAAAGAAGAATAAAACCCTCGAGACTTACAGTGTTGTGAGTACCTTATCAAATGTCCTTGCTAACATTTTACTGAAAGTTTGATTAAATTGAGAGATAAAGTAATGTGTAATTAAAGACTGGCTGTTTCATATTTCCCTGGTAAAATACTATTTTGCATTCAGGTAGGAAACACAATGCAGAGGAAACGGTATTTCCCTTTGAGATGACCAGGGTTTAGACACTTGGGTTTCTACCTGTATATTTAGGAGCATGATTTTAAGCTTTAAAAGTATCGGACTACTTCATCTGTTAGTACTGAATATTATTTGTGTTAGCAGGAGCATTTAGAGAAAGATACTTTTGAAAGTCAAGAAATTGTTGTCATTGTACTGACCAAAAAGCTTAGCTTTTCAGTAGGTATAAATTGTTACTATGATTACTACTAAAATTACTGATTCTTATCAATTAAGATCTGTACCAAGGAATATTCAGCTGTTTTGCTAGCTTTGTCTTGTTTTCTGAAGAGCTAAATCTTACAGTAAAAGTTGGACTTTGTCCAGTGAAGACTATTGATCCTATCTTCGCTGAATTTTAACCATGAAAAAGACCACAGAAAGAGATACCAGAACATCACTTTTATGAGAGATGAAGATACAATTCTCATTGTTTGAATATTGTGATGAGTTAATATCTGTGATTTTGATTCAGAAGCCTAGTTAGTGAAGATTAAAATCAAGAAAATAGTCATATACAGTTGTTAAAGCAAGAAAGTTCTGTCTCAAAAAGATTGGATTTAAAATTTGAAGGTAAGAAGCTTGTCTCTGTGTACTGTAGGAGAGATTAAAAATTATCTGTTATAATGCAGCTCTTTTATTTCTGCATGATCTTATGTTTATGTATTTTATGATACATAGTACAGTAGAGTTACACTAGAATAGTATTTTGTAATTGTTCTCTGTTGCACTACTTTGTTCCTATCTATCTGTGTCCTTCCCACCTTTTTAGTGTGTTTATAAACTCGTAGTCTTTGTTTTTATTTTTATTTTTTTTCAATTGTAGTTCCCTTTAGGTAGGTCAGTATCTCCAGTATCAAACTTAAAGCAGAATCAGGATTTCCAAGAAAAGAAGGGAGAATTGGACAAGTCCTCGGTGCCTTCCACCCAGGAACTGGGAACTAAAAGCTTACTGAACTCTGGTTCTCACTCAGAACCAAAAAGAAATCATAGGACATCCATCAACTCTGAACAACTTAAGAGTAAACAACTATTACTTGTGCTAAAATGAGCAGACTATATAAAGACGGACAAATATATCCTGAAGTGTTTGTCTCTTTACTCTCCTGAACCCTTTAATCAGAAAGCTTTAGCTTTCTTTTAGCACTGAAGAAAATCTAACAGCAGTGTGAACTCCTAACCTGTATGAGGACATCCACTGATAGTATTTTTGTCAGAGTACAAATTATAGAATTGTCTAAAAATGTATGTAGTTTATTTGTTCTATACTAATAGGCACCATGCCAGCTAGGCAGTTTGCTTTCACAAATCCATTTTGCTGTATTTTACTTGCATTTACTTTCTTTACTTTTGTCACAAGCATTTAGGGGGAAAAAATGAGGCCAGAATCTGTAATAGGAATTCCTGATAACTGCATGCTTTACACTCTGAGAATATTCTAGGAAATTGCTTATAAATTTGCTTGAGGCATTATAGCACAAGTGCTTCAGTCTATGGAATTTGTTCCTGCTATTTTAGGTTGCTGTCAATTGCTTAGTTTTAAGCAGAACTTATTTTAAGCTTGACAAATAGGAAATGTATTTTTAAGTACAATGGAATTGCTGTGGTTCTCACTACTGAATTTCTGGTGTGTTGATTAAATTCTTTAAATAAAACAGGTGTTAGAGTAACGGCTTTTACAAGTTAATTAATCTTCATTTTCAAAAGGATGAGCTACCATTAAGCTTAGGTTTATTATATGTATGTGTAAATTGCAATGTGATTTACTGTTCCAAAGACAAAGCCATTCTCTAAGGACAGGTCTTACCAGTAGACTGGCATTGTGGTACACGATATGAGCAAAATATACACACTCCTGGTTGGTTGAAAACATTTCCTTAAATATATGTACATTCTGTGTTATGGCTTATTCAAGCAATTCTGCTGAGAATATCAATCTAAGGAGACACCACTTACTTAAATGTCTTCTGATCTCCACAATAATCTTGAAATTTCTCTTACAGGCATTACAGCCTTGACTTTGTTTAGGTGTGAAGTATTTCTATTACAGGGCCAAAGTCGTTCTCTATACATGTGAAAAATTGGAGAGATCTTATTTACTGTAAACTACGTAAGAGCTTTTTGACATCATATAATATTAAAAGGGTAATGTATCACTGTCATTCTCACTGAAGAAAATAGCTATCTGTATATAATCAGGCACCTTTTGGGGAGTATTAATCTCCTAGTTTCTGTTTTTCAGATGAGATCAAAGTAAATTCGGTTGAGGAGCTGGGCACAAAAGGCGTGTTCTACAAAATGTAGTGAGTGTGAGAAAGTCACAGATTTCTATACTTTTCTGACAGAATTCAGTAAGAATTTCACTTTAAGCAGGAATTTGTCCTTTCTCTCTCTTTTTGTTGTGCGCACACACAGTAGTGAAGTCTACTTCACATATGAGCTCTAATAGTCACACTGTTTTTATTTGATGTGGTTCAAATCTCTTACAAAGTCCAGACTGCTTTCTGGTTCTCATGACACCAAAATATTAGGTCAGATTGTGGCCTGAATAACTATCTCCTTGGCTATTAACCGACACTGCTCATTCTTTTCATTTAGTGAGACAGTCGCTTGAAGGGCATGCCTGGACTCACTATTAAAACAGTGGCTGCATCATCAGCCACCCTCATGGCAGTCCTACCTGATCACCAGAGTTGCATAGTGGTAAACTTCTTTCCCTGAAGGGGCACAGTATTGAGGGTGCTGGTATTCTGCTATCAGACACACTTTTTTGTAAGACAGATAAAATTTTCTGAAGCCCAGCAGACAGGCTGACATTTTCTGCCACCCCTGCTCTTTTGAACCAAGGAAGCTTGAAAATGCACTGCTTCACATCAAAGGGTTATGCCATTTTTACAGCACTAGCAGAACACAGTAAGTATAACTTACCTTTAAAAAGAGAGCTATTTACTTGTCGTGGGTGCGTTCTCCTGTCCTGAGGTAGTAAATCATTTCCCAGCTCTGTCGATCTTAAGATATTTTGGTTAGAGCATGCCTTTTGTGGCTGGCTCCTCAACAGACTTGACTTCGATCTCACCTGTTCTGATTTCATTCTCCTTTCCTCTTTCCTCTGCACTCCTGGATTTATTTTGTATGTTGTTCTGTTTTGCCTAGGTACATTTCTGTTTCCACAACTCCTCATGCTTTTTGCCACAGACCAGACGTATGCCTTATGTTGCCCTGTGTAAGTCTCATGTATGTCCAGTGTTGTCCTGACATACCAGTGCATTTTGATGATGCCCACAGTGGCGGGCTGTGGGGCTCACATAAAAGAGGGCAGCAGCCTGTCAGATCCACGGCTTGTAACCTGCCTCCTGTCCAAAGCTGAGTTGTGTCAGGGAAAGAAGGGGGTGAGGAATTAGGATACAGGCTGGATGTATCTCAAAGGTGATATTGCCAGACTGTTTGTGGACAGGAGCAGTTGGGAGGTGCTAAGCGGTCGAGCTTGTGCTGGAATTGCAGAAGAGTAGAACATCATCTTCCCAGAAGCTGGAGAAGAAACTTTCATTATGCCAGTGACTCCTAGCGTTAAACCTCTTGTTAAACAAAACAGAGCTCTTACAATAAGCTCCATGCATTTTTTTCTTTTTCTTCCTTATCCTCTTTTTTTCTTTATGCCTTTTTTCACTCCTTTTCAATACCTACATTTTCTCTGTTGATTTTTTTCATTTGTCAAAAGATTTCTTTTCTTCTTCCTCAAATCCCTTTCTTGTTTCTCCTTTTGATGTGGCTTTTCTCTGTGTTTCCCTTTCAACCTTCAGAGCTTACTTTAGTCTCTTCACTCTATTTGCTACATGGAGGAGCGCTATTGAAAAATTAAAAGTAGATTGCATGGGAATTTCTTATTTCTCCTTTTCCTCTAGAGGCCCGTTTCTCTTCCCTCCTATTTCTATGAAGTTTACCATCCTCAAATGCTTCCTTCTTCTACTTCCAAATCATTTTACTTATCTTTCCCTCTCTTGCTCTGTCCTTCCACTTCATCTTCCCCTTCACTTACTGTTGCCTGATATTTAACTTCTCAAGTAGCATGAGAATTTGTGGTAGCATTCAGATTATCATGTTGCGGATAAATACTCTGATCTGTATCTCGGCTTTACTGACAAATACTAACTTTCCAACTGCATCTATACTGTTTTTTTGTTCCATTTTTTTCTATTACATCCTCAGTAACAGTAGCTAGGTTGGCAGTATTAACTGTTACAGCCACATTATAACCACAGCCTTGTATAACCCATTACAGATCAGGTCTGTATGACATTGTAATTTAAATAGCGGTTGCTGGCAGCCTATCTCTGCTTGTCCTCCTATTATTACAACCACCAGTAGAGCTGTTCTACTGGGAAATTTCAAGTGTAGACAAAGCTTTAATCAACAGTAATCTGATCCTTTAAAAATGCAACACCAATTCATTTATTTCTCATTTCACATATGAAATTTTAATAGGTACAATCACCCTTAAGGATGTTTCAAATATTAACATTATGCACAATTACAAAACAGAATCTTTTTTCTGTATGAAACTATCAGCATCTTTGAACCAAGTAAGTAGTTTTCTGTGCAGACATCAGGTTCACTATCAATCAGAAACTTATTAACAGCTGTGTTAGCCCTAATTAAGTGCAGAGCAATGGCAGACTTTTTAATTAAGTCTTATTTTCCTAAGAGGAGACTGGTGGGTTTTTTTCCCTTCTCTTCCCCACCTCCATCCTTATTTACTGTGTAAAGCCTGCTTTAAAAATAACAGGGACACAAGATGGGGCCATTGACACGGGGCCAAGACACCAGGAAATATTTCCTTTACAGAATGGCTGTGTGATTATACTGACCATATTTTATTCCTTAGGCTTTGTAAAATAATTCAAAATTTTTTAACTTTTCTGCAGTGTTTTTCATTTGGATTTCTTTTTTAGTTCTCTTCTTGTCTGAAGTGTATTTCCTGTATTGTCAGTGTCAGCAGAAGTATTATTTAAATTAATTTTAGTGTATAAATTCATATGAGAGAAAGTGGAGATGCGTGACATCATATGCACCAAAAAAAGGTCCTTGTTGCCTGAGTAGACCACTGGGTGTGTACTCGAATGAATAAAGTACTTAGTTGTTATGAGAAAGAATGGGCCTCCCAGGTAAGTTGAAATTTAAAAGTCTCTACAAGTGTTTGGTTTTCTTAGTCCTGAGCAGTGCCAAGTGGTATATGTGTACTCCTGAAGGAGGAAGAGAAGTACTCTGAAAAATCCCTTAATTTACACTTTCTACCTGGCACCATTTAAACCGGAGATTTTCTGTAACCGCAAACAATTGCTGGATCGTTACTTTGCTCAGAGGATAAGTGGTGTGTGCCACGTAAGAGGGCAGACTAATCTCTTACTGCTCTTGACAGAGTATTGTCAAGCATGAATATTTTTATTTACCATTACAGGTATAAAAATGCCTTTACCTGAGCTGTGTCCAGTTTATATTTTAATCTGAGAGACAAGATGACTCGAGGCAAATCCTGACCTTGATGCACTGACAGTTTACACCAAGGACTCCAGTGAAATGCTGACAGTTTATATGGGGTGAGGATCTCCCATATAAACGCCCCATGACTCTTTAAACCTTGCAGTTTAAAGAGAGGGTGGTGTCAGACAGTCTCTTGTTTGGATCACCACATGAGATGAATTTAAGGGTTCACTTCTCAAACCAAACCCAGAGCTCCTGGGTTTGCTTTTGCACTTCTTAGGCAACAGACTGATTTCCTTTGAGCAACAAGTTCAGCAGGAAGAACTTAACATGTTCCTGGAAAAAAGTGCTCCAAAGATGCTTTAAGGGAAAAAAAAAAAAAAAAAAAAAGATGGGGGGGGGGGGTGTGTGTCAAGGCATTGGCCAGCAAGTTTAAAAGGAGCAGTAGATCACTGGAGCCTAAAAGCCATAAAAACTCATGGTGCTGCCTAGCTAGCTGTAACACTGTGAGCTCTGGGGAGCAGGAATGGTCATTTTCTAAGGGTTTACAGAGCACTTGTTGCGACCTGAGATGGCTTGAGCCTAAGGCACTCATGTAATATAAGCACTGAGGTCAGTAAAATCATAGTAACAGTTGTGGTGGCCAGCAATGGCTTTAAAATGCTATGTCTCAATTATGGCAGTAAATCCAAGTCTAGATATAGCAGCTCTTCATTTGCGGGCATGCAGGTGTGTCCTAATTGTCTGTAATACATCATATGATGGAAATTAAAAGGGCAACACTGTTTAACTCCTGCTTTGTGAAGGAAACTAGATATTTTTTTGCAGCTACACCTATTGTGTGGTTTCTGCGTTGTTTCCAGCATAGATTCTGGGTTTGTATATTTAGAATGTTCTGTTTAGTAATCCATATCTGCTACACTCTGGTTCATTACAGTCAGAGGGGTTAATGAATGACTATTGTTTACATGTTGTCTGGATATTAAAACTTAATCCATATTTGAATCTAACCCCAGCTTTGTTTCCAGGGAGAAAGCAACTGACATAATGCCCAGGCATATTTAAAAAGAGAAGAGGTTTTTTAATAATGGTTATGAATCATTTTTATACTTATGTTATCTTGAATACATTGGACCTATATGCTTCAGGAGTGTCCAAGTTTGATCACTTTTGTTCTCTTACTTTAATAAAAAGCAGAATATGCTCATGAATTTCTTCTGCTTCTGCTCTCTGTCTCCCATCCACTTATATTAGTGTAAGAAATGTTTATGTCCTCTGAAGATTAACTAAAAAAAATGCCATTTTACTTCTTTTGATGGCAATAGTGATGATAGGTTAAGGTGGATCTTTGACATCAGAACAGGATGCTCTGCGGTGCTCTGGACAAGGCAACTGCTTGTGACCAAACCTGTACTAGCAGCTGCTGGTTGGTAAGGAGTGCTGGAGTAATCAGTGTGGTGGGAAGAACTTTCTTAGAAGAAGGACTGGAGTTTTCATGAGAGTATGGCTTTGATGGAAGTGAGTTCAAGGTAGCACCCTCTTCCTGGTTTTGTCCCCTATTTGGTTTAACTGAGGCCTTGGAAGGGACTTTTTAAAAACAGCTAGTACTGTAAGATTCCTGAAGCTTCTGCCCCTTTTCCATCTAAAATACCTGCTTTCCAAAGGTGGAAGTTTGTTGTGGTAACTCCGAGATTGCTAAGAGCTCTACAACACTCAGCTTAGGCCACTCTCCTATGTCCAGTGAGGATTTTTAGCTGTTGAAGTTACTTTGCTTTTCTGTCCCAATTAAGCATATTGACCACTATAAATGACACAGTGTTTATCCGAATAAACAGTTCATTCTGGAGAAACTGGCTGCTCATGGCTTGGATAGGTGTACTCATTGCTGGGTAAAGAACTGGCTGGATGGCCAGGCCCAAAGAGTGGTGGTGAATGGAGTTTACTCCAGTTGGCGGCCAGTCACAAGTGGTGTTCCCCAGGGCTCTGTGTTGGGGCCAGTTCTGTTTAATATCTTTATCAATGATCTGGACGAAGGGATCGAGTGCACCCTCAGTAAGTTTGCAGATGACACCAAGTTGTGCAGGAGTGTTGATCTGCTTGAGGGTAGGAAGGCTCTACAGAGGGACCTGGACAGGCTGGATCGATGGGCTGGGGCCAACTGTATGAGGTTCAACAAGACTAAGTGCTGGGTCCTGCACTTGGGCCACAGCAACCCCATGCAACGCTACAGGCTTGGGGAAGAGTGGCTGGAAAGCTGCCTGGCAGAAAAGGACCTGGGGGTGTTGGTCAACAGCCACCTGAATATGAGCCAGCAGTGTGCCCAGGTGGCCAAGAAAGCCAATGGCATCCTGGCTTGTATCAAAAATAGTGTGGCCAGCAGGACTAGGGAAGTGATCGTGCCCCTGTACTCGGCACTGGTGAGGCCGCACCTCGAATACTGTGTTCAGTTTTGGGCCCCCCACTACAAGAGAGACATTGAGGGGCTGGAGCGTGTCCAGAGAAGGGCAACGAAGCTGGTGAAGGGTCTGGAGCACAAGTGTGATGAGGAGCGGCTGAGGGAGCTGGGACTGTTTAGCCTGGAGAAAAGGAGGCTGAGGGGAGACCTTATTGCTCTCTACAACTGCCTGAAAGGAGGTTGTAGAGAGGTGGGGGTCAGTCTCTTCTCCCAGGTAACAAGTGGTAGGACGAGAGGAAATGGCCTCAAGTTGCACCAGGGAAGGTTTAGACTGGATATTAGGAAATTTTACTTCACTGAAAGGGTTATCAAGCATTGGAACAGGCTGCCCAGGGAAGTGGTTGAGTCGCCATCCCTGGAAGTATTTAAAAGATGTTTGGATGAGGTGCTTAGGGACATGGTGTAGTGGTGGACTTGGTAGTGCTAGGTTAATGGTTGGACTTGATGATCTTAAAGGTCTTTTCCAACCTATACGATTCTGTGATTCTCTGAACAACTACTGTTTTCTGGCAAAATTTGAATTTAGTGTAGAATTAAGTTTTAATTAAAATATGTGCTAAAAGTGAATTTATCTTTCATGTTGATACTGTGAAGAAGTGCAGCATAGCTTATCATGCCTATGCTTATAATTTGTATGAAAAACCAGAAAAGTATTGTGCAAACATTACTATATCCCAATTCAGAGTCTGCAAATAAAAGATGGTGATCAAAAAAACAATTACTCCCTTCCCATAAGTAAGTGGTTTGCTAATTACCTATAAAGATAAAAGGATAGGGCAGTCATAATCTAAGTGTGACTGTCTGTTGAAGAATGCATTATGGAGTTGTTGGAGGTTTCTTAGCATTAACTAGGAAATGTTTTGGAAAAGATGGTGCATCACTGCATACTATCGATGGAAAGGAGACTGTGGGGTGAAAGAGCAGGAAGAGAAAAACAGCAGCACAAGGGTGACTGCTGTTACAGGTACCTGATAAGGAAAGACAACTGCACCTATCCAGAATGAGGAAAGTGAGCAAGAACATCTCTGAAAGAGATAAAAGGACTCTCATCTCCCTTTTCTCCCTTTATTTATTCAGTGAATTTCAGTGCTTGCAGAAAGCACCTAGTTGACAGCTCTGTACCTTGTAGTCCTTGGTTTATTCCCAGCAGGGTATACAGTACAGACATCTACAGCACCAGTTTCTCCTGTTTGCTCTCCTAACGGGTAATATAGGGTATGCTTTTTTTTCCAAGGTGAGTTCAGTCACGGGCCTGCTGCCCACTTCTGCAGTGGTGTGGGTACAGGCTGGGGTGTCTGGCAGACTTGGAGGCTGGACTAAAATGAGGCAGCTAATGCTGTTACTGCCCCAGCCATCGTCTCCACCCTTTGGTGGATGTTGCCACCCCTGAGGCAGCGATGTCTAATCCACTCATGAATCAATTATTGCACTGTCGCATTTTTCAGCCTGGCCTATTAAATTAAACTGACATCAGTCTCATCTCACAAAGACATTAGATAGTGATGAATTTCAGGTACTGTTAACCTGGTTTTGAATTGGCCAGCTAGAGACAGATTCATTTTTCATTCCAGCTGCCAGAACCACTGTCTTGTCCTATCTTGCTGTTGTGGCTTGTTGATCAATGGGTTGCCTTCCTTGCTGACTCCTGAGAGGGGGCAATTTCATAAGGAGAAAGGGAGCGTAAGAAAACAAGAAAGGTCAAAACCTGTTTTTTTTCTGTCTTTGTTAGAATTGTGAGGAAGAGAGTGCATATGTAAACAGTGAGATTGGCTGGCTGGTTAAAAAAGCTTCCCTGGAAGAAAAAGACCAATAATGCCTATATGGACTTAAAAAGGCACTACGTGGAATTAATGCAATTCATGTTTGGGGAGCTTACGTCCATGGAAAAAATGCAAAAGAAATATTCCATACTGCCAACAGCATTGCTTTATAGCTACAGGTACCTGCAGTACACCTACTGTGTATTGGTCCTGCTTGCTCTTTGCTGTACTTCCATTCACTGGGTGCACCTGCTAAGGATGCCGTGGAAACCTTTTTACTGCGGCTTGAAGGTGGAAGGTCCGCAGACTGCTCTGAGCTGAACCTGCATGCATTTGGCTTTGTCTGTACTCGTTCCCTTCCTGGATTCTGGTTTTATTGGTAACTTAAATAAAACAAAAAGGTGTTCAAACGGAGGTTAACTGCTCCTACAGTTTATCCTGTTTTCTCTACCCAGGACTTCGGGGGAATTGGTAATGTGCTTCGTTTTGACTCCTCATGGCAAGATGGAGCCATGGGAGACCTGCTACGTTTGGCCATGAATGGCTAGAAGGCCAGTGCCCTGGTTCGCAAAGCAGGATGCTGACCTGTGCCAGTGCCCCGTAAAGCCTGTGTTTGTGAGTGCACTTCTCTTTGAATGCACTTCTCTTTTTTTTACAGTGGAAAAGAAAAAAAAAAAATCAAGAAGGAAATCCTGGCAGATATTTCCTGCCTGCTGGAGCTGTGGATTCATTACTATTAATAGAAGTCTTAATTGGCTACTCTAGAGCAGCTATAAAAATTGATTAGATGCATATGAGGAAATAAACATGGGTCAGGCTGTAGTGGCACAAATGATATGAATTTGATGACCTATTAGGACATTTTTGTGTCTAACAAAGGGTTTTTTCAATAAACATTAAACACTTAGCCAAAATTCTGCCCTCCAGCTCTTCTCCCAGTCTAATGAATGTATAATGAAAGTAAATATTTGGTATAGCAAAAGAATCCCATTTTTTAAATCTCATTCCTGTGTATTTTCAAGAGGTTAGGTTACTTGACATGTAAAACATCTATGAATTTTAAGTGAGGCCAGATTAGTAAAGCTCTATAGTTGATCTTTCATCTTAATGTGACCAAGAATGTCCTCTAGCTCACTCTATTTACTAAGAAATTAGAAAATAGCAAATTGCACATCATCGCATGCCATATGTCCATTCCTCTCCTGGGCTCTGCTCTACAGCAATGTTAATTGACTTGCCTAAACCCTCTTCTCCTGAGTTGTGACCACTCCTGATGAAACAATCAACAATGCTGCTGAGCAGAATAGGGAATGAAAAAACAAAGCATAACATTGAGCCACATTAAGAATAAAATAATTTCTGCAAAATGAAGATAAAAAGGAAGTACTGATGTATAACCTATGCTTTCAAAGGTAGAATCTTCAGTTTTGGGTGCTCACTTGAAAAGCTGGGTTTTCAGTCTCAGCACTGCCTGAAAGTCAGAGACTTTTTAAAGGCACTTTACACTGAGGAAACAAAATCATTAATGAGTAGAAAATGTAGACTGTTATACATATTTGTTTCTGTTTTAGTAGACTTTGAATAAGGCACACAAAATTTAAAAACACCTCAAGGGCTGTTGAATAATGACCATATATTCTTCTATTGGGCAAATGAGTTATTTAATAAATCTGTATGTAACAGGTAAATTGGATTAGATTACACTGAACAAAAATAGTAAGGACCATAAGCTTACAGTACGTTAATGAACTTACTTTTTACCCTTTCGCTCTGGTCTTCAGAGAACCTACATTAAATCACAAGCTTTGTCTTCTATGCTAATACCTAGTATTTAGATGAGGACACATTACTCCAGCTTCACCTCCCATAGCACAGCACTGTGAAATGCTAACAAACACACCTGGGTACAGGAACCTGTTGAAGCCAGTTTTCACCACAGCCTGTTGGTGGGTGGGGGTGCGGGGAGCTGCCCTGGTTGTCCTGGGCTCCTTGCCCAGCCCTTAAAGAGGTGTTAGCGGGTTCCCATCCTCCTTGTGGGAGCCAAGTCATCATCCTCAGGCCTTCTCCTTGGCTGGGCTCGGCTAGCAGGGCTAAGCACGGCTGTGGGAAGGAGAGAGGAAGAGCCCGGAAGAGGGGCCCGAGCGTGGCTGGAGCCCGAGCTGCAGTCCTGGCAGTGCCTGCACTCACCTGGGCAGCTTTAACTCTGCCCCTGCCTGCCTGTGGCCCCCAGCATCTGCGGAGAGCTCGGTGCCCTGGCCAGGGGAGCTTGCCCACAGGTAATTACTGAATGTTCCTTCTAACGCTCACCTGTGACGGTGTCCGTGTTGCTGCTTCTCAGTGCACTTGATCCAAACCTGACGCTGACCGTGGGGTTTTCCAGTTTCTCTACAGCTTTCCTGTGTTGCCCCCACTGTTAAGCTTTATGCAGGTTACTTGGTGTAGCAATGTTAGTAGTCTCTGATAGTGGTGTATTGTCCCTTTTCTGTTTTGAAGACTGCTGAGGCACACTAAAGAGGGAAAGAAAATCTTGTTCTGCACACTCACTAGTTTTTAGAGCCTCTCGTGTGTGTGTAACTCCTGCTGCTGTAGCACCTGGGAGCACCCACCATGCACACTTGTAATGGCTGATGAACAAATACTATCAGCTGAGGGGAAAAAATAGAAATGCAACCAACTCTCAACTCTTACCAAACTTTTATCTTTCTTTTTATCTTAAATAATGTGATTAGGTCAGAATTGCTTGCACTTTCCTTTTTACACAGATTTTTTTTTTTTTTAAAAAAAACAACCCAAAATACTAGGCCTTGTGGATGCAGAGAAAATACTGCAAATATGAAATCTGAAAAGACTCAGAAATGAAAATGCAGCTATAATGAGTATGATTTTATTATCATTAATAGTCTGATCATTTTCTCTAGCAGTTTCATAATTTTTGACCTCTCAAAGCTGGCAGTGCACAAAAATGGAGCACAATTACAGCAGACTTATTCCAGATTTCCTTCATAATGTTATTTATTCAGTGATACTACAAAATAGTTATGAAATTAGAATTTTAATTTTAATAGCACTTTTTTCTAGGTATGGTCTGTCTTTTTATTATGACAAGTTATTTTAAACTACTTAGTATTCAGGATATTTGCAGTTGCAATGAACAAGTTCATTTAAACAGCAAATCAATCAGTATTTTCACTAGAGAGAAATTTTTAAGTACCAATTAAGAATGAAAAAGCGATCTACATCCTCTAATACAATATTAATGTGCTGAGAGGGGTGATCCCAACTGGATGAGAAAAAAATGCAGCTATGCATATGCTTGTCTTAAGAAAGAGGTTTTTTTTCTGTCACTTAGAATAATTTAATGAATAAAAAGTGGTTCTTTTATTACTACTAATGAATGGAAATCCCATCAAATTGCAAGGCATCAACACATGACATTACTCTTAAACTAAAAGCGCAGTAGATTATCCCAGTGATAATGGAGGCTATGAGCACTTTGTACGATGGATGGACTGTACTTGTCTTGCTATGGTATACTGTTACCTCTCAGCAGTGCATAGATCACAGTTAAGAGTTCTGCTAGGTGCTTAATTCTGTTATTCTCTGTTGAAATATCAACCTATCTGCTCATAATGAGGCAGTTTAAAAAAAAATAATTACAGAGGACAGGGGAAATCATGTCCTTTAGGTTGATCAGGACATGCAATGATCTGCCGAGGGGAGTGGTGGCAGTCTTGCTGGTGAAGTAACTTAGACATACACTGATTGAGCGATTGGACATGTAACGGTGGGAAGGATCTTGCCCTGGCGCTGTGGTCTAGTGGCCATATTCTCCTCTGGTGTCTCCAGTTTGGGTTTTGTTTGCTTTGAAGTAAGGGGAGCGGCACACGAGATGGCCTCGGGGGAGGGGAGACAAGTTCCTTACAGGAATACGCCTTGGATAGAGGTACCCTGTTTAGGTGGGAATTAGGTAGCATGGAAAAAGGATTTTACAAGCCTCCAGCAACTGGAGGGCCAGGTCAGGAGACATTTACTGAAAAAGAAGGAACCGGTGCTTTAACCAAAAGAGGTTTTATCTCCTTGATTTAGCTAGCTTTGTTTCAGCTTAACACCTGCTTGGTTCTTTAGCAGTTGATCTGCCGGGGATGTCGCTGAACAATAAGGTGACAACCTCACCCTATACAATGACATAAAATACATCTTCTTTTAAGTTGTGTTTGAACTTGTCTTACTGTAAAGATATCTTCGGAGCACAGGCACCTTGGGGAAACATCTGAAAATGTGAAAAGAAAAGAAAACAAAAACAAAAACCAAAAAACCCAAGACCCTGAAGTTGAATTGTTGAACTAAAGATTGCCGAGTCTCTCCAAGGATTTCATTAGTGACATTCCTGTGAAACAGTTTCAGAAGCCTATTTACAACAATTTTGGTTTTCTTATTCTAGTGACTTTCTTGCATTAATTTCTATAAATGCTTTTTTTTCCTGTGATATTTCTGTAACTGTTATTTAAACATGCAATTTAAAGAACTGTTGGTTTAACTATTTTAGGACAGCATCCTTATGAAATAGATTTTTTTAGGACAGCAAAAGATATGTAATCTCATTCTAATTATCAGGGGGGAAAAAAGTATTTATTATTCATAAACATAGAAGAATTTGTGCATATAAAACTAGAGCTAGTGAAGTTAGCTTGATTTACACAAGTTGGAAATCAATCCAGCTTGTTCTTAAAATACTTGTTTTGCAGTTTTTGCATGGAGAGTCTGTAAAGCAGTACAGTTTCTGCTCCCTTGCTGGGTTATAAATAGTTCATAAATTAGGTATTTAGTATGCATTTTTTAATAAATCATCACTTGTCCTGAAATTCAGGATGCTTTGATCTGTGCATGTTTTTGCAAATACATAGCACCTTTACCATGACCCCACTGCTAACGGCAAACTGCATGGAGGGATTCTCATAAGAATATTCAAAGTTGTTTGCTGTTTAGTTGGCAGCAGCCTTGGCTGTACACCACATCACTCTCTCCCTGTGCACTACCGAATGAGCGTTGTTAGAGATACCACAAAACCAGGCTCAAAGTTACCATGCGCAGGGTAAAAACACCTTTGTGGGAAATGGCCATGATAATTCCAGCCTCACAAGGTAAAGCTACATCTAAAAGATCTCTTCAAAAGAGAATAGGGAATGTAGTAATTAGAGAAGTGAGTGGAGCCATGTGGGAAAATATTTGTACCAGATGACTCTTTTCCAGCACGGCGGATGTTACATTAAAGAGCTAATGTGTAAGTTAATGCTGCCTGAGGCAGGATTAACTTCTAATGTGTAGGGACTGAAGATTGCTAATGGCCTAGCTAGCATGAAAACCAGCTTGTGTGGGAAGGTGACTTACCATACTTGCATCTCTTATCTGGCCATTGCTAGGTTTGCTATGCTGAGCACCTGCCATCAAATTGCCACCACCTGCCTGTCCAACTCCTGAGCGGGCAGGAGGTCTGTGACAGGATCAGCCAGATCCAAGGCAGGGCAGAGTCGTGCTGCCGGTGGTGCGATTTGTGTATGAGACCAAATCAATGTGTATGACTGACTGCCTTCCCGATGTCTCTCTTGTCTCAAGCTGCTGGCACCGCCACAAAAGAGCTTGTGCTACTTTCCTGGACCAGACCTGTAGCTATTGTCAGTCAGTGAATCCCAATGAAAATGGCAAAGATGTGCACCCACTGGGGATGTGGTGCTTCTGTTTAGGGATCTGCTTTGCTGTGCTGAGGCTTTTCAGTATGAGAGAAGGTGTGTTCTTGTGTTGATAGAGGGCATCTGTCAGAGTGGTAAATGTCATGATAGATGGAGATAAGAGGATGCCCTCTTCCAGGCCTGGACCCAGTTCTTGGTCCTCTCCTCTGTTGTGCTGGGTGGCTGGGGTCTCTCTGGTGCACCCCAAGTATGGGGTGGAGGTAGATTTCCATGGGAGCCTGTTCCCCTGTGCCCCTCTACAGTTTGGGTGTGAGGAAATGGGCTTGCAGCGTTGCCTCACACAAGCAGCGAGGTAGATTCAGGGTGGCAATTTGCTGGGAACACTTGCCACGGTGTTTTGTATTGTTCATTGGACGCTGCCTTTATAGGGATTTAGTCTTCATTGTATTTCTTCCCTGAATGTGCTCCCAGGCTCTTAATCTGCTCACAGTTCCTTCTCTGGAAAACCACTCCAGTGTGCTCAGCTTTGCATAGGGCACTACCTCTTCAGCTCCTGCCTTCTTTCTCACCTAGAATCTTTTGCTTCTCCTGGAGTGGAGGCAGAGCACCTGCATGTATCCCAGCTGCGTGAATGACAGCTTCTACCCTCCTTCTTAGCACTATTTTCTGTTGACTTGTGTCTCTGTATTGGCAGTTGTGCAGTTAATCCACTTTCTTATTAAAGTGCATGCTGTTTTAATTTTGCTACATAACTACCTTCTTAAGATAAAATGGAATTTCAAAAAAAAAAAAAGATTAAATGCAAGAGATGGGGTAAAACAAATGTCTCTCCTTCCTTTTTATAAAAAGTGTTAATTGTGGGTCAAAGAATGCAGTTGTTTGACTCCTCCTGATGAAGTGCTTGTATAGACTCAGCAGTGTTGTGTTGGTTTTTTTCCCTTGAATTTTTCCAAATAAGAACTCAAAATTTGTACCTAAAAATAGTATTTTAAATGTAATATCTTTTTTATACGCCTCCTTTATGTGAGTATACTGTCACTCAGCAGTTGCAGAGGCAACAAGACCCATTAGTATCTGTCAGTCTGTCTGAAGGTACCTTTTTGGTTGCCATATAGAAATTTCCACCTGTTGTGGAGCTTTCAGGCTGAGTGCAGAACATGGAATATTTCTCTAGTACATGTGTGCACAACGGCCGTGTGAGGAAGCAGAGGGGATAAGTGGTGTTGGCGAGAAACTGAGGAATTCCTTTAGCAGTACCAGGCCATGTTCTCCTCCCAGTGAACATGGATAACTCAAATTAATGCTAATGGGTGTTATGCACAAGGGAGAGGATGATCTACCCCATTGCATGCACTGGGAAGTGCAATTTAAAGCTTTCCTGAGGCATCTTTAAATTAGATTTCTTGGAGCGTCTGTCTTTGAGTTGTCTCACATGTAGAACTCCCACTGACTGAACAGGGCTTGCTGCACACAGATCGGTAGTAGGGGTTGTCTCCTTTGTTGTATCTTTTCAAGAGGTGTAAAATAGACAGAGGTAAATTGCTCTTATTGGTACGATATGCAGATGCTTGCCTGTCTATGTGGCAGTGATTCACTTCAAAGCATGCACTTTCAGGTTATGTGAATGCCAAAACACTGGAAAAATAAGCTCATTAAAAAATTGGTGAGGAATTTCCTTTCCTTCAATCCAGAAGAACCTACTCTGTGACCTTGATTGCTGACAGGAGTTGAAGGAGGATAGACTGGTCAGATCAACTGTAAAGACTGGATGTTTAAATGGCTAGCAAGGACATACAGATTTGCTGTGAGAAGAATTATACAAACCAAAACAAAATCCCCAGGGCTGTAGGACTTGGGTGACAAAGGGATGTACCCATAAAAAGGTAGATCCTATAATGGCTACATCAGGGCTTTTAGCATCTTCCTCGAAAGCATCTGGTATTAGCTGTGGTCAGTGGTTACAATGTGGCATTCAGCTGACCTCTGAAGTTGACCAGTTCCTATGTTCTGGTTTTATCCAATAGGAATCAAAGAATTGGTTGCTTTTAACTCTGTGGAAGATGGACTTGTGTTATCATAGTTGCACAGTGTTTGGCCAAACGTCCTGCATTTCGCTTGTTAAATGAAGGAGGCAGTATGTGAATTGTTCTGTTGAAACCAGGTACTAAACCAAGCTAAGTGGAGGAGACATAATGTCAGAATAACATTCTCATATGATGCTGGTGTCTGCAATGCCAAACTGCCATTTTATGGTCTTACCTTATTTCTTTTTCCTTTTTTAAACACAAGGGAAATTTTGAAAGGATATCTTTTTCTTAAACAACTTTTTGAAACCAGTGGGGGTTAATTAAAAACTAAATATGGAATCTACAAACACCCAGAAATTATTTACACTTGTTAATTTCTTCTTTAATATTCATAACTGTTTTTTGTTAATTAGAAAAGAAGGAGAACATGAAGAAAGGCTCAGAACAAAAGCAGCCTGCATACAGATAAGGGTCTGCTTTCTCAAAGAACTGGACTAAATGCATACTGCCTGCACTGAGTGAAGAATTTATATGCAGTGATTGTGTATTGCCCCTGAAAAATTGGGTAGACTTATTTATGAATCTTACCACATCAGCATTCGGTGTGATCCTCTTACTACCACGGTTGCCACTTCCCTCTTTCCTGGCATTAGATATTCTGCAGTCCTGGAGCAGTTTAATTAGCTCTTAGAAAGTAGGGCTTGTAGTTGGGAAATATTTCTACGTTTTGAAGTAGTATTATATAAAGCATTTGCAGGAAATAAGGCTGCATAGCTTAGAATAGGATGCTGCATTTTCTTTATACTGAAGAAATCCTAAGCCTGCTGCTAATCCTTTCAGAGGTATTAGCCATTATCTTAACAGCATCTAGAAGCTGTGGTCAAGATCAGGGTTTCACCATGCAAGGCATTTCACATAAACATACAGACAGCCAATTTCTTGATGTCACACAGTATTGGTCAGTAGACATAAGCACTGTTACCTCTCTGTGTGAATGGCAAGTTGCTTCCTTTTCTCATACGCAGAGGTATTTGCAGACACTTCCATATCCAGGACCTTCACCAGCTTTGTTCTTTTCAGTTTTTAGTAACACTTGTTTAGCTTCATCCCTACAGTGTATTTACCTTCAGTCTCAAAACAACCCTCTAGTGTAAATCTCTCGAGCTGTTTTGAATACTGGCCTATTTATGAATTGGGCTGCTCTCTCTAATCAATTTTACACCACTGCATGCAATTTGTCATTTCTGTAGGATCTGGGTGAGTTTTAAACAATGTATTTTAGAATATACTCATGAATAAAAGTACTGTATTGCCCAGTAAGATTTGGGAGCCCTGTGTTAGTTGTGAAGAGCAGAGCAATGCTGCTCCATAAATGCTTGGAAACACAAGGGTTCCATGAATGTTGGTCCATCAGCTTAGTATGGCCCAGCTCACTTTCTTTTCCAAAAGGACAAGAAAAATTATACTGCTTTTTGCTGGATGTCAGTTGATACCTGGCTCTTTACTCCCTTCAAACCCATTTGAAAACCCAGTCTTAAATGATTTTGTAATAGTCTGCTTAAAATGTTCAAATCGGTCAAAAAAGATGCAAGAACAATTCTGTACAGGAGAGGTGACCAAATCACATGTTTGTGAACAGCACATGACTGAGAGAAATGCTTCGTTTTCAGAGGCTGGAAATTTAAATAATCAAAAAGAATAAATTGCTTCAAGAAAAGTAAGGGTAAACTAGCTTGAAGAGAAACCACTGCATTCCCCTCTTACTTTCTTTAGCTATCTACTTCTAGCTATGTACTTTCCCAACCCCTTGTAGTAGTAAATAATATATTTCATAACACATTTAATGCATTATAATATCTATTGACCTAAATGCAAGGTTAATTGAGACTCTGCATTTTGTGTCCATCAGTAGAAGTAACAGTAAAATAAACAGTGCCTTTTGGCTAGTCAGCAGTCTTCCTGCTGGATTGTGCTTGGAAGAGACTCTTTCTCATATATATGTATAAAATATATAGCACAATATGCTACAATACGCCTGCAATATGAAGAGATGACAAGGTGAGATGAAGTGCCTGGTGCAACATGCTTAGTGAAAGACAACCTTATTTCATTCCCTTCACTTTTTCTTCACCTCTGTATCTCAGCAGGTACAGTTTGAAAGACTGTTTGTGATTGTGAAAATAGATGGCTAGTATCCAGATGAGGCATGTGAGAGGAGAAGACTAGAGAAGAAGACTAGAGATAATTAGCACAAGCCAGGATCATTAAAGTTTATGCACAAGGACAATCCAAAGAAAAATGATGTCTTGAAATAATTAATGCAATGTTCTAGCTTTGTTAATGATAAAAACTTTCCTTCGTGCTGAGGGCATGCACACTACTGAAGTTCATTCATACAGAAGGTTTAAGTTGGACTCGATGCCTGTGTCAATTCTCAGTATAGAGATGAGATTGTTGAAAGACTGTTTGACCTTAGCTAAGGGTAGATTTCATTTAGGATATTGAATATACCTGTGTCTGATCTGTTCCACAAGTAGAAAACAGAAAAAAAATCTAGGCTTTTAAGAAGTCCTCTATGTACAAGAGCCTGCATGACTGGGATTCCTACACTAATGCTTGCTGTCTTGCAGTGCTACCAAGACAGGCCCGTTTTCAGGTTTCAGGCTCCACCATCCCTAGCATTGTGGCAATCTTCTAAGAATGAGCTGTGGGGATAATAGAAAACTGGAAGTAAGGAAACAGCACTTTTACATGAAAAAGAAATGGATTGTATTTCTTACCTCAGATCAAAGGTAGCAAATCATTTTTTTCCAAGAGTGGAGAATCGGGAATGGAGCAGAGTGAAGAAACAAGAGTTAAAAGAGAATCTGAGTTCCCCTGTGCTCCTGGGAGGATGTTGCACGCTTGGAGCCTTATAAGGCTCATTGCATTCAAGATTTTAAGCTGTGACAATAAGGTTAAAGTTGCAAAAAAATTATTTTAGCAAAGATTTATGGAAGAAATGCAGCATATAGAAGAGTCTGGAGATGAGAAGCAGACTTCAGACTCTGGCAACCTGAACACAGGTTAGAGACCTGGGTTAGAGCTGAGTGAGCTGTATGTATAAATACGTATCTGTGATCTTTTTGATATGAAAAAGATCACAAATTATATCAGAAAACACAGGGTCAACAGTAGCAAGAATACCTCGAGGGAGACAGGAGTTACAGTAATATCAGAAGACAGCTGGTAATAGGGCAACAGCAGATTTTTTTTTTTTTTTTTCGCCTTAGGGACAATGATGGAACAGTAATTACCAAGAAAGCCAGCAACCTGCAGTGTGTAGGAGTGTCTTGCTTGTAGTTAGAGATGCTGAAATCTGGCAAATATAGGAATCAAAATTTGATCTCTGAACAATTGAATGTGCTGATGGTGCACAGGTAAGAAGGGGGAGAAGAAGGAAACGAACACTGTGATATAGTGCCTTACTCAAAGATCTAATATGCACTACTTATGTCCTTTCAAAGGTTCACCTGTTAATGAAACTACATCTCTCTAACCCAAATTTTATCTAAAACTGGACCCATGAAAAGGAATAGTCTAGGTTTAAATGGATGCAGTTGGATCAGTCCACTACATCACCCAAACAAAGCAGCGTGGCTGCACTCTTTGATCTCCCCTGTTCTTCCCTCATCTCCTTTACAACAACATTGTGCTGGTTTAATCAGTGATCTCTAACCCTTGATGTTGGAATTGCAGACAGCATTTGCATGGATTGTTGGTGTGAAGATGAAATGGGTTAACTCTGCTATAAGTAATAAGCTGCAATGTAAAAGGAATAGGCATATATTGTTTGAAGTGACAGTGATTTAAGATGCTTGAAGGCTAGTATAAGAAACCTGAAAAGGGACTGCTCAGACACTGCTAAAAATCAGCCCTCTCTACGCTGTCCCAAGGAGGTCACTTAAAAACTAGATTAGACATCAGTAATCTCACTTGCAAATGTGGGTTGGTTTGTTCCAAAAATTCTGTCTCCCAGCAAGACAGTTAAAAGTGAATGCTTGGGAAATAAATTTTTCTAGTGTGCTGTACATATTTTCTTTCACACTGATTTCTGTGGCTGGAACTTACTGATGCTTGCCTCTGTCCTCACCAATATTTCTGTCTCCCTTACAGAAGTAAATGTAGTTTCTTTGGGGATCTTGTTTTGTTATTATCTGTGCCAATGAACTCCAGAGCAATCTGCAGTGTCAGAGGAAAAGCAAACCTAAGTCTGAGATTTCAGTGGGAAATTGCCCATTTCCCGTTGTCCCGCAGGTGTCCCTGGAGTTGCTCACGCCAGTATCAGTGGCTCTGTTTCTCTTAAAAAAGACCTTCAAATGGCTTCCTTTCTGCTTTATGCTAATGAAGTCCTACATGACGTTTGTAAGTTGTTATACTGTATTTATATGTAAGCATGAAACATCTCTTTGAATAAGAGATGAAACAAGTGGCAATGAAAATGCAATAGAAAAGAAAATCCTACACAGCTGAATAAATACTATCCTTTGCATATTAATGAAGATACATCGGTGGAAGAGAAGTGTTTGAGTGTGTCTGTCCAACCACTGTGAGAATCTCAAAGGAGATGGGAGTTAAATGCATTTACTGTAGAACAGAGTTTAAATGCCACAGCTTTAAAAAATCACAGCTGTTAGTGTGACCCTGTGGGTTTTTTTGGGGGTGGGGGGGGGTGGGGGGGTGTTTGTTTGTTTTTTAAAGAGAAATAGAGCAACTGATACTGCTTTTCATTTTTTAGCTATGGACAAAAATAATTTAACATCTACATTTTTCTGTCAAGAGACCACTGCCTGCTTGTGCATGTAGTTGAAACCTGCCAATATAATAAAGCTTTTCTGTTTCTAAGTGTTAAAACATTAAGTATTGAGTAGCTTTGAAATGCATGCTTTTTAATTTTCAAGAAGTAAAATTAACTGTACATCAGTATTTAATGCGTGAAACCATGATTTACTGTCCTGAGAACTAATTTTGGCTTGCTGCAGACGTAAACTCACCCTCAATTAATGTGCTACTGGGCCTGATTCAGAGATGGGTGAAGTAGGCAGGTCTTTCCAATTACTTTTATGGGTATCAGATGAAGTCTTTAATTAATGCATCACTGAGTGCTCAGACTCATTTAAAAAATTCTCATTTCTAGATATAATGCAGATCTTTCAAAATGTCATTGTACTTTAAAGCTGTTCTGCTCTCTTGGATGAGAAGTTATTTACACTTGTGTGAATACATCTGATATATTCCTCCTTTCCTCACACCATAATATGCCTACAGTATGTGTTTTGATATATTATGTGTATCTTTGAATACATAATATATTACCAGATGGTATGTGATTAGCAGGGTACACTAGAGTAGAAAGATGTCTTCTGCCCTGGGTACATGTACACAGTCTGGTAGTGTACGTATTTAAAGTGAATATTTCAGGATGTATTTTTAGGAGAGAAAATAATCTGTTGATACATGCAAAAGTTCTGTGTATGCAGTAAATGAGCTACCCAGGAAAGTTTCATATCTAACATGCTACTTGAACTATTGGAAAACTACCTCTGGCTCATGAGCTTAGCCTGGTGAAACTTTGACTGAGAAGACTTGTTGTTCAGGTGCTGTTGGCGTGTTTTCAATTCCAGTAGCTTAATAGTTCAGATTTAGAATATGGAATACCCAGTGTCCATATAACTTTTTTTCAGGTCTCAGCTGTTCTTAAGTCATAGAAGAGCAAAAAAAAAAAGTTTCTGATGGGTTGCTGCCTGTTTGGGTGGGAGCATATGAAAGCCATTGTTTTCTCAAAACAAGTAAGCAAAATGCCAGCTTTGGGCTTGTAAACAAAGCTCCATTGTCAATGAAAACTTATGGACATGTTTCTGATTCCTGAAAATTCAAAATTTAAATCAGAAACATTGATACAGCCTTGCCTGAAATCATGTAGTTTGCTGTTACAATTAAGGCTGGTGTTGTGGAGAGACCCGAAGTTATGGCCACCTGTTCCTAGCATAGATTTTAGTCATCAGAAATTGAATGCCATGGACCAAACTTTCAGCTCTTAGTAATAAAAATTGTACAGTGAAGAGAAATTATAGACATTCCAGAAGTGTACTGTTTATGGGTCGATTCAAGTCTGGAGGTAGGTTTAGGTTGGTAACTGATAGAAAATTTGTGCAAGAGCCTTAGCTCACGTAAATCAATAAGGCTTCCTTGATTGTAATGGGCTAATGCCAATTTATACCACCTGAAAAGCTATTGCCTAGATTTACAGTGTAAATATAATTACTATGACATAGATTTGCTTTGGTTCACTGAGCTGGCAACCAGCAAGGTTTACAGTATCGTGTCTTTTTGTTCTTGCTTCCAGAGGGCGGCTGGAGTTAGAACCCAGACCGTAGTTTCTCTCCCAATGTGCTGTTTTGACACTATTAGCATATAAAGTAGATATCATTGCAGAGTGCGGGGCTCGTTCCTACAGGCCCTGTGTACTGCGAGCGCAGCAGGGAAGGTCCATTTCAGTGTGTTGTTTGGCACAGTGGGAACCCGCTGACTCAGCAGTACCTGCAGGAGACCCTGTGCTTTTCAGTGGTGGCTGCTGTAAGTGGTTGCAATTAGGTTTCGACATTAACATCCTAGCTGACTGGGAGAATGGAGCAACTTGCTAGATATGATTGTTTTCCTGGGCTCTACCAGCAGACTCAGTGAGACAGTCAGGTATTGATTTAGAGATGTGAGGCTAGCTTTGCAATCAGATGGGCTTGAAACATTTTTGAAACTAAATATTAAAATGCTGAAGAATACAGCGAGCTGTCTGAATAGAAGTGAGGAAATATCTGAGCTTACTTGTTCATTCAGACCTGTAAACTATGAAAAGTGGAGGATGGTTACCGCAATAGAAACAGAGAAGGCAAAAGTATCGCCTTGTTTTTTTTCATTGTTATGTATTGTATAACTTGAAAGACATTTCATGTCTTTGGCCACAAGCCTTCATGGACTCCAAAGTATAATGTCAGCACAGGTCTCTCTTTGCCTGGTTTCAGGCTGTCATTTAATTTCCATTACTTTTCCCCTTCTCCATTCATGCTGTGATGTCCCTGCTGACAGCTAATATCAGTAAAAGAATCAATAAAGAATTATTAATAATAATTAAAGCATGGGCGGCCCATTATACTGAGCAGGCTTAGTCCCTCCAAGTATAGATTCTGCACTCAGTTTTGCAAGTGCAGTTGAAGAGACTGGAGCAACTTCAGTGATCTTTGGATGTAACTGAGAGCAGGATGTGGCCCTTGGCTCTAGGAGCTATTCTTTTAAATTATTGTTAAAAGCAGGCAATCATGACTTCTGGTTCTAAGTGGTTGAAATGCCATGTAACTCGGGGAAAATTGTGAGGGGAGGAAAAGGGCTGAAGTGAGTCAGTAAGTAAGCTTTTTGTGCTTGGAAAAGAGAGAAACCTGTTTTCAAGTGCTCTTTATGTCACAAATAAGAGTGCAATAGTTTCAACACTAGCATCTAGCCGTCATTTTCCACAGTATAAATGCACCATAACTTAGCATGATTTCTATGCTCCTGGGAGGCTGTGGACTTAAATAACAAGGGTGCTTCAGGTCACAGCCGAGATGCAATTAACCCTGAGATTGAAGAAAGACCTTCCAACCTGCAGGAAGGATTCTCATTTTGAATAGCTTTCCATTAGTTTTCCTGTGGGAATGACACAATATTGGCAGTATTTCTGGAACTAATATGACAGTGCTAGCCAGGCAGCAGTTTAGCTATAGGTTCTTAACACTTTTGTGGTCACTAGGGGTTCTGTGGGCTTTCAGTCAGGCTCTGACTATCTTCTGGCTATTGGGAAAACTTTTTGTCCTTCTGTGATTGAGGTAATTCCACGTGGCAAAAGAAATGCCATGCCTGCATTTTAGCAAGGGGTGCATTTGTGTGGATCCGAGTGGTGATTTTTGTTGTTTGTTGATTCCTTGTTCTCCTTCAGGTGGCACGTAAAGCTAATAATGGTTGTGTTTTCAGCTGGCCCAAAATATTCAGATGTGTTTGGAATTCCATAAAACAAATTTATCTGTATCTGAGGAATAACCTGATAGATAAACCATTGAGTAGGAACTAGTTATTAGGATCAGAATTTCTGATCAAAGTCATATAGCTAGTGTTGTTAGGAAAACTAAGAACTTGAAAATGAAAAACAATTTAACAGTTTTTTTTAATTTGCTGTATAATTTTCACCCATCTGTAAGTTGATGTGTGTCAGAAAACCATTTGTCAGCTCCCTGCATTCTCTGAATTCCTTTGCCTCTTTCTCAGGGATTGGTTGTGTGTTGTCTCTGTTACTGAATTTTTAGACAAACTGGTATATCAAAACTCTAATCCTGGTTACTACTTACTTACTTAAATGTTCTTTCATCTGTTTTTTAGTTTTGCATAAGTCTCACTTTACTGCAAACCCATTTCTGCAGAGGGAGACACAGAATAAAAATGAAACAAAACATGAAAAATTACTATGAAAGAGACTTGGTTTAGGACAGAACACTTCAGTAAAATTTGGAAGATGTCCTTTAAGTCTTAGGAAGTGTGGATGCTTCCAGCATGAGATGATCCCGGTGAGGACCATGTTCATCTGGAGAATGGGTTTATGAGGACTAATGGTTCATTTTATAGCTACTCCTGCAAATTTTCCCATCTGGGACATGCAACACCAAAAGCCACTGGCTAAAGAAAGAGGCTTCAGTTGGTGCTTGCAAAATCTTTAGAAGACATGGTCAGTGGACTCAGTCGCTGATACATGAGAACAGGACTGCAGTAAATTCAAAGTGTATGTGATACAGAGGTAAAACACCCTTTGTGAAATCAAGTGTTATGTATCTGCTGGCTGCCTGCCTCCCCCTGCCTGTGGAGTCTGACCTGTTTGGCTATCTGGAATTGTGACTTGATAAGAGCTACTTTCATGTACAAGGAGATTATAGGCAGTGCTGCCACTGGCTCATGTTATCTTTGTAAAGCATAACCTGCAGGGTCCTGTAGAACAAAACGGGACAATATTGAAAGCAGTGAGATGTGGCTGTAGTGATGAGGACAAAAATGATATCTGTAAAAGCATCACAGAGGCACTCTGGCTCATCAGGCACTGCATGCTGTCGTGTGTGTGTTTAAGAAGGGATTATTCCTACTGATCAGTTCCCACTCTAAGAATCAGATAAGTCCGAAAGTGAAAGAACTCAGAGGCATGGAAAAGCACAGAGGACAAATATTTTAATCACATGAAACTGAAAACAGACTACTTAGTTTCCTTAAGGGGTCATGAGAGAGGTACAGAAAATTAGGAACGCTTATTTACATTTATAGCGATCATCGAATGAACATCAAATTTGGCCTTGTTTTGGGAAGTGGGGGGATTTGGACAAGATGATTTTTCTAAGGTCCCTTCCAAGCTAAATAATTCTTTCATTATCATTTTTGATGAAGCCAAGAGGCAATAAACTTTTAAAGGATGTTTTGGCCTGTGGACCCCATTGGCATAGCATACTACTGAGTCCATGGTGTTAAATAAGAAAAAATGGATTAGACATGAGTATAGATGAAACAAAAATCCACAGTTGGGTTGGATGGAATACCTTTTCCCAAGAGCTGGATATTGTCAGGCCAGCACAGCTTGCAAGGCATTGTAAGAAAATTTCCTGATAGGTAAAAAGGAGTTTTCTCTCCTTTCCCTAGTGTAGTTCGTGTGGGCCATGGACAGCTCATCTGGTTTGTCACGACATGCTCTATGCAGGGTGAGGTTCAGCTTTCAGTTACAAGAGGATAGTTCTAGTAACTTCAGCATCAGGAACTTCTTTGTAAGGCAGTTTGACTTTAACACAAAATTATTGAAAGAAATCAATGTATAAATTGGCCCGGGATTTAAAACTTGCATTTTGTGCTGACACCAGATTTACTATCTGTTGCACAGGCAGTGAGAGGGTCGAATTAATCAGTATTTATCAAGGTAGCTGTGCTAGGCTGAGAAATGTATGAAAGAATTAATGAGGGAAATGCTGAAGTCCCTGCCTTGCAGAGGGTACAGCCAACTGTGTTACACTGGTCTGTGACCCCTAGAGTAATGTTACCCCAAATGAAACCAATGGTTTCTTATTTTATGCAAACGAGGCCAACAGATTCTTGCAGTGTTAAAAAAAATATTCATCTCTTCTTGAGTAAAAGCAGATTAAAAGAAGCTGGTTGGCTGTTTTCTACAATAAAACCCACCAACCTTTCCTTGTCCAGAATTTATTTCAATAACATGTTCACTTCAAAAGTGGGTAATAAGAAGATTATTTTTGAAAAGTAAGAGGAAAAGAATATAAGTCTGAAAACCACTTTTGTTAGTGCTGCAGTATGCATCTGTTGCAAGGTTAATAATAGAGTTATCTCTCTCGACAAAGGAAGGAGCCTGACAACAGGGAAGAAATCCAAATGGGTTTGAGTTCCTTGCATAATTGTTATTTTAATTGCCATGTTCAGAAAAGGCTTCAGAGGTTCCCCAAACACTGCTCGTCTCCAGATGAGATTTACCAGTGCACCACTCACAAGCTTTCTTTTGAAAAGTCACTTTCTTGTTTTATCATGTTTACAAAAACTGAAGTGAGAGTTAGTTACGAATCTTCTGTTACTTGAGTCGATGGCAGATGCTAGGAAGGCTTTGCTGTGTGATAGAGTTAAACTCTCTGGGACTGATTACAAAGAAATTCCATTAGCAATATTTAAATGCCATCTTTGAAAGGCACTCGATAATATGTGTGTTGGCGCTGACCAAGAATAGTACCTTTTAAATATGAAAAAGTAATGTGACTGTTAGTTTAACATAAAAATGTCAAATTGTGGGCAGTCTCTTGTCAATTAAAGAATCTGGGCTATTCCTAATGGGAATAAGGATGAAGGGGGCAGGGGGAGAAGTGGGTACTAAAAATTGCAGATGTGCAGAACTACTCAGAGATAATTTGTGCTGGCAAATAACACTGTCAGCCAGTTTGGGAGTAATACAGGCAGCTTGATACCTGTTCTTCCTGAGCCACCTTAGTGATTTCTTTTTCTTAGTATCTTCTTTAACAGCTAGCAAGGCTTTAGAGCAAGCAGCACTACATTAATGGTGTGCTCTGTGGAGGTGGATTTGTGCAGATTTAAAGAATGAGCTTTAGCAAGTTCATAAAATGTATTAAAACAGCAACCTGCTTGTTGCTGAATTTAGGGATATGCCTGTGAGAGGGGAAGGAGGATCCTTAAACTTTGGAGGCCAGTGGAGCTGGTGCTTAGATAGGAGTAAAAGGATGAAGATGTACCTCTCCGTTACCTGTCAGTTCCTGTTAAGGTTATGTCTCAGTATAAATAAAACACTGCAGTCAAGCATCAACCTTTGCCTCATGTAAAAGTAGCTTCCAAGGAAACAAAAGTCTGGCAGAAGTTCACTTGGAGGGAATGTCATATAACAACTCTCTTTATTAGCTGGTACATGGGTCTATTGCTTGCTTTTGGGAGGTCAGTGCCTGTTTTTTCTTTTAAATTAACATTATTTCCATTGTGTCATTCACATCTCCCCCACGTCCCCCCCCCCCCTTTTTTTTTTTCCTTTTCCCCAGCCATCTCTAAACTAGGCTACATACCTAGTTTTCTATCTACATGGGCATGTTTCAAATCTCTTCTCACTGTCTAGATAGTCACTAAGTGTTTGATCCAAAAATGTCCCACCTAAAATGAGGCCTGTGCAACAGCTGCCGCTGTGATAGTATATGGATGTACCTCAACAGCTGTCTTATGATTTAAACGTAAATTAGAAAGGAAGCATTAGCATCTCCATTTTGCAAGACAGGAGCTGAATGTTAGAATGTGATTTGACCAAGGTCATGCAGGTCTGTGGCAGATCTAGAAGGTGAACATCCAGTTTGTTGTGTGAGCCCTGAGACATTCTTTCATTTTAATCTTTATATCTTAATGACAAATTCTGACTTGTTTATCTAACCAGTTGCCTAGACTGAAAAGGATTCTTTCTTATTTTTACCATGTGGTCCTTTCTTTTATTCTTCTTTCATTTTCAAATCCCTCTAAATGCTACTTATAAATCACCTACCGTAGTTTTTCTTTTCAACCCAAGAGTTTGGATCTTCCTCTTTTGTTAATTTGTTGCTCTTTGCACCTTAATGTCTCGTTTTAATGCCTCTTTTATCCTAACTTCTTAAAAGCATTTCATCCATAGATTTGATGCCTTTTCATGTCAGCTTTAATATTTTGTCCTCGCTCAGGGCCACCAGTTGTTGGCTCACAGTTTTTGTCATTGCTAATTGTTACACTTTGTTTTATTGCTGTGTCCTTCTGTTATCCTTTCCCAATACTTTGCTCAAATGTGCTATAGAAATAACTAAAATATAGTGTAATGGGCCAACTGTAAAGTAAATCAATGGACAACCTTGCTGTGAGGTCGAAACCTGGGATCCCCTAGAACTATGCTGTAGAAGGCTAGCTGGAAGTTGAGCACCGTTTTCTCTTAGCACCACTACTATCAGAATTTCTCAGTGTTGTTAATCCCTAATATTAACATTTTATAAATTTTGTTCTCTAACACAGAGGATAGTTAGAAGATCTGACAGAAAACAGGTGCAGTAGTTACTTAGACTGCAACACAAAAGGCTTATCTGGACATACTCCTAAAAAGGAAACAAAGTTCTAGGAATGCTGAGGACCAAATCCAAGAGGGTTTTGAATGACCAACTATCACTTCAGGTATTTAAGGGAATAGTTGTTTGAGGAAGCTACAGTTGAACTGGATATGGAATGAGTCACTTTAATCCCATTTCGAGCTCTTGCATCAACTGTCATAAGCACGTGTCTGTCTTTTGACAAGCAATTGCTGTAGAGTTCTTGGCTTAACTCTTGCCAAGGGCTGACCAGATTTGTCTCTGAGGCCACCATCAAGGCAGCTTTGGATGGGAGTCCTACAGATGTTGGTATGTTCCTGTAGGCCAGCAGGTGAAGTAAGGATTTCAGTAATTAATGGGAGTTTTTAGCATTTCTGTTGTGCTTCAGAGGTCAGCGCAGTGGGTTGGAGCTACTTTTTTCAGAGCAAAAGTAACCAGAATGAAGCAACTGAGCGACATGATATATGTGATGGGTTCTAAAAGATCTTTGGCACATCAAGAAATATAATATGCGGTTGCAGCACAAGTTTGAGCTCAAATGATTAAAGATGGGGGGGAGAGTTTAGCTCTTTGAATTCAATATAATCTCTTACAAACTAATTTGCCCAAAACAGCAGTTTTCCTTTGGTTTTGGCTTTTATGTTTAAAAAAACCAACACCATCTCTGGGACAAAAGCTTTTTTTTTTTTTTTAATCTGGCTAAAAACTGAAAATGCAGAGAATAGAACAAATTACAGGAAAAAATAATTATGCTGCTATAGTTGCTGGCATACCATGGGAGTATGCCAGGGGAGATCAAAAAGCTTACTCTGCTGTGCAAGTCAAGTGCTCGTCCAAGAAACATCCATGCAGGAACAGTCTGAGGTGGAAATGTTTGTGCTTCTGATTTCAAGGTCAAGGAGAGGTGTTTTCAAGTGCAGTTGGAAAGAGAGTTGTGCATGAGTAATGCTTCTGTGGAACTCAAGATTTAATATGTATCATAATACTGATACATTTGATGATGGCAGTGAGGCTGTTCCTCCTGAGGGGTGTCAATAATGCTAGAGCTGTTGATAAGACATGAGATGCGGTTGTGATAGGATAGCACAGAGTGTTTTGGAAGGGCGCAGGAGAATTGTTAGAGCTGACTTCCTACTGACAGCCAGTCAGAGGGAGAGGTGTCCTGAAAGGTCAGTAGTGCAAAGAAATGTTCAGAAACTCTGGGATGGACCCAAGTCCATTTCTCAAACTTGCCATTAACAAGTGGTGCTGGGACCTCCAGATGTTGCGAGGGGAATTTTAAAACTGCGTACAAGCAATCAGGTTCATAAGAGGCATATGAGCACATACATTTCCCCAAAAAAGCAGGAAGGGGCATCAATTTTGCTTCTGTATAGGAGCTCTGAATGTAGATGTTCAAATGCAAACGAAGTTCTCCCAGTGTTTGGAGCTTGTTAGGGCAGATGTTGCAAAGCAGTGAGAGGATGCAGTGTGAGTAGGCACAGGACAGACAGTGGGTGGTGTGCTCTCTGGCAGATCTCTCTGGCAGATTGGACTTCTATTGACCTCTAAGATAACTCTGTAACTTTTGCAAACCCTGTGTAATCAGTAAAGCAAAATTTTTTCACATAACTGAAACTTTGGGCAGCTTTTAGGAGAAGCGAACTGTACCTCATTAATTTGATGCAGGAATGTGTGAGCCTTTAATTAGGGACTCTCTAATAAGAGAAGCAGCGGACTTCCCCTCGTGTAATTGCTGTGGTAGAAACTTGTTCTCCTGAGTTTTAGATGTGTGCATTTTTTTATTATTGCATTTTATCTTTAAAGAGGGAATAACTGTGTTTACTAAGGTGGTTGTATTTACCCTTAATGTGTAATGCATTAAGCATCTATTTATTACTAAGAAGTCCGCTTCAGTGGAGTGTGTGCTTGTGGAAAAGCAGAGCCATTGATTAGACTGCTTCTGAGGCACTGTACTCATTAGCGTTGCAGTGGACATGGTGTGGTGTACCCTGGTTTCTATAAGCAGTGTACTATGCATGTGTGTTTTGCCCACTGGGTGTTTAACGGTTGCTGTTGGAAGTGACTTTGTTGTACATGGCATTGGTATTGTTTGAATGGTGGCACTTCCTTCTCCTTTTCATTTGCTCTGTTAATGCTAATAATTAACCAGCTCTCTGCTTTCACTTTTATTAATATATTGATCACTCGAGTATCATAAATGGGGTCTCAGTATATGTACTTTTGCATGAAATGACACTCCTGGTAGCTCTAATATTTATCCCAAATAGCTTTTAAAAACAAAAAAAAGAACCTTGCAGCACAAATGTTCTAAAATTATTTAGGAAAAAAAAAAGGTTCAAAAATCCCTGTAGCCATATATTGGTGGCCAGATTTCTGTAATTCTTTTATCTGTGATGTTGAATATATAGAGGCCTGGCTATGATTTGTGTACATTATAGCTTTCACAGATTGCAGTGAGAGTGGGGTTGAGCAAGCTCATTTAGTTTTGTTAATTTTGTTGATATGTTTGAGATAAGGAAAAATATGCTAAAAACTACCTTATTGTCTTTTCAGTATTTTTTTTTTGTTTCAGTTTGAGGCTTTTGGTTTTAAATTAACTTTGATTTTAATTTTAGGAAGACCTTGGAAAACCTCTGTCCAGATATTTTCCCTCTTTTGAGCTAACAAAACTCATTTTTCTTGAGGAAGTTGAAACAGTCTTTGCTTTGGTTTGGATTTTTTTCCCCCTTTTGACCTTGGTTTTTTTCAGCTCCTAATTCTTCTTTTACCCCATACACTACCCCAGGTCAGTGCAAAATCAGCTTCTAATTGGGAGTTTCACTACTTAGACACCGTGCTTCCAGTCTTTTAATCCAAGGTTCTCCATGCAATACATGTGAAAGAAACTTGTTTCATGAAAACTGAAGTATTCCCTGTATGGGAAACATTGATTTGCTGCTTTATAACAAATTTAACATTTCTGCTGTGTGGTGTGGGGGTTTTCTTTTGTTTATTCTGGTTTTCTTCTTTGGGTGCCTTTTTGGCTTTTGTTCGTTTTGTGTGTTGTTGGGTTTTTTGTTTGTTTTTTTAAAACAAAAATGCTCACATTCTTATCTTTGGAAACCATGTCCATTTTTGGGAGACTTCTGCTTCCTCTCCCTTCTTCCCCAGAATGCAGCATGAGCAGCAGTGGCAAAGCCTGTGCTGTGCACAAGCATAGGAAGATATGAGTTGGAGGGGTGGAGAAAATCAGAAATATAACAGTAATTTCCATACCTAGGAAGCTCATTTCACCTTCCTTGTACTGATCTGCAGCAGCAACATCAGAGACTGAGGGATGTAAAGGCTATGTCTCTTGTCTTCAAGAGCCTTCACCTCATTTTTTTAGTATGGTATCCTACCACAGGGCTTTTAAATTCTTGTCAGCAGTATTAGGAATGCTAGAGCTGTGGGCAAGTTTGTAAACAAACAAACAAAAAATTAGCCTATAGCAAGCCTGAAAATAAAAGAGCTTTGGACGTGTTCCTCTGAGTCAGAAAATAAAGGAAAGAATTGAAATTCAAGCCAAGTTTCCTTTCCAATCCTTTATTTGTAAGATGTGTGTGGATTTCTGTCCTGGGAAGCTAGCTGTGTAATTTTATCTTCCCTTGGCATGCCTGAGGTTCTGTGCTGTCTTCTCAGCAAGGCAAGTGCCAGTCCTTCAACAGCTGCAACTTTGCAACTACTATAGCAGGACTGGGGCTTGTCACAAAATCAAGGCTGATCATAAAATCAGGGTTGTTCTTCTGGAAAAGCCTTCAAGGTTCTGTTGCAGAAAGCTAAACACATTTTTTTTTTATTCTTCGGTGAGTGGGAAAGAAGTATTTTTTTGAAGGACAAGAACATTTTAATTAGCAGAAAAAGTAGATTTCCACTAGAGGTATTGATATGGGTGGATGTTTTTTCTCTGTTCTAAGTAGTTCCTGCAAACTTTTAGCTGCGGAGCCTAAAACTTCTTTGGTAGGAATTTCAGAGTATAATGAATGGGTACAGTTTTGTCACATGGGTTACTGCCTAGATTTCAAACAGTGTAATGAAAGAAGTAGTGTGCAAGAGGAGTTAGAAACTAAAGGAATAAAAACCCAGAATTTAGGGAAATGTAAACCCTGCCTTGTCATTTGCATAAGCAATGCCATATATTGAAGTGGTGCACATGGATGCTACTACTCAGTAAGCCCAGGTACAGGCTCAGTACTTGTTTTTCCCTTTCTGGGATGCATTCTTTAACCATGTAATATTGCCTGCCTTTGACTGAATGTTATGTTAAACCAAACCCTGACTATTTCAGTACGTCTGGGGAATGCAGTAATTGAAGCAGATTGTAACAATTGCAAATAGATATTCCCAGCATTTGTATCCCTGTTGTATACTGGGATCTTCATAGTACTAAAAAAGCTAGTTAACCAAGAAACTGTGTGCATGAGATTGGATGACAAAAAGTGGTCTTAGCCCTGGGATATCTTTTTGATGATTACTATAGCTTATTCTTTTCTTCTGTCTCCTGCTCCAGAAATGCTATTTATTAAAAGCATTCTCTAATGATTCCTTCTGCCCCATCAGTCTCAGCAACAGGGTAGTACCACGCAATTTTGCCAGTGCCATCGTGAAGATAGCAGGTGTGGCTGTTTCCTCCAGGAAAGTGTGGTCATTTGCTTTGAAAACGTCTGGCATCAGGAAATCCCACACAAGTACCTTGCAAGGCTTGCCAGCTTTCTCACCAGGATCCCTCATCGTTCCTGAAATGATTTTATAGCCACATTCCTCGATTTAGCCAACCTGCTATCAGCACAGAGACCAGAACAAGCAGAAAAGTGTTTTCCATGTAAATCTTCTTTCCTAAATTGAAAGACCCTAAAGGACTTTGTTTTTTCCTTCCTGCACAGGCAGGTCCATACCCACGACCATTTCTTTTGTAGCAAAACCACACGTTGCAGGCACGTCCGAGTGGTGGTGTGATGTGTGGAAACCTAGTCCTGGGAAGGTACTTAAGATCAGATTTGTGACAGTGCTTATACGTGTAGTTAACCTAATAACATTGAGAGTGCTTACACACATATTTTCTCTAATACCATCAGTTCAAATCCTATTTGTTTGCTTGCTCCATACCTGGCTGGACTGGGAGCCCTCCTACAGCTGCTCCTTCTCTTCCTGCTCTCTTGCCCCAGAGGCTGGCAGCCATTTGGCCAGCTCGGAGTTGCTGCTGAAACCTTGTGGTGGTCTCCTTGCTGCTAGTTTCTCTCAGTTTAAAGCTTCTTCCCTCACCATGTGTACATCCAAGGGCACTGTTTGTCACTGTTTGCCTTTTGAGGGGGAAACCCAGTTTTTGGGGCTGGGTGGATGTTTCCTCAGCTGCCTGAGGGGAGCCTGCCCCGCCCTGGCCACTGCCAGCTCTGGAAGGCTCTGTGGAGAGGCACTGCCTGTCAGCACTTCAGGGGAGAGAGGACCTTGCTTATGGCCTGTGACTCTCAGTGCGTCTGCAGCCCTTCAAAAAAGGATCAAAATTGTTGCAAACAGCCCAGTTTTGGAGGGCAAACTGTGCTTTTTGCTTAAGTGGAGGTTCGGTCTCAGGACCTTGCCACTGCTGTGAGAGGGGATCTCATGGAAGTGGGCTGCAGTAGCAGGGGCTGCCAGCTAACATGGAGTGAGGGAATGGAGTGAGGTGACAGGCCAGGCAGCAAGCAGCACCAGGTAATGGGAAGAGATCAGTTTGGGAACAAAAAAACACTGCTCCCTGGCTATGGTCTGGCGGTGATGGAGGTGCCGTGGGGCGCTTGGTTGTCCTGGGACTGTGGGGCTGCTCATGTCCAGAAAGGGGAGAAACCTCCTGAGGACAATCCCACAACAACACTATATGCACAGCGAGATGAAGATATACTCCGTTTCACTGAACCAGGCTAATACCACATCACTAGCTATCCTATCCTTGCTGATTCTTAAATTAAGTTTTTCCCTTACAGATTCTTTTAAGATTTAAAGATTCTTGCCCTCCCTCCCCCCCCCCCCCCTTTTGTAATTATGTTTTTGAGCTGTAGCCATGGAGCTGCGCTCCTCTCCCCCTGGGCCCAGGGGCTCAGGTAATGGCAGCAAGCGCTGCACCGCGGGTCAGGGAGCAGGCAAGGGAAAGGCTTCCTCCTGGCAGAATCGTATTTTATTCCACGGGGAGACAACATTTCTTTGCAAAACACTCCTCTGACTTTAAAATAATACGTAATAACTATAAAATTACCAAATGTCAGGTAAACAAAAAGTTATTAAGGATGACCTTATTAGTTCTATCTGCAATTCGCAGAGCGAGGTAATTGTCAAGTCTCACTGTTATTAGGTTGAAATAATAGTTTGGGGACCATCAACATTAAAATTTCATTATGATGGGACAAAAAGGCTCATGTATAATCAATAGTAAGAATCCATTATTATTGACTTGGAATGAATGAAGCATGAACGCATTTGTGCAGATATGAACAGTTAGCAATCTTTTGAATAATAAAGAATTAACACTACACAGATAATGTCATTCTGGGAATTGGACTTGAACTCAAATTGGTACATGTCTCTTTGTTATAAAGTCGGATTCACATCCCTTGGTAACTTCCATTAAGCTGTTTCTCAAAATACTCTGTGTCTACAATTTTGTATTCCTCGGCTCTGGCTTGCAAGGGAGGTGGGCAAGAGGGTCAGGGTTGTGGTGGAGTGTGCTCTGTCGCTTGCCTGGTTTGGTGGTGGCGCTGGGAATAGTACTGCATTGGGAAACTTAATGGAGCGGGCACAGGTGGGTGGAAGCAGGTTGGGAGGGTGCTGTTGCTTTCTGCTATCCTGAGCTTGGCAGTGGTGTTTCAATGAGACCTGTTTTGTCATTTGCATTGCAGGCGCCAGGTTGAAATAGGTAAGGGATGGTGAATGCCAAATGGAGAAGCACAGAGCCTGTGGAGCGTGCTGGTTCCTGGGGACATGGCCAAAGCTGTGGACGTGGTGTCTGACATTACCTTGTCTACTGTACATGATGTGCTGAGACAAGCTGTTCCCAGCATGTTCTTTTCTGTCGCTGTGGGATGTCACATTGGCAGTATCGTTAGTCTCTTATTTTCCACTGAGGAGGTGGACCCAAAATGCACTTCAAAAAGAAAAAAAAAGCACAAGTCATTATGTGCTAAATCTGATGCATTTAAATTTTTTTCAACCTCACTTTGGGTTTCTGTATACTAAGTGCCTTTGAAAGGTGTTATTTAAGGGTATTTTAACCCTGCTGCCAGACTAACAGCTGCTTCTCAGCATTATCTTCTGGCTGTGGTTTACCCACTCCCTCATGCTGGCTCCCAGCTGCTACGATACCCACAGTACTTTGAATCTGAGTTAGCTGTTGACTTTAGACTGCAGTTTTACCGGGAAGAAGGTCTGAGTTGCTCCAAACCTGCCTCTGCTATTACAGTGAAGGACATTGGACTTGTAGTGTTACTTTGTGTGTTATGGAGTGTTCCTTAGTGCTCCTACTCCCATGTCTTTCAAATTCCCAATCATGGAGCACTACAAGAGAGATTCTGGCCTTCTGCTATGAGGCATCCCTGCTCCAGGTATCAGATGTGCAAACTTGCAAGCCCTCCCTATGCTTGCTAGCCCAGCCAGAGAGCACCTAGGAGCAGTCTCTTCCAGAAACTCACCCTGTTTTCTCCAGTGGCTTCCTTCTGTAGCATGCCCTATTTCTGAAGGAATTGGGAAAGTCAGCTGATGCCTTAAAAAGAAGTAAAGAGATCTTGTGGCTGTGGCACTTGACAGGCTCAAGGAGACTTTCTGGGGAATCTGGGAAGTAATTTATTTTTTTTCAACTGTGAAATAGGAACAATCATTTTCTTAGTCAGTGGAGAGGGAATAATTATTTATTACTTGCATTACAATAGTACTAAGGACTGGTTGGGCTAAATGCCCAGAAATTGAAAAAGTTATTTAAGGAATTAAGTGTATCTTTTTTCTTTTTTTCTTTTTTTTTGAAAGGCACTGATAACACTTTAGATGGAAGCCTTACAGGGGAACGAGTGGTGTATTGCAGCGGCACCTGCTTTAATCCATTAGAATGGGTATAATTATGAAAGAGAGAGAGTTATTTCCTTTCAACTTTTATCAACAGTGCATTTCTTTTTCCCTATACTTTACTTACAGCTGCTTTTCAGGGGTAAGAGAGGAAAATAATTGAGAGACAAAGGGCAGTAACCCAGCTGAGCAGCCCATCTGTTGCTGAGAGAGGCATGGAAAGGAAGGAAGGTACCAGCAGTAGGATCTTTAGATTCTGTTCCCTCTGCCTTGCTTTGGAGAAGAGGGAAAAATCAGACCTAATCCTTGGGGAGAGGGAGGATTATACTGGCTTATTTCCAGTGTCCCCTTTTCTGAGAAGAAGGGGGCTAGAAGAGGGGGAAGCCCTTAACCTTTCCAGCAATGAAGGGCAGAGATCCAAACAGTCTTAGAGCATGTGAACATATATTTAATTTAGCTTAGTACCCAAAGCCTGTTTGATGAAGTGATGTGCATGCCTCCTTTTTGATCATTTGTCCCTGTGAGAGCAGATGTAATGGACAACCTGAGATGTCTTCAGTGAGAGAGACTGAAGGGAAACATGCAGAATTATGAGAGGTACTGAAAATTTTTGGCCTGCTGAAGGCATGAGTCACTTTCTCACTTCCTTTTTTAAAAACTTTTTGTTGTTTTTGTTTTGTTGACCCATGATGTAAGGCACTGGCATTTCCTTTACCTGCCTGAGGGTGAGGAATAAGGAATATATAGGTGTTTTAAATTTATGAAAAAAGAGGCAACTTATATGACTTTTTTTGGGCTGAACCTAATCTCTGAAATTGTTCTTCCATTTTTTTTTTTTTTTTTTTTTTAAAGCAAGAGATACAGGCAGGGCACATAAAAACAGTAAAAAGGTTTTACAGAGCACATATCATAAATCAATGAGTAAGTTGTTCAGAACAGCACTAACAATGAATATAACTGAGCATATATAAATCTAGGGAGGAGGAAACCTTTTTTTCTCATCTTGTCAAGCCTCCTGCTGATTTATAAAATAGGTGAGTAGCCAGAAAAATCATCAAAGTATGCCCAGGAATTATACAGTAGTTTAAAAATACAATACTATTGTATTCACAACACAAAGTATTCATCACTGATACAGTTCCATAATTATAATTGTTAAACATAAGTAGCCCAAACCAAATCTGCTACTTTATTAGATTGAATGATCACTGCAGAGTTTGTCTACCTAGAAAAATCCTATTTTTCTCCAACTGAGTTGCATCAACCTGTTTTCCTTTTAGTGCTAAAACTAATTTCAAGTAATCCATTTCAAAGCTGACTTTTTAGCATAACTAAGTTTTCAGTTAAGTTGTAATTTTAAACCCCAAGTCTTTGAAATTATTTTTCATATCTAAAACTAGGAAACGTGCATGCTATAAAACTCTCAGGTCTTGTCTTCTGCTTCTTCTGGGTGTCTGCTTCCCTGCTGTGCTGTTTGATCCCTGTGTTGACTTCTGTGTGAGTGTTTGTTTCCATTTGTATGCAAAAGTTATTCTTGTACCATTATCAAGAACAGGTAATATCTGGGAAGAGACTTACATACTTGAATTCTCTTCATGGGCAAAATATTTCAGTTCTGCCTTCTTGTAATCTATTTCTGAAACTTTGAGGTGAATGATAAAGGTATAGTGCCTGCCATAAAAAGTAACTTTTGAAGTAAAAGCATTTACTTACAGGTCATAATTGTTTTTAAGTAGTATTTATAAGGGGTAAATGCAGTGCAATTTACAATAGTTTAAACCAACCATGAGAATACTTCATGCTTATAAACTGCATTTCACTTCTAAACTGTTATGAATACCCAAGAGACAATGAATTTGCACGCATACCTCTTAAAACCTGGGTTTTCTTTCCTTTTTTGTGTGCATGGAAATTTCTTTTGCTAAATTGCTACCTCATGTCTTTGGCCTTGTTTTTATTGCTGTAGCATACCTGTCCCCAAATAATTGCAAGTATAGGCAAGGTCTAATTTTATTCCTCCTTATTCTTACCAGTTGGAGAGCACATAATACTGCTGAAGAGATATAAAGAGAAGTTTCAGTTCTATTAAGGTAAGAGCATGCCGGAACTCAATAGAAGCCCTTTTTGTATGACCTTCCACTAATGCAGCCCTTTGGATTAGAGAGAAGGATTTCTTTTTCCTTAGCAATAAAGTAACCTACTCACAGAACTGTTGGTACTGCTATTTCTACTTCTGGATAGAAGCCAGTATAATGACAGAAACTGTAAGTTGTTACTTTTAGTGGTTTATTTTTATTAGATGAGAGGAATAAGTTTACCAGTTCTGTGTGGTCTAGCATCCTTCATATTTAAAACAAATAATGACCTTCCTTACCTTTCTCCCTGCCAAAGTGTCCAAGCTCAGACAAAACCAATTGGCTTGTCCAGCTGACTCTTTTTAAGACAATTCACAGAAATTGACTCTTTTTATTAAAAAGAGATGGGGCAATTGTATCGATTCAGTCTAAGTCCATGCAAACAGTTCTAAAGGTTTTGTAGTCACTCCAATTAAGTTGGCAAGAGCTGCCATGTTTAATGACCTTCAAATGAAGAAGAGGTGTGAGCCATGAAAGTCTAGTCTTCAAAAACAAATCTGTTCCTTTTTTTTTGAGTGCAAAAAGCATCTTAAAAAATTTAACTTCTATTTCTTTGTCACTTTTATAACTCAAAAATGCTAGACAAAGTGTTCTTGAACTTCAGAAAAACTTCATGAATTTTAGTCAATTTTGAGTGGTGGCAGGAAGATTCTGAAGAGAAATACTTCTGCTCACATCAGGTTCCAAAAGTTTAGATCCTCATTTAAACTTGTTCCAGTATTTGATCTGGCAGATGGACTGGAAGTCTCTTGGCATCTGATATTTTAATTTTTTTTAATTTCTGCCACTGTAAAAAATTTTGTGAGAAAACTCTGTCTCACTTGTCTGCTTTCCCTTCTGCTGTCAGAGAAAGCAGGTCATTGAGGGACCTTGACTTTAGTGGGACGTAGATCTGGACTACAAAAACATGTGGGATGGAGGGAGGGGAAATTCCAAAACTGAGTTTTCCAGAGCATTTTGATCACAGAGAATCTTGTTAGCTAAACCAGGGGTTTTTTTGATACACGCTTGTTTTACCTAAGCTGTGTAGAATTCTGTAGTAACTTCTTAGAATAGTGGGGTCTCACAAATACTTCAGTTGTTTACATCTCTTAGTTATAATTCAATGAAAAATGATTCTGCCTGTCATAGGTAACTATTTTCCCTGTGATGTTTGAACTTCCGTTATGGCATTCATTATATCATGTAATACAAAGAGTTCTTTGTAATTACATTTTGACAAGTACACATTTCATGTTCATAACAATATAGAAAATAACTTGCCTTGGTTTAACTCTAGCTTCTGGCCTGTTTTTATTTCACTATGCAGTATGATTCTACTATTCTTGGGCAGTGTTCTTTTTAAGAAATGTATGTACGCCACATGTAAAAAGAGTGCAATTTTCTGCCTTAGGTGTGTTCATATTTGTCACATTCACACACCGGAGCCTTAACTGCTTATGTACTTGACTGAAAGTTAGTCAGAAAAAAAACCAATCTCAATGGCTGTGCCATCCGAAGTCTGTTTATTTAACAAAGTCTTTGGGTCTTTAATTCTCAGTTAATTTTTAACAAATCGGAAAACTTTCAGAATGGAATTAATCTCATTTAATATACCCATCAAGAAGTTAAGTGCCAAGGCTAAGCTACTCTCCTGAGCTCTCACTGAGAATATCAAAAAATGCTTCTGGATTTGTCCCACTTACCTTAGAAACCTTACCCTACTGATCCCCCTCCAGTGCTCATTGAATGATGATGCTTATATTAATAGAACAGAATAGAACTGTGTGCAGTTCTGGGCCGCACAGTTTAAGAAGGATGTGAAGGTCCTTGAATGTGTCCAGAGGAGGGCAACAAAGCTGGTGAAAGGGCTGGAAGTAATGTCCTTGAGGAGCTGCTAAGGACTTTGGGCTGTCTAGTTTGGAGAAAAGGAGGCTGAGGGGCGACTTCATTGCTCTCTACAGCTTCCTGAGGATGGGAGGTGGAGAGGGAGGTGCTGATCTCTTCTCCGTGTATCCAGTGATAGGACGCATGGGAATGGTTCAAAGCTACGCCAGGGGAGGTTTAGACTGGATGTTAGGAAGCATTTCTTTACCGAGAGGGTGGTTAAACATTGGAACAGGCTTCCTAGAGAGGTGGTCAATGCCCCAACCCTGTCCAGTGTTCAAGAGGCATTTGGACAATGCCCTTAATAACATGCTTTAACTTTTGGTCAGTCCTGAATTGGTCAGGCGGTTGGGCTAGATGATCATTGTAGGTTCCTTCCAACTGAAATATTCTATTCTAAAAGAAGCTAAAAAGTACATCTAAAAGAATTAAATCCTTGCATGTAGCCTGGATGCCACTCAATAACAATGTGTTATTGGAAGCACACAGCCAATGCATAGTGTCTCTGTGGAAAGGCTTGAGAGAGGATAAAAAGTGCTTAGGGTAGCTAAACATTAGGCTCTGAGATTATTTTCTTCCTTCAGGAGGATTGGTTTTTGTTCTTGTGTTGTGGAGGGATCACCATGCTTTTAGTGGTGTCTGGAAGCCTCTTCTGGGATGACTGAGCACTCAAGGGTCGTCTCCCACACCGCCGGTGAAAGAAAGGACAATATCAATTTTGAGAGCCTCTTGGTTTTTTGTTTGTTTTATGTTGTCTTTTTGTATCTACTCAGTTCCCCAGGAAATAGACTCCTCCCCTTTGCATATAAATTCTATGTAAGCAAGCCAGTGTGAGTGGAGTTTGTGTGTTTTTAAGCAAGAAAGATTCCCATTGACTGAGATAGGTGTCATCTGGAATCAGATGAAGCTTACCTGGTGTTTGGCCATCTCTGGAGACTGCTGGACAGCAAAGGGTGTATTCTGTATTTAATCCTTGGAGAATTAAAAGGAGTTAATTCTTCAGTTGAGCACAAGGATAGATAAAACCATGTATCAGCACAATCCCTTAAATCCTTATAAAAGAAGAGGCGAAATTCTTTAAGTTGCCTCTGGTATTCAGCGCTGTTTCTTAGCATTTTCTGCTCATCCAGATCTATTGGACTGTTCTATGACTGGTGAGGATTTACATCATGTTTTTCCCCCATTTATTTTGCAGGAAAACATTCTTATGGTTTCTCCACTTTTAGGTTTTACTCTTGTCACTTTGCTTTTGCTGACTGCCTTCCACTCTGCAGATCATTCATGAACGAGGCCTGATAGGGCTTTTAGGACTGATACGTCTGTGCTGACAATGAGTGAGCAGTTCTTGTGTTCAATACCATGTGTTTGGTTTTGAAATCTTTGTTCCCATAGAACCAACTGTTTCACTCAGCTCTGTCCATTAACAGTAGACCACATTGTATCATATTTATTTAAAAAACCATGGGAATATTGTTAACCAAAATAGCAAAATTGGAATACATTCAATCCAAAGAGATTTTTCCCCTCTGCGTTCAAGGCATCAAAATTATTCTTCCATCAAAACATAACAATTGTCATGAATGATATCATAATACTGTGAACTGCTTAAGAGCTTCCACTTTAAAACTGTAATGGGCCATGCAGACAGAAGGCGAAAAAAAGGCTAAAAGCATAAATTGAAGATAATCAATGTGAATAGACCTTACCCATTGTGCAGTTTGAATAGGATAAGCACACATTATCTGGCATAATTGGTTCATGTGATTTTCTAATTGAAGAGAAAAAGTAATTAGAGCCTAATTGAAGCAAAGTAACACAATGTCTGTCAGCATTTCTCCTTCTACCACACATTATATTATTACCTGTCATCTTTTACTTTAGTGGGACTGAAAAAATGAGGAAAAAAAACCAGTATAAAACCTTTGGAGTTTACCTAGCCAAAGCAAAGGTACAGATAAAAGACACTAAATAAAAGCAAATAGTGCTGAGATTAACAGTGTACACTCATGGGTGCTTCCAAACTAGGAGTGTTCAGTTTGCCTAATTAAGAAATGAATTGCATTTTGTAAAATGATGTTATAAATTCAGTCTTATTAAATCTTAGGAATAAGAATATTTAAAACATACTTGATTTGACTTAGGGCTCTGTACTTTCTGCTTTACTTTTCTAAGTGAACAATTTTGCAGTTTGCAGTGAAAAAGAAAACAGTTGCTATTTTTAGCAAAATTATGGAGAACACCTTTGCAGCCTTCTCTGTTGAATTTTTTTTATGGAACAATTTTATTCCAAAAACTGTCTAACATGAGAAGACCAATTGCTGCCAGTGCAGAAAGGAGATTATACTTGGAAGTTGTCTGGGAGATGCTTTGAATAAAGAGTGAGAGGATGTTGCAGGATATTGTCCATCTCTTGGGAACAGAAATATGTTTTAGGGCTTTTTATTTCCTGGGAGAGAGAAAGAAGCCTCGGTGATGGAGTAGTTGTTATCTCTCTCTACACACAAAAATTTGGGTGTAACTTGAAAACAAGTTTCTTGAGACAATATACAGTTATTTTTATTAAGGGTAGGTGAAATCTTAATGTAATAAGAGGCTACATTAAGGAAAGATGGAAGAATATTTTTGGTAAAGGAGTTGTAACTCATCTCCACTTCCCTTGTTACTGTCATGTAGTGTTGTGTCATTGCCAGTGGAGCAGAATAGTGAAAATTAGAGATCAATCATCTTCATGTTGCAAGGCCTGTCAGGTTTCTTGCTGGTCATCCTGACATCAGTTATTAACCCATACTGTTAATAAAAGAAATTGCATCTCAGTACCCTTTCAGTGCATTTGTAGCTGCTGCTATCACTTGTCTCCAGTGTTGGATTCTAAAACACTGGGGTGTGACATCATTGGGACGATTTCCGGACCAAAAGGTATGTTATAATCTTGATTTCTTTCCTTGCCATGTGTAGTAAATACCTGTCACTAGTGCAAAGACAACATTATCACATTTCCTTCCTCTTATCTGTAGGAGAGGAAAAAAAAAAAATCTGTTTTGGAAACAGTGACTCAATCTTTACTACCTACAATGTGCTTGACTCATTGGTATATTACAAATATGCCATCAGTCTTTAACCTAAGTATCTGAATTGATACTGGATAGTGGCTAGCTCAAGTGTTTAAAATAGCCACAGGCAGCCTGGCTTTGATTCCTGTATAGTAGTCTTCAAAGCATGATAAACTCTTATTAGTATTCTGCTGCAATGAATTGCACAGATCTGAGGTCCTTTGACAGTATATGATGTCCCAGGTCTTCAAACAAAAGCTGCTCTCTGTTCTGATGTTGAGTTGCTCTGAAAGTCATTAATACCTTGTGCTGGTGGAAGTGGCAGCTGTTTCTGTTTTCTTTGTCTGTTCTAACATTGAACTGTTTTCTGTAGGGTGTTTTCCAAGCTCTCAGTTAGAGGGCATCTTTTTTTCTGAAATATGCTCTTCCTTTGCAGAGGAAAAAGGAAACAGTTAGTGAGGGTGGGAGACTGGGAAGGTCTGGTAAGCAGCAGCTGTGCTTTCTAGATGTGAAAACCTGTTGCTGGAACAGTGAGAACAGCAGTGTGAGACAAACCAGTTAACCATGACTACAGCAAAGCAGCCAGTTCATAGTCAGCAAGTTAAGGAGGGCTTACTTGGGCATCTTCCTAAACTAGGGTGAATACAGAACAGCTAGAGACCAGAAAGGCAGAGGGATTGCTAAAAGGATTTTTTTAAGCTTTTGTATTTGAAGGGCCTAAATTGATTAAACTGAATTGAAAGGAGTTTTGTTTTCATCCTGGTGCTGTTTGAGATTCAAATAAGACATTTCACAGTATAACTGTGTCACTGTTTGAAAACCATGCTATACTGCGTTGATGCTGGGTAGGGTTGTACCACCCAGCAGAAAGTGAAATTTTATTGAGGACAGTGGGAAACAGTGGAGGAAGGAGAGTCTGAATAGCAAGAATGGGTAAAGGTATGCAGGCTCATATGCAACTCAAGAATACACAGAATGGAATGGTTTTGCTTGGAGCCAGGCAGGCAAGTAAAATAATGACTTATGCAAAAAAGAAATGAAACTCCTCACTTTTTTTTCTTTAAAAAAATACTGGAAAATAACTGTATTTCTTGATGAAATCTGAGCCAGTTCCTAGCTCTGCTGATGCCCTTAAAGAAATAATTTTGATGGAAGAGCTTTGTGGAATCCCTTTCATTTTTATTCTCTATGGTCACAACTTGCCACACAGCTGCCTAAAATGTCCTGGAAAGTTTAGAAAGACATTGCCCATAGACATTGTCCTCAGTTTAGTGCTTTCTGTGAGTTATTTTAATGGTGTTATTGATGTTAAAACAAAGAAATCATAGGCAATGAAGGAGCATAAGAGTCTGCTTATGAGTAAAAAGTCAGAGCTGCATAAATTGACTATACCTGAGGCTCTGCCTGCCAAATTCCTTAGGCCGAGCAAGATGCTTTCATTTGGGAAAGCTGACTTTTTTTTGTTTCCTTGGGTCAGAATATGGTTCACTTCCCATGAGAGGAAAGATTTAAATTAGGCTCTCTAAACTTGGTCAAACTTTAACTTTGGAACTGAAACTTCCAGAGCTTTGTGGTCCATAATATTTCTTTCACAACATGGCAATGATGGAAGGCTCTGGATGCTATCACTGCTACCTTCTAGTTTTTCACACGTGTTCACTTTCCCATTTCATGTTGTGACATTGTGGGTAGAATCTGTTACCCTCCCATCTGCTGTTGACCACCACTGGGGGCAGGCTCATTTCTGAATGTCATTTACTATTCTGAAGTACATGCTTAGCAGTGAATCTGTAAAAATGATTTGCTACATCATGTTGCTTTTTTATAGAGGTGAGAAAGAATTACATTTTTTAAATAAAACACTTTAGACAGAGTAAATATTAAAATAGTAATGCCTCCAGATGCTGGCACTGTCAAAGATGCATCCGTTCCATTTATCAGTCTCTTAACATGAGGGCTTTTTTCTCCTGTGTCTGCCGAGTAAATGTGATGCACTTTGTCTGCATGGAATAAAAATTGAATGCAATGACATGCTTTGCACAATCTGATGAACACAAAAACATTAAATCTGTCACCTGGCTAGGTGGAAATTCTCAGTGTCAGAAGCTCTAACACTGAGCCAAACACCTGACTCTTGCATCACCTCCTGTGTGCTCTGATGTAAGGCATATGTTAGAAGGTGAGTGTTGGACAGTCTTCCCAACCTGATAAGCAAACACATCTTGCCAGCTGATATCAATTAGCCCTCTTCCTTCCTGCCCCCACAACTGTCTATGTGGGGCACAGGTCCTCCCTAAGGACTAAGGAGTTGCAACCATCTCTCTGAAAAACAGCATGCACGAGAGGCATGGATGGCAGCAGCACAGGCCCTACAGGCTGACTGGATACCCTGCTGGCTTACTGCTTACCCTCAGCTTGCATTAAGCCTGTTCTAATGTGTATTCCCTTCTGTTGATTAAATTAGCTTCATTAAGACTAGCACATATATGACTGTACACTCCAGTCATATATCCTGGCTGATTGCAATGTCAATATGTGTGTAGTTAAACTCCCTTTTGCTTTGCTTAAGGAGTGTGAAACTTTGACTGAGTTCTATCTTTTAATAGCTCTACAATTTATGTTCATTGACAGTGGATGCAAAACAAAATGAAATCCAGATTGTAGTGAACAGCCTCTCTCAATCTCTGTGTTTAATTAAATGGTTCTCTTCGGGAACACTAAATATGAAAAACTTGTTAGCAGAAGAGACAAGGCTACCAATGTATTATGTAGGCTGTGCATGCTGGCAGTGAGGTTCTGATCTTTGTGTGTATTCTTCTTTTTGTTTGACAATACATCTCAATAAGGTTTTACCACCAATGCCTTCAGTTCTCCTTGAGGCATATTGTGCTGATGTTTGAATGTGTACTTACTTTAAATGCTTCTCTGCCTTGTTGGCCTTAAGTGTGGGTGGAAATGTGTAAAGATCAAATGGATATCGTCTGTGTATTGTCTGAACACTTTTCATCTAATTCTTCCAAAGCCTGCAAGAAACACTGTTGAGGACATTAATGTGGAAGAGTAATCTCAAACAAAGTCAAAGGCCAAGCTGTTTTTATTTTTCAATACAATGAGCCTCATTCATTTGGAAATTGATGGGAAAATTAGATTAAGTATTTGCATGTACTGTAGATTGATGGAGGTCATATTTCCAGCTTGCTTTATGATTACTTACATTGCAGACTTCCTTACAAAGCAGATAGATACTGTAGGTAATATTGCTTAGGGCAGATGTGGCAAGGATAGTTGTTTGCACGTGCCCATAATATTTAAGTTGTGTTTTTTCAGTGTAGAAATGCCAAGTGCCAAACCTGCGCCCTGGGAGTACCCTTTTCCCCCACGTACAGCTGCATCAAAAGACTGTCTTATGGCTAAGGAAGGTTGGAGGTATTTTGTGCTTACTCAATTACAAGTTGTTATAGTTTGACCACGTTCTTTTTGTTAATAATTAAAAGTGGAGAGGGTGAGAGAACCTAATAACAACGACTGGATTGTAAAGATCTCCTTTATGAGTCTTCCCCATCTGTCTCTCTCAGTGCAAAAATTAAGAGGAATCAAATAAAATTACCAGGAAACAGACTGAAGGAAAACACAAACAAACCAACAATAGTGATGTTTCTTTGCATCACCAAAGATGGGGGTGGGGATGGGGAGAGAATGAACGAGCAAACTGATCTTTTCCTCTGATTAACTGAGGACTCCTAGCTTATAAGGCTTTTTAATGGTCAAGAGCATCAAATAGGGGAAAATGAGGAAATCTTGACAAAGAATGCTCTGCAGTGAAGACTGATGTTACATCAATAATGCATCCTTTTGTAAGCCTGATTATGATGAACTTTGATAATATTGCATATTGTTTGTCTCATACTACTTAGTCATAATATGCCAAACTTAAGTGTACTAATTCAAAATATCCTGGGGTTTTTGACGCTCAGGTTAGACCTTTAGGACTACAATTTCAGCCTAGCCTCTAATGTGCCTCTGTAAATTATAGTGAGGTACGATCATATACTTAGCCATCTGTGTATGATAGATTGTGCCAGCAAATAATTGCATGTGCAAAAAATGAAAGCCAATGTTTGAAAACCTGGTGCTCTCTTACTCTGAAATAATTTTCCATTTGTGATATATAATAGTATACTAGCAAGTGAAAGTACATGCTAACAATTATTTGGACAAAGCATCTCAGTTTTGCTGAAGGTGCCAATGTTGAAGAACTATAAAATAGTGACATGAGGGAGAAAGAGGAAAACTCTGAGCTTGGTCACTTCTCAGTGAAGAGACTACTCAATGCAAAATAGAATTTAAAGTAAACGTGTTCACCTGTGTAAACATGTTAAAAACAACCAGGGGGAAAAATGTTTAGGAGCAATAAACCAAACCTGGGAATATGCATTAGTCAGAGCAGTTCTGCAGCAGTCCTGTCTAGAGAAGGATTTAAGATGTTTTTAGGAAAAAAAAAAAAAAAAATCCTTGAAAACATCAGCCCACAGCCCACTATATGACTGCAGTAAAACTAAGGCAAATGGATGCCAGCACAGGCATTACATGAATAGGACAACAGAAGGATTCAAAGATGTTTGTATGCAAGGTACAGGTTGGAACTCATCTAGAACCCTGTTGTACAGGAAAACTATTAGAAAAGATGTTTAAAAATGGCTAGTGAGGAAGAAGCCCCCAAAGATGCTGGTCAGGTCCAATATCTGGTTATTAGCAATATTATTAAAATAAAAAGTAGCTCTCAAATAGGATTCATTTCTAGTATTTGTCTACCTATGTTTAATTTTGGCTTCCCAACACTAGGACTTTTCGTCTTTTGCCTTTGAAGACATTTGTTACCAAAATTTGTTCCTCATTTATGTACTTACAGACTGCGATCACAGTTTACATCTTAACTTTCTCTTGTTCAGATGCAGATTCAGCTGTACATTAGTGATGATGGAGTATCTTCCAAATTTTCATTATTCCTGAGGCTTTTCTCATCTCTGATTTATTAATAGCGTTTCTGGTCTGTGGATATTAAAACTAAAGTCTGTATTCCAATACTAATTACCCTAATGCCAAACTTGATTCCATCTTGCTATTCATTCTTTTCAAGCATTTTAGGATCAGATTAGCCCTTTGGCAGCAGCATTGTTTAGGATCCATACTCAGCTGACTATTGTCAATGACTCTGAAGCCCTAGTCATAATTTGCATCCCACAGCAGAGAAGCTCACAGCCTGCACATCTACACACTGTTCCCAGATTAACAGCATTAATAGTGACTTAAAAATATGCTCACTGGGCAGAAGGTTGTTCCGATTCTCTGCAGCTCCAGTATTAATTAGGGGTAAAGATTTCAGCACTAGATAATATGAAGTGAGATGATGGAGACCTTAAACTGTACAAGCCAAAATTTTCTGTGAACTAAGTCAAGGTGATGATACATTGCCTCCGTGCCAGTAACTACCTAATTAGTATGCATGGTTACTGCTAATGACTCCCCTTCTCTTCCATTTCAGGCCAATTCAGCAGCCGTACTGGTGCCTCACAACACCATGAGGGAACTTTCAAACTGAACATCCCATCAGCAAACACCTCTGAGCTACCATCTGTTTCATAAATGAAGGAATCAAATGTTGCTTAAGAAATAAAATAACACAACATTATAGGTAATGTTATGCAAATTGACTTAAGCCTCTATAGGCAGTCTTCCAAGCTTCATCCACTCCTAAGGATTTCCTGGTTGGTCTTCAAAAGCTGAAGTGGATGCTTCTTGTGAATGTGTTTCACTTCCTGTTTTTTTGTGAGGTGGAGCCTCAGCTTTAAAAAGCAAAATAAGGATGATAAACAAGGATGTGTCCCAAACCTCACGTGCATGGGAGGCTTTAGTAAGATACTTATTGGTTCTTATGAAATGTCTGACACCCTGACTGACTGCTGTTGTTACTGTAACTTGTCTCCTTTACCCCATGTCTTGAAAGTCTTTAAAGATGGAGGCTAAAGACTTTCCCAAAAGGTCATGTGTTTTCTGCAGTGATGAACTGCAAAAATAAACTACAGAAGACCGCAAGTTCAGGAATAGGTGTGATCGAATGCATTTGGACTGGTTTGTGGCAACTTCATCTCTTTTCCTCCCTGTCTATATATGATAGGCTTCCAACCCCACAGAGGGCCATGTCTTCTGTTAGCCTGTATAAACCGTTGAGCAACACAGACTAAAAGCAGCTGGAGATCTGAACTCCTTGATATTTAGCCCATGCTTTTTGTGAGATTTGACTTTAATAGTAACTCAAATAAGAATGCAAGAGCCTATTGCCTTTGTTGTCTCTGTGGATATAAAGTCTTGTTTGCAGAACTCTCTTGCAAGCAGGCATACCTTACTCCCTTCTTGTCCTGAATTGAATTAGCAGGTATATCTGTCTAGTAAAATGGAACAGGAATTGGCCAAAATCTTTTCCCAAGGCCTTTGTTCGTGCTATGAAGTTGTATTAGCAGAACCACTTTGGTACTGCTTTTAAAATGTGACAATTTTTGTGGGTAAATAGGAAGTTGGACAGAACTGTCTCTGAACCTATCCTCAGTTTGTGTTATTTTATATAATCAAACAAGCTAGATGATTAAAGGCAATATGTGTTATTTCCTATTTCAAATTTGGCAGTCACTCAGAACAAAGATAGCATAGCTTGAAAATACAGTTTTGTGGGGTTTTTATTTCCAGAAAGTGACAAAACTTGCATCTCAGAAGTTCAGTATCTGTAATAATGGATGCCTTCATAAGAATAGGGAGAACTTCGTATGATGTTTCAGAAACCCTAAAAAGGCTGAGGGGAGTGATAAGGCATAGAGAGCATACTCATAACATATATAACTAGTTAATTACAAAATGGACAAAGTCAAACAAGAATATATCTGTAATCACAAATTCTAAAAAGCCAAGGAAAAATTTGGTTTAGATATATGTTAATGAAGAATCAAAGTCACTGCATTTGGATTTAATGCACTTAATTTAATTGCTCCCAACATGCTGAAAAGCTAGAATAAAATATGTGGCTATTGCTAGTATTCTTGGGCTTTTTCCAGAAACAAGTCTAGGCAGCACTGATCTTTAGTCTCCTTTAGAAGAATATAACCCTGGAGTCAATTACTCAAAATTTAGATTTAAACTAATGTAGAAGAGAACAAAATGTGTGTCCCAACGTGAGCCAAATGATACTTAAAAGGAGTCTAAATTTGGTAAAGTCATGCTGTCTTTCATCCCCTGCATTATTAGCATTACGATCATAGGGATTTCTTGTATGCTATCAGAAACTTAAAGCTGCTATACTTTTGCTGGACCTGGTGTTAATTTATCACTATTTAACTTACCCATATCTACAGCTGGCTCTGAATTTGGCCATTCTGTGTTGTTATTATTTCAATGGCTTTTTAAAAACAACAACAAAAAAAACCCCAAAAAAACCAGACACCCCCCCAAAAAAACCCCCTGTTTCCCGCTTACTTTTCAGTCTCAAATTCCCTTTCTCTGTTTCTGTGTTACTGACTGGAGTTTTTCAAATCATTGGAGCTTCTCCCTCTGTCTTGATCACTTCGTTGCCTTGAAATACAGAAGAGCTAGTGATCTTTTTTTCCCTTTGACTCATAGGTGAAGGCTCTGGGGACAACAGAGGAAATTATGCTGGCAGCTTAATACAGGTCCATCAGTAAGACTTGGTATTGATAGTATGCATGGAATGAATCTATTAAAAAGTCAAAGAATAGCGTTTATGAAAATACAGCATTTGCAGCAATATTTTGCCTTAGCATCAACCAAGAAATATATTCATGTAGAGCGACACAATGTTCAGTAGAGTGGAAAATAGTTTATGTAAAATTGTCCTCACTATGAAATTGTATCAATACACAGGAAAAAAGCAGAGATTTTTTTTTAAAGGTAAGAAGCAAAGCTGTTCCATTGCTTCATGAAAAGGCTTTTACATGTGATAAAAATTAGTTTAGACAGCTAAGCAGAAAAGCTAATTCATGGGAATTACCAAAGAAAACAAGTCATAGGCACTGTAAAGAGAGGTTACATTAAGGTCAGGACCTCATAAATGATCATGACAGAAAATCGTATGCTCTTTTTTCTGACCTGCATGAAATATCCATGTCTGCCCTAACTCATAAATGATATTAGGTCTGTAGTCTGACTCATTCATAAACCAGTCTTTGATAATCCTCTGATGGATGGTCATGATTTCCAGTGCTGAGAAGATATTAATAGTCTGCTGTTTTGGGTGCTCCTCATGCAGATAATCTCTTCCCACAGAGACAAGGGAGTGTAACAAGACAAAACCCTTCAGTGAATAGGTTTGATTCCTGCCCAAATCTTCCAGCCCCTGGGGATGTGTGAAAGGCCAGAGATGTGTCTTTCAAGCCTGAGTTCTCACTGTTCTTCTCCAATACCATTGGAGTTGTGGCTGAGGTTCTCATCAGCTGCTGCCATTGCTCTTCAAGGAAATATAAAGGGAGGTATAGAGTAGTTAATGCAGCCTCAGGCTTAGGCTGTGTGGTTGTCAGCTCTATTCACTTGCTTTTCCCCTTTTGACTGGGCCTACAGCCAGATCCCCAGACTTTCATCTCTAAAGAAATGGCGCTGGAAGGGCATGGATGCAAGTGCAAAGGATTATGCACTCAATTACTTTTAGCCACAGATGGTTTCCATGAGCCACAAAATCCCTTCCAACGGGATGGAGAGAAAGGTGGGTGTGGGGTTTTTTTAAATGCCTTTTAATATTAAAGATTATTGCCTTATGTCTGTAATTATAATACAGTGGTCTCCGAAGAGATTTTACCTTAAAAAAAAAAAAAAATTACCCCTTTACCTTTCTAACTGTTGAAATACAGTGGTCTACTACAAAAGCTAAAACTGTCAGGAAGTTCTGAGTTCTGGTATTACGCAGTTTGCGTGCCCTGTTTTTTACTGGCCTTTACCATGAGTAGCTTACAGTAGCTAATTTTACTTTGAAATGCTGGTTAGCTTAGGAGAGCCAGCTTTCCAAAGTTTAGCACAGAACCCTGTGATTTTATACAAAAGACATTGTTAATCTGTTTCTAGGTTTAAAAACAAAACCAAAAAACTCTGAACTTGAAACCTGTAGAAACTGTTTTTTCCTATTGTATCAACCATATTAACTAGAGGGTGTCCTACTGATGTCTTAGCTATTTCATTCTACATCTTTCTTTGTTGCATGAACTTTTACATGTATTCCATTATTACATAACTTTGTGAGATATTTGATCTATGACTTCTTTGAGTTATGCAAGCACAAAGTCCAAACTATTCCTCAGTAGAGTTAATATTACAACGCTCTGATAATCTCAGAAGGGTATATTAAGCTCCAGAACTGTCTCTCTCATTGTCATTTTCTTTATTTGACCAATATGTGGGAAATCAGAGGAGCTCAGTCTGAGTTTAGGCAAGTTATCTGTCTCAGAATATCTTCAGTGGCTCCCTTTCATTTCAGTGGTTTTCTTTGAACTTTGCAGCTTCTTATGCTGGCCAATAGAGGAGACTTACCTGTTCAGACATCTAATGTCTGGGGTAAATGTGAAAAAGGCTTGAGGGATCAGTAATGAGTCTTTCTAAAACAGTGGATATGCTGCATGGAGCTGACAAATACTATCTTAGGTTTTGGTGGAGGAATAATGTGCTTAGTGAAACTATAAAGTTTTGTATTCTGAATTCTGCAATCCTGATACACAGAAGTTATCCTCCATGAGCTGATCTCTGGGTGTGTTTGATACCGGGGCTTATAGGTGGCTGCCACATAACATTGAAGTGATTTTCCTATTCAGGTGGTGGCAAAGTCTTTAAACTCCTGGACATATCACCATTCCAAACCAAGCACTGCAGCAATAAGGATTGAATGATTCAGGAATCAGCCTATTGTTTTAATTTGAGGCAATAATATCACTTTAAAACAGAGCTTTATAAAACTTTCTTAAATATTGCACACCAAGTATTTTGATCCAAGAAAGATTTTGTAAAAAGATAATAATTCTTTACTGGCAGCTTAAGAAAAGGGACGGGAAAGTGGACTCATTGTCTGTGCCCACATGGCACCAACTTTCATGTCATAAGAAATACTATTGTAACTTAAAATCTGCCTCCAGTGAATGCACATTCATTGCATGCTGCTCCTGGATAGGTCTGTATAGTGCAAAGTAATTTTTTTTTTCCTAGGGATTGAATAGGTTTTTTATATATAATTTCCTTCTTTCCATGTACTTTGTGGATCTGACATTATTAAATTAATGCTACCTTCTTTGTAACTTTGTACCTTGTGCAAAGAAAATGCAAAATTCCCTCTTCCCACTTGTCAGTATAGTCAACTGTGAGCAATGGCTAGGTTATATACAGACAGCTTATATTGTCTTTCCCTTAAAAGATCTCAAGCCAAAAGCAGCTTTAATGAAGCGTATGTGCCAGTGAGTAGAGAAAGGGGTTTTTGGGTTTTTTTTCTGTGTTTGTTTTGCTTGGTTTTAGAGTTTTTAAATGGTTAAGAGGGAAACCAAATTGCTTGGACAGTCAGAGGAAGATGAAGAGCGACAGGTGAAAATAGGGACATGACAGTCATTTTGTTTTTCTTGGGAAATAAGAGGAAGAAGGCTGCTAACACCCTTAAAAAATGACATGATGGGATTGGGTTGACGTATTTAGAGTGAACATGATACAGCCGTCCTTGGGAGCAGAAGCTATGATGTTGCAGGAATCAAGGTGTCTCCACAAATTGATTAAACGAAATATTCTGTAGAAGAGAAAGTAGGGAATGGTATCAGATCAGTAACACTGCAGGATCTGATTTTTCAGAGCTGCTCAGCACTCTAAGTTTGTACCAGTCCCACAGAATCACTTCCTAAATCTGATAGTTGGGGCCTATTAGAACATTTTCTTGTTCTCCATTATTTACAAAACCACAGATTAATTATGATGACTGTAAGGAACCTGCTTGGTGATGAGGAGACCAAGGGTTTGGTATCCCTGTGTAATACTTGAAAATAGTATGGGGAGTTATGAAACAAAGTTGGGAAAAAGCCTGGTCATACAGACAAATTGCTATTTACAGGATGAGAGTCCTTAATGTATAAAAAGTTGTCCCCAGAGAGAAAGCCAAGACTGACTCACTCTTGCTTTAACCTTCTGTGCTAAAAGCAAATAAGCTTAAGGTACAAACAGATTGGGAATTAATTGGTATAATTAACATTTTGTGATTATAATGACTTCTAATCAATACTTTATGCAAATAGCTGTATTGATGTGTTGAACAAAGGGTGCTAGCTGTATTTGGATGCGGAAAAAAATGACTCTAAAGCCCTAATGAAATTCAAATCTTTCAGCACAGGTAAAGTCCTGACCACATCTTTTTCAAGGTAAAAAGAAGAGCCTTTAGTGACCTATTTAATTAAAATGGCTTTGATACAGCTGCTGACTAAACTTCATAAAATTAGGTGACTAGAAGATGAAGCACATTCCCCTGCTGACAGTTCCCTCTCTTAAACCAACTGTGTTTCATCAGGTTAACAAACCAAAACAGAGAAACCGACCTGATCCGAGCTCAGAGCAGTGAGACCCCTTCCTGTGCCAGGAGTAGCCTGGGACTTGGTTCAGATGTCAAAGAAGCGAATGGGATATCAAGAAGCTTTCAAGGCCAGGAGGAAAGGGTTAGAAGCTTCTTTTTAGATGAGTGAATGGGGTCTGACTTCTTTCTCTGTCTCTGGAAATCACCTTCAAATTGTTCCTCAGTTCTTTTTCTTTCTGAAGTTGTATTTGGAATGGGTAGGTTAGTGATCAGAAAAGGTTAGATAGGAGCTGCCAGTTTTCCCACACTCCAACCTTTAACTTCATGTGGTCAATGGTACCTTTAGCAAACCTTATTTGCCAGTGGTTCCAAATTTTCCTCTTTCAAATAAGAATTGGAAATTGGGCAGCATAAAAATCCAATCACTGCTAAACTTAACTCAAATTCTTCCTGAATCATCTGTTTAGGTATATGACAGAATAAAAAAAAAATCTTTTGCTTTGAGTCTTGATGTTCAGAAGTAGCAGGAGTGGGTTTGGAATAATGGTTTGTAAATCTTCAGACATAAGGAGGCTTCAAATGTCATGGAATTAGTCCTTTGCAGTTAGAGATCAGCATACATTCACGGTTGGACTTGATGATCTTAAGGGTCTTTTCCAACCTAAGTGATTCTATGATTCTATGAAATATGTTTCAGGCGTTCAGTTTGGGTGCTGATGGATATCTTCTCACAGTGGCCAGGAGACCATGAGTGACGGGCTTTCCTCAGGGCAGTCTGAGGACTGTGACAAGTCAGGATTGACAGATGTTGGAAATACTATGTTGTGAAGACTCTGTAATTGCCTTTTGTGATAACCCTACACTTGACCAACACTTTTCAAAAAAGAAAACAGTGACAAAGTAAATGAACAAGGATTTTGCACATACACTGTTGATCTTGTTTTTAGAGATGGAATAAAAATGCTTTCGTTATGGTTTTTTTTTATTCTCAGTGGAAAAGCCACCTTGGTGCTTTACTGCTAGGAATGCTTGAAGGGTTGCTGGAGTTTGTCATTAATGTGATGTTAGTTTTGTAAAACTTGCAAGCCTTTTGGCGAGTCATAATGAAGCATTAAACTTTTCAAGACAGCCTGATAAGCAAACTTCCTTAGTCCTCAAAGAGGAGGCAGTTCATGCCAGGTATTGGCCAAAAATAGCTGTTGGGATTTCACCCAGTAAGCGCGTGTCTCATCAGCATTCTGCAGTGCTGCCAAAGTTTGCTATAGCATGAAGGAGAAAGAAACATAAGGAGAAGGGGGGGGGGGGGGAAGGAAGCTAATGAGAAGAAAAATTGCTTTTTAGCTGTTCATTGGAACTATTTTGGTTTCCCAGTGAACCTGAACAGCATCTTAGGTGATAATGTGGGGAAGTTAGCATTTTTGGCACCTGAGTAAGAAACATTTGCAGTTTGGGCACTCTGAAGGGATAGAAAGAGTTAGTTTCAGTGCTTTGCTGAACAGTGATAGAATGGAGTTTTTGTACATTCCCAGTGTCTTGCTGAATTGGGATCTTAGTCTGGCTCCAGTGGTAAAAGTGCCCCAAACAAATCATGGGTCTTAGACTTGAACTGCCATGCACCATGCTCCCTTATTAACGAAGGGCTCACACTTCATATGTAGTTCTGTTTGTATAGTGGGTTTTGGATTTTTTTGGTTTTCTGTTTGGTGGTGTTTTGTTTTGGTTTGGTTTTTTTTAGCATAGGACAGCATAGAGTGCAGTTACCCAGAGAGAAGAGACATTCAAAGGAAATTTGAGAAGAATCCTGCTTGGGTCTACCTTCATCTGATATTTCTTTCACTATGTCACTTGGAATAGCAGATAGTGACTCTCCCTCTGAAGAGTTCCTCTCTTGTTGCAACTGATAACGCTCTCTCACCATTCTGATGGGGCTGACAGAAAGACTCTGTTGAAGTCACTGTGTTAAACTCCAATCATCAGAAAGATGCCAAGGTGTGTGTCACACCTTTTAAAGATGTAAAGCTGAGAAGTTCAGAAAGTCACTTAGCAGGACATGGGTGGCAGCCACACTGCCATTTCTCTTTTTCCTAGAGAAGCAATCGCTGTGAATTTTTCTCTGTGTAGATATGGCCTTTTCTACGCATCTGTCCTCTCATACCTAGTCTCCTGCCAATAAATTTTGAATTAAGCAGTTAGTTAGAAGCACAGTGGTCTCAAAATATTATTAGATATTTCATGAAAGCAGACATTGCTAGTGCCCTAACATATACACAGGCTGCTGTGCAACCCTCATCGCATACTGAAGAGTCCTTGTAGCCAAGAGTCCTTATGAACCATAGGAGAAATTTGTTTGGCACGTGATCTACTAGGTGTGCAGGATACAGGTGTTTAGGAACTTTATTTGACCTCCTGCTTCCAGAACTGCTTGTCTGGAGACAGGGGAAGTGGTGTGCTGCTTATTGCGGGTAGAATAAATTAATCTTCTGATTTCCTGGTGTTATAAAGGTCCTTCACAGCTGTATCTATGATGTTCGCTATCATACTGTAGCCTTGCCTGATGGTAATAAAAGTTCTAAAGTTCTGTCTGCACTTATGGTATAAGAAGGATTTGACTAATAGCAAAATTTACAGGCTCTAAAGTATGCATGCAAAAATTCGGTTGCTCAAGGGGCTCTTCTGCTTTGTCCTCAGCACAGCATAAATTGTCAGGAAAGATAGGATCCAACTGAAGGCTGTAATGTTTCAGCTTTGTTGAAAGGGAAAGTACAAAAAGCCTTTTCTGGGCATGCCTTTGATTTGGCTAAGGAAGTGGAGACTGCTCTGTATCTACCTGAATTCTACTTCTGAAAAAGATGAGATAAAATATTTCTGCCCTTTGTACCTGTAAAAGATACAAAACTGAAATCTAAGGAATCCCTATAGACTTTAGGTGTCTTCTTCAGTCTATTTATTGGCTTAGCCTCTTACTTGCTTTCAGACTTGCTTTGTATTTGGCTGAAATAAAAGTGGCTTAAAATCAAAATACTTTAAATACTCTGTCTCAGGAACTTGCTGCGTGCATCTTGTGCTACCTACCTTCCAGAGGATTATAGCCATATGAAGGCAGACTGTTGTTTCTTGTGTCATGAAATATCTTTACTTTGTGTAACACTTTTGACTATTGACAAGCAACATTTGTTTCTGGCATGCCTCCTGCTTTACTTTTACTGTAGAAACATGTAGTAAGTATTCTGTAAACACTTCTGAAAGGCAGGACTGGGAGTGGGGCTTCTAAGCCACTTTGGTACTTTTGATGTCTTTAAAACAATGTTGCTTGGTTCTTATTTATTTCTGCAACAATAATTTGTGCTATTGTCAGAGCCACACTAGAAATAATAGCAACATTAATAGCATGAACACTTTTTCAAATCAATTAATCCCTTTGAATTTTCTTGAGGGGAGGGAAGAAGGAGGGGAAGAACAGCAAACCCCAAAATAGCCCTTTTAAAAGAATTAGCTTGGGACTGTAAGATAAATTAAAAGAGAAACCTGACAAACTGTACTGGGTAAGTACAAGTGTACAGTATTTTGCAGCCTATAGAGAGCTGTCAGGCTGGAACATGGTGCTTATGGTGCAGAAGCTGGGATTGTGAGTGTGCATTTAGCAGACAGAATAGAAGGTTTCTCGTGACCTGGCACAGGGTTCATAGAAGCAAACCAAAGCAGTTGGCCAGAACAAGGTGTTTTATAGAGATTGTACATGCGTGTGCTCTGTGAACCATTGTCTCACTGAGCCGCATAAATAAGAAGGGCCACCAGGCATTGCAATGGAGACAAACATGCAGGAGAGATGGAATTTGGGAATCCTAAAAGCTGATCTGGATTCTGGATTCCTTATAACTTGTAACCAGGCAAATCTTTATTTCTGCTTTTTTTTTCCTTGGCCTTAAATTGGAATAATAATCGCGAAACCTTCATGGTTCACTTTGTTCTGCTGTAGGTTCTTTTATTTGCCTCTAGGTGAGCTCTGGGAAATAATTGAGATTAAACCACTTTTATCCCACTGTGAGCCTGTGCCTCCATTTATTTCTAAGAACTCCTGCTTGCACCTGTCTGCCAGTACTGGTATGGCTGGACTGAGTGCATTTTTCCTTTCCTCCTTTCCTGGGTGAGGATCCGAACAGGCATTTGGCTGAGCTAGTGCAATACTTGGTGGGAGTCCTGTTGCTGTGGTATTCTCCTCCTGCCCCTACCCATGTTCATTGCCTATCCTGTATCAACCTGATGTTTAAAAAACTCAGACCCAGTCCTCTCTCCTCAAAGTATGAGTAGTCAGTGCATCTTTGAAGAGACTTCAGTGATATGAAGAAGAGATTTTTAGGAAGGCTGGGGTTTGTTTACACCTGATGTGTGCTAAAATGAGGTCAGGCAGTTAAGGCAAAATTTAGGACTTTCTAAATGTTCCTGTTTGCCACTTCGGCTGTGTAATGAAGACATGTTAGTCTGCTTCATTAGCTAAAGGTGTGTGGGACAGTTGTCTTCATGATGCTCCATCTCCGCTAGGAAAAGATGCTTTGAAATGATGATTTATACTTGAAGCTTTCCATGGGAATGTGTCCATTGCCTTGTTCTACAGTCAGAATTAAAGTTTTGAAATATCTTAGTTTAAAAAAAAAAATATTAAAGAAAGACAATAAATATTTTTTTTTCCCTTCTCCTTAAGTGATTAGTAAATTGTCATGTGCTTTTCTTTTTGTGACAAATATGAACAGATCATAGATGATTAAATAGTAAGGTCTCCTTCAGAGAAAGAGAAGAACATTTATATGGTGGACTGTTTAGAAATTGATATCTTCTGATTGTTAATGAAATCAGACAATGGAAATCAAGTGAAAATGAATTAGAGCTGATGCCTGGCAGACTAGTTGTTTACAAGATTCCTCTGTGTGCTCTAATGTGTGGGGTAGTTTTGCCAAGACTTACTAAATGATGAAATGATACTGCAATTAGAATTAAGACTGACAGCGACATTTGTTAAAATCCTGCTATTTGTTCTTCAAAACATAATCAATTAAAAAAAGGGCCTTTGAAAATAATGAGAACAAATGAGAAGTCAGGAAGTAGCCAAATAATCACTTGACTGTTTCTGTTTAGAGAAACCAGAAAATTCTTCCCAGTCACAATTAAAAATTAAATTACACAAATTATGTCCTCTGTCCTGCAAGTTTGTGGGGTGTATGCATCTGCAAGAGAGAATAAGCTGTAAAACTGCCTGCTTATCTGCAGGAGAGAAACCAATAAAGGTCAGGTTTAACCTTCCCTATAACCAAAATCAACACGTTCTGAACAAATGATTAAAAAACCCCATTTACTGCTCCAAGTTTTCACTATCACCAAGTGAGATCCTTTGAGCTACCTGACGATTCTACAAGTAATCGCATTCCCAATTATATGCTTATAAATATTATTAACAAATTATTGATTTGCATAGCCTGAGCATACAAAGCATCAACCTGGATTAATGTCTTATTGTTCCAGGGATTATATGAATAGAATGAAAAAGGCAGACCATAGTAAACATTACAGTCTGAAAAGAGAAATATGATACCTCAGCTAAATATAGCAAAACTGTGAAAGAAACAAGGAGGCTGAAGAGAACATAGATGGGTGGTTGTGTTTTGTGTGTGTTTGGGTTTGTTTGTTTCTTTTTTCCTGTGTGATTGGATACTGAGGTCCATCTGGTACATCACTGGCTGCTTCCAGATCATACAGCTTCACTTAGGGATTGAGCAGCCTAGCTGTCAGTAATAGATTTTTGAGATTTCCTGCTCAAGAAGTCCTCAGAAGCTTTTCTGAGAAAAATGGGTACTCAGCTTTCTGGAAAACCTAAAGGTTTTAGTAATTAGACCAGAATTTGATGTCATGTTTTGGAAAGAAAACAAACAAACAGGCCCCCCCGCTGCAATTCCTATGCTTAAACACCAAAACTGGAGAACATTCAACTAACTTTGGAAACCCAGACTTGAACTAAATTGCCCATTGTAAAAATGGCAGTCTAGAGCATTTTAAGATGAGAGCTCTAAAAGTTCTTTAATTTCATTGCCACTAAACTTATATGCAAAGCTTTTGAGGCTAGGAGGATTGGCAACAAGAGAGATTATTCCATTCATACGGGATAATAGTAATTAAATGTACAGTGAAAGCCTTTACAAGATTCTGCTAAAATTACTGAAATTATATTGAGCCAAACTCATGTCTAGTGCAACTCCATCTGCGTGAATGGTCCTGCTACATCGAAGCACAGAGAGGTGACGAGTCATGAGGAAATGTGTATTTTAAAGGAAATGGAGGGCAAATGGGTTATTGTAGTACAAATATCAAGCAAGTTTATAAAATTATGTTTGACAAAAGACAGTATTTTTCATATTTTCCCAGCCGGTTAAAATTTAACTGAATGATTGAAGTTTCAGGAGACGGCGTAAAGGGTTTGGTCAGAACTGGTGTAGGGAGGGGAAACCTTTCATAAAGAATTGCTAACAAATGGGATTCAACACTCAAGAGGCTCAGATGGCCTATTAATTCTGGTTCTGGCTTTCTTCCAAAACAACTGTGCTTCTCTTTTAATTCATGGCTAATTTCTATCAGAGATACCAAGAGACCATTTCTTTTTTCGACAGGAAGCATCCACATTGCTTAAATGGATTCATGCGAGGGGCTTTAGTGAGCAGACATTGATTGGCTTGTCTCTGGGGCCTGGCAAAGGCCTGACGGGTACTGGTTTGACATAGGCAGCAAATGAAATACGACCTCCTGTAAACAGGCCTGAGCTTTTGGGCCTTTGTGGAATCCGGTAGCTAAGGACCTTTTCAATCCCTTTTAATTAATGAAGTGATTTGACTTGACTGAGATTACGTTTACAATAACGAATTAAAAAGTAATAAAAAGAAATCTCTTAACAAATATGCAACAGGGAACAAGGACCAAATTCTGTACGTATCTGATTCCCACTGTGTATCTTACTTCTTATGCACTTCAGATCAATGATTTTAAAAGGGAGGCTTTTATTTTCCAAGCACTGACATCTGCATACTTCATATTTTCAAGTGCTTTTGTATAGAAGATTAAAATTGTGATGATCTCATATGCCTAGATGATTAGTTTAGTCCTTTCTTATCTCTGTTGTGCTAAATCTCTCTATTCCTCAGGATTCTTGACATTTTATCCTAGCCACTTTTGTGCTGTATTTTCTCCTGCGGTATGGCATGGTTTTAGCTGCCTTTTGCTTGATAGCAGTGAGCAATGGTCACTACATGTATTTTGTAATGGGAATGCAGTCATCCAGTGTCACTTCTGATGGGCGCATAGTGAGTGTGAATCTATGCCCATCCCAGTTTTTAAATGATTCCCCCCTGTATTAAGTCTGAAATCAATCTTGTGTGTCCCCCCTCCCCCCCCCCCCCCATTGTACTTTAAGGTGACAGGGAGTAGAAATGATCCTAAATTTACTTAGAGAACAGTCACATTCTGACTCTGATGGGTACATTACCATTTTGGAGATGTAACTCACTGTCACTAACTTTTCTTCCCGTCTCTTTTGAGTTCAGGTGTGATTTAAGTTGGTGCAAGTCTAGAAAGGCTCCACAGTAATAGTTTGGGGCCATTCTGATCCAAGGAAAGAACCGTGGCTAGCTTAGACTTCTCCCTGATGTTATGTTTCAAGGTATCAGAAGTGTCTTGTTTGCTTGCTGAGAGGGTGCTTCACTTAAACTCCTGATTTAAATGCTCAAACCAAAGCAGTTGCTGAAGTTGAAGGAAAATATGGGTTGATGGAATAAATGGATTAAAGCCTCTGTATTCTCGGCTAAAATGACGTGGCATCTAGGGGCTTCCAAGAATATCAAGTATATTTAAGTGCATCGATGAGGTTAGCTATGCAAAACCATGGAGGAAACTTCCACACCAAGAGTTACATTTGCCCACAGTATTTTGTGTCTGGTCATGGGTGCTCACAAAATACTGTGTGTGAGTGTACCGCAGTGAAATGTGACACGCAGAGGTATCTTAGAGCCCTCCACACACTCATGACTTCCACTGTGCAGGAACTGCAAGATCACTGTAGTCATCAATCTGCTTTCTTGTATTATAGCATGTGCTTAACTTCTCAGTTAATTCAGTTTCTTTCCCTTTATCACAACAAATTGTCTTCCTCTGCTACAGCATAGATTTATTCTGTTTGCCAGAACCTGAAATTGCTCTTTCCTATATTGGCCATGGAAGCTGCTCATTTTTCTGCTGTAAAAAAGAAATGCCATCAATGTAAGATTGAAGCAGAAAAGTTACAATTGTTTGTCAGATTTTTTTTTAAATATTTCATCATTTGACAGAGACTAGAGCAAAGGAGGAGTAGAGATGTCATAAAAGCCTTGTATATGATCCACTGGGAGCTCATTAAAAAGCAGTTATACTTAGATACTATTAGGTTTTTAGGATGAGAAGCATCTTAACAGGTAGAAGAGGAGGATTTAGAGTGGTAAACAATGAGCAGTAGTGTGGCAGTTGGTTAAATAACAGAGCATAGCTTCTATTAAAACTTCTAGTTTTCAGCATTTACAGCTTGGTTAAGGTGCCACTTAATTACACAAATTTGTATGAAAAATCTCCTTAATTGCTAAGGTAGTGGGAGAATTCACAGAGAGGTGGTTATCGTCTACTTTAATTTGCTCTCTATTGCGTAAAAGTAAGTGACCTAAAATTGAAAAACCCTCCTGCTCTTCTGAGAAGTTTTATTGCAGATTTAAGCTTGGAACTGCAATAATTTTAAACGTATGTATAGACTTTTAGACTAATTTGAAATTAGGAGTCAGCAATGAATGAACAGCTACACTTAACAAATGTGATTTTACTGGCCAGGGATACTTACTGATACTCTGGAAGGAGAATTAATCCATGGGTTATAAAGATTTAAAAAACCTACATTCACTAGGTTTACCTATACTTCCCTTTGAAACTTATTTTCAGTACTTTTAAGCTAACACTACCCATTTGGCAAGTAATCTCACTGAAGGTTTATTAACTCTTATTTTCCTCGTTATTCTACAGGAGCTATCGTAGTTCAGAACTTGAATTGCTGCACATAAGCGTCCAACAAATGCCGATAGCTTCTGCTTTGCAGTGTGTATTTTTGAGGCTGGCCCGCCACGCGCGGTGCCAAGCGCGTTTGCTCCCGGGGCAGTTGTACAGGCTCGACTGGTGAGGGGTCCCACGCACTCTGCCTGCCCGGGGCCTTGGAGGACTGGCTGAAATTTGCAGCTGAAATGTCTGTTGAGCTACCCTTGAGGGCGAATCGGCCGCCCCCAACGCACCGCAGCGTTACGCTGCTGAAACGTGCGCACCCCGGCGGCAGGCAATCCCGAAGCCTCCGACCTGCAGGTGCACTCGGAGGCGGGCCGGGGCCGGGGCCGGGGGCGGGCAGGGCAGGGCAGGGCAGGGCGGTGCGCCGGGGCCGGGAGGGGCCGGCGGCGGCGGCGCGGCAGCAGGTGGCAGCAGCGCACCGGGGATGTGGGGCCGCAGAGCGGCGCCGGGCTGCCCCGCAGGTAGGGACCGGGCACCTCAGCTGGAGTCGCCTCTGATGAAAAGATCGAAATGGTCACAGGCCCCGGGTCTGAAGGTTCAGCTTGGACGTGCGCCTCATAGAGATGCCATTGCTGAAGGTGGTTTGAGTTGTCTTGCTCGGGTGGAAAGTCCATGATCAGGAAAGGAGGGCAGACAGGAAAATGTATTGATGTCTCAGCAATTTAGAAACATCTAAGTCAGATGGCATTACTAAGGTGCTGTTTATAGCTAAAGCAGCTACGGAGTCGGAGGGTGATTGAAAGAAAAAAAATCACGAAAGACAGATCTCTGTGGGAGATGGCAAGTTGACTTGAGCATGGAAAAGTGGAAGTTGCCTGTAAGTTACAGTTAATCATACACATGCACATGTCTACACTTGTGTATGATTGTGGTAACAGTTTAGTTGTCTAAATATCCTAGTGCCATGACTTTCCTGTAAAGCAGACGTGCATTCGTTTTCTATAGATGAGTCTGCTGGATTTGGTTTTTAGAAATAGTTTGAATTAACTTGAAAAATGCACTTGAGAACAGAGGAACAAGCCAAACTGGTAGAGTTAGAAAGGATACAGAGATATCGGGAAGGAAGGGAAAGAAATAAGAGATGTATTTATTTGGCAAAGTGGTAAGAGGACACCATGGTTGGATGCCCACCGGAGAAGGCAGTGATAGCAAGAAGTTTTTTTAAACTTTAAATATAATCAAGTGGAAAATGGAGAAATGATACTAAAGAAGGGGAAGGTATGTGAGTGAGACTATCTTTGAGTACCTTACCAATAGCATTTTAGACAATCTAGACTTGAGGAAATTACTGTTTAAATCTAAAATAGAGTAGAAGAAAAGGTTCAGGAATGACAAAATAGGTGAGTAAAAATTATTTTCTCTTGCAAGATTTGGGAGCAGTGGGAGGAAGAGGGATGGGAGGCAGGAACAAAGCTTTATGGAATATAGTAAAAACTTTGGTATAACAGAAAGGAAAGCCTGGAGATTAGATGGAAAAGAGAGTTAAAGGATTATGCTAAGAACAAGGAAGGACCAAGAGACAACTGAGATCTGTTTCAGGAGAACTGGAAGAGGGGCAGGAAGAATTGGAGAGGGCCACCCTCAAATTTAAAGTATACTCCATCCTTATCAGAGTACATTAGCAGGCGAATGGCAGAGAGTTCAGAGAACATGACAGAGATTGGCATTTGGAAATTGAGATCTTTGTTGGATATGTGTTTTATTTTCTAATGTGGAAACTTTCTCAAGTGGGCTCTGTTACCCATTTACCTTCAGTTTCCCTTAAATCAACTCTTTGGGCGTCACTAGTTTGATATTTTATGTGAGATTTATTGATGAGACTTGTGCTGTTCTGCCATATTCCAGTTCCAATGTGCACTGCATTTCCTGGCAGTACTCATTTCTATGATCCCTCCAAAGTCTTATGAGAAGGTGATGACAATATTTCATGAGTTTCCCTCCATGGATCTAATAGTGCTTTATGATAGTAGTCAGCATCCTTATTCTCACTGTGTAAACAGAGAGACTGTGCCAAGGGTTAGAGAGAGACATGAAAGATAGGTCCTTTAGTCACTATTCAGCATGACAGTCTGGATGTACGGTAATACTGCCTGGAAAATTTCTGACTTGGTATTTGCCAGAAGGTACACCCAAGGAAAGATGTCAACACTGTCTACACTCTCTTAAAAGTCTGCTCCTCTTCACTGATGAAGACAGCTTGCTGGGCTGTGTAGGCTGTGATCTGACCTGGCACATCGATTTTTGTGACTTCTGTGGCTTTAGATTATGCACATTTGCTTTTTACGATAAAGCAGATGATTTAAAAATTAAAAAGGCGTAACACTTCAGAAAAGCATAATTTCGGGGAACCGTATATCATCCTAAATGAACTACTAGGTCGCAGTATTTAACGCAGCACTTACCTGTGGCAATATTTACATTATGTTGCATCTTCCCTGCCTCGTATCACATGATCATCTCTCAGCACATTGCCCTCTAGTATTGTCTAAATAAATACAAGAAGAGTCAGCTATAGAAATTGAGTTATTTTTACTATTTTCATGTAATAACTGTGAGCCCTGCAGACCTAGTGCTGGCAAAATACCATAGATTTGTCATTTAGAAGCAGAAATTTCTGTATAATTTCCCAAATAGAATTTTGGTCCCCTCTGCTGCACTGAATGTGTTATTGTCACATGTTTTTCTTGGTGCTTCTAATGAGCTGCTAATGAGCTGCTAACTATGTATGTAAATTAAATGGGGTTAGACATTGAAAGGTTATCAAGAAATAAAATGCCATATAATACTTCAAAGTGTTATAAAATAAATTAGTGTCTTTAATTTTGCTGGCACAAAGTTGATATTTAATAACCTATACCCTCAATTCTTCTAAATGATGTTAATTTAAGACATTTTCAATCTGTACCCTGAGTGACATAACAAACAAGTTCTTTCATTCACCCTTCATTACTAAGATGTATCTATAGTGTATGTGTGGGTTCCCGTGTGCCTCAACTGAATGATCAACTTATTAAAGATAGTTCAAGACCAGTGGAGCTTACTGTAAATATTTTTGTTAGAATTTAATACAGCAGGTAAGAATGTGGCAGTGGTGAATGGTGAGTGCTGTGGTGTGGTGATCTTTTAGAAACTATGATACTGGCAGCTCCAGTTATCTTGCTTGCTGGTTGTGGTTATGTTTTAGCACCACAATAACAAAGTGTTGTGGAGCAGGCTTTTACACAACATGAGGGTGCTGCCGTGAAACTGCTTACTCACCTTTGCAAAGAAGGGACAGCATGGCCTTTCCTTTAATGTCACAGCAGACTGATCTTGAAGAGCTAGTGAGGCACAGCTCTGGAGGTTCACTGTTGAAACCAAGATATATTGTGTAAATATTAATGTTTCTATTAGATGTATTGATATTGCAGGAAAAGGAGCTCCTTGTTCTCTCTCAGTGCTGACCCCAGAGCTTGCTACTGAGAGCTCAAATGGCCTCCTCCCCTGTGGAAAGCTGACCTTCTCCATAGGACTGGGTGAGCATTAGTTGAGCTGAACAACCCATGCTTTAATGCGGTTTTCACCTGGACCTTGTGGTGTACAAGGCTACTACAGAGCAACCAGGTGTCAGCTCAGGGCTGTACTGCTCTCAGTGTGGTAGGTGTAAAAACAGTCCAGATTAATATTTACTGTGGGCAATCAGGAAGATGGGAAACACTACCAGAGTGAAAAATCTAGGATTCTGCATCACAAAATGTAATTTAGTCATTTGTTTGACAAGTGTAGTTCAGCTTAAATAATTTATAATAATACTTCAGAGTATGCTAGCAAATGTTCTGCAGTATGTTTTGTGAAATTAATGAGGTTGTGGTAATATGAGACCTCACTACCACACTTTGCCATTAAATGTTTGCTGAGAAGTAGGACAGGGCACAGTTCTTCATGGTGGCTGACTTGTGAAGAAGTCTGGTTAGTCTACTAGGAATCTGCATTATTCTGCCAGACTTCAATGTAACTGGGTATTTACTGTCTCATGTTGAACACTACAAAGTTATGTAAAAAATGTTTAAATCTGGCTTTTCTTTGTCATGATTTGAATGTTTAAAGATTTTGCGGAATATTATGGTTAGATTAGTAGTAGTATTTAAATTGTTTTGGAAAATAAAAGAATTAGTAGACAAAAAGAAGAAAAGCATATATAAGTATGCTGTATTTGCTTGTCTTAGTTTCATAGAGTAGCTGAAGGAATTTCACCATATTCAGTGATGTCTCATGCCATACCATATTTTACTGCCATACCTAGCCCAGAAGGATGGACTTGTTCTGAATTTCACTCGACTTGGAGGTACGGGATTAGATCCTTAACTATATTTCTCAGTGCTTTCATGGAACTATCCAATGTGTCACTATGTGACACTGAAGCAAAGGGTAATTTTTTTTATTTTTTAAATTTTTTTTGTACTGTGCTGTCCTTGTTGCTTGCAGAAAATAAGATACATTATTTATGTTCATTTCCCAGGAGACTGACAATTTTGTCCTAAAAACCTGTAGGGACTTTAGTACTCTGAAGCCAGCACTCCAAAGGCTAGTAACATAAAGCAGCACTCCACTGCAGACAAACTAATCCTCCAACAATGTTTCATTCAGTCAAAAAATGCTGCAGATTGAAGGTGTTATTGCATGCCTGCATTTTCACAAGATTATTGTGAATGAACCGTATTTTCCACTGAATAGTAACAGCAAAACAGCCTACCCATCTAAATGTTTCCCATGGTAATTTTGCCCTAAATGAGCAAAGATTAGGAAACAAGTAATTTTTTTGTTTTAACCTTTCCTCCTTTGAGTATGTGAATAAAAGTGGTTGTGGAAAAAAAATTAGTATTTGTGTTTTAAACTTCTAAAGTCAATTTATTTTATATTATGTGGTGCTAATCAGTTCTCAAGCTGATTAGATCCTGAAAACTGTATCTGTTTCTGTCTTGAACTAAGTCTGAAAAAAATTGCTGAGAAATCTTGTTATGACACATTTGAATTTATTTTGCAACACTAATCTCTAGAAAGCAGCCACTTCTCCCCACGTACGTGTTTTCTTTTTCAAAATCAATACCTGATTGATCTTTTCCAGTGCACACACAGTTTTCTACAAAATTTGCATTAACAAAATATACTGCTTTGGACAAAATCTTGTTTCTGATGTTGTGATTTTAGTGGAGTGCCCATATTGTGGTTTTCAGATGCTCAGTTATCTGCTTTTGTTTCTGAAATCATTCACGTGTGTCCTGATGATAGACCTGAAAATTTAAAAAAACAAGAGCTGTCTGCAGAAAGAGATAGTGTGGCTAATACCTCCATGGATGAGATGACAGGTCAATTCCTGATTCTGCCATTCCCTTCATTAAAGGCTTGAGGCTGATCCGAGGGGGCTTACATAAGATGTGAGGGGCATAGCCTTGTGCTAGTCTCAGGATAGGATGAAAGTTACTGTAAGTTCTCCCCAAAAAGCTCTTCAGTGAAATGCACAAAGATAGGTGATGGTCCTATTGCTGTTCCCAGTGAATGCATTTTTTTCATAGCAAAAGTCTGGAAGCCCTGCAAAGTTGTTGTCAGATGTGGAGGGCACCCATAGAGTTGGCTCATGGGCTTGATCACATCCCCCTGTTCAGACCTGTTTGCGGCAGAATGGCTTTTCATGTTGGGAAAACCAGGCCTGTGAGGTGTGCCTGTTTTGGTGAATATTGGGAAGTCAGACCGAGTAGCTGTCAGCTGGACGCTTTTTACAGACCCATCGTTCATTCTTAAAAGAAAAAAAAAAAAACAAATGAGGTAACGAAACCAGCCAAACAGCTAATCCAAAGCTAGGAATGCATAGGCACTTTGTGAAATCCACGTTACCAAATAAGCTAACGACACAGTGACTGCTTTAGCTATGGACTGCTCTTTATTTCTGTTCATGTCTTACTACTTCTTAGCAATTAAATGTTTTGTTTCTAAGGTTCAGAGCCCAGCTTCACAGAGCAGAGGTGAAGTTTCAGCCTAGATTAAAAAGGTTTTTACTGTGAGGTGCCATCAAGTACTGCAACACTACAAATGGACACTTAGAGCTTATTAAACTGGAAACAACTCCACTGATGCACGCCATCCCATTTGGCATTTTATATGGCTGAGATTGAAGATGAGGGGATAAAGGTGTGATAATAACGAAAGCAGTGGGGGTAGGGAAGTGGTGATGATGAAATGTTTGCACTGGTAATTCTTTTTATGAAGAAAACAAAATTAAAAGGAGGGGGGAAGGAAGAAGAGAAACATTAGTGTAATGGGTAGTGTATTTATGAACTGAAGCCTTCTTTCCATAAAGTGAGAGGAAAAAGGGTCTTTTAGCCAAAGGAGGTCATTCCATGCAAACCTCTAAAGGAAAGAGGATTTTGTAATGATAAAAGGAGGGGAGAGTACGCTTCTTACACTTTAATGATTTCTTTGCTGCTCACAGATAGGAACTGGAACTCCACACTATTAGCCACAAATGGCATTTTGAAATGACTTTTTTTTTTTTTGGGCAAACCCAAAAGACATTGCTAAGATTTACATTTTCAAATATATGCTGACCTTTTTTTCCTCTTTCTTTTAGTTCATTTGTCATCAGTATGTAATTGAATCAATATATTTCCTGATCAACCCAAAGATTGAATAAGGTCATGGGAAGCCATGTGTGGACATTAAAAATCATTATTTTACTCAAAATGAGCAGAGATGGCATAGACCATTCAGAGTTCCAAATGAAATTCTATTAGATTCTATTACACTTTTACAATTATAGAGACGTTCCAATATTACAAGGGGAAATGAAGTCATAATAAAAAAGCCCAGAGGTGTATTACAAAGAAATGGGCATACTATTTTTCTAGTTAAAAACTTGATGAAAGGAGCTCTGCTACTTTTCAGTTGCTGAGATGTGACCTTGTTCTTAAAAAAAAAAAAAAAAAAATACCAGGAGCCAGCTTCCTTCTTACTCACCCTTTATACTTCTTGTTTCACAGCATGTTTTTAAGAAGGACAGGATATTTAAGCTGATTTTTATTCTGAAAATATTTAGAGAAAGATGCACAGTAATAAGTTTGATATATTTACACATGTATCATTTTAGTATCTGTCTCTGGGAAAGTAGTTTTGGGGAGCTGCTTGCCTGTTTATGGAAGTTGAAAAGATACGAGCTTTTGGCATGTAAGAGACACAAATTTGATCATTTTATATGCTTTCCCTAACTGTTCCTCTTTACTTCATCCCTCCACCCTCATTAAAATGTTTGGTCAAGCTACAAATCTTGGATTTGAGGTGAACTTCTTTTGATTAGAATTTTTTGGGAAACACAGAATCAGCGTCTGTAACAGAACCCATTCCTATATCCAGGATCACACAGTAGTGCATTGACCTGCAGCTAAGAATGAGGTTACTGTAGAGTTTTAAAGGCACAGTCATTATCTGACCAAGTGCTGTCTCATCTTGGCATTTCATGAAGAAGAGTGGAAGAAAGCAGTTTGCTTTGCAGAGTGTTTACCCCATTCCAGACCTGCAGGAATGGGGAAGGATTTGGGTGTAACCTTTTTCCAAGAATCAAACACACACTTTGCCTTAGTTCTATATTTAAATGTTGCCTTAGATGTTAGTGAACTGTTTCTCTACTACTGCATCCAAAGAAATAAGGCAAAGCATTGAGACTGTTCAGAGGCAAGTTAAATGAAAAATGAAGCAATGAGATGTCTGAGATACACAAGAAACAGAGAAGAATGATATGGCATATTCCAATCTCCTATCTATATAACAAAAAATTATTAATACTAAGGAAATACAAAACTGAGAAATGGCAATACAGAAATACCATAGACCAAGCATGAAGTTGGAGTCTTGCTCTGTATGTAAGGTTTCTGGACCTCTGCTGAGAAAATTAGGGTTGTACTGGGAAGTATTCTTTGGTGTATATGTAGATGTGTGTGCATACAGGATTCTAGACTGACATAGGCTGCAAAGGTAGGTCAGTTTCCATAGGGGCATGTGGAAGGCAACAAAGTCTTCCACAGAACTATAAGTCAGATGGTAACTTCAAAGGGCACTATTAAACCCTAGAATAATGCCTATTACCCACCACAACAAATTATAGTCATTTTCAGAAATGAACACTTCAGAGATCACCAAGTGGAGCAAGTGAAGGGGTAGGATAAGAAATGTAATATCTTCTTTCCAAGGTTTGGGACACTAGCAGAGCTGTTCTGGAAGAATTCATAGTAATTAGGTCACCATTTGTCTCCTTTCTGCATGGTTAAAGGCAGAAGCTGTGACTCAAGACAGAAAGAAGTACTTCAAGAGCTCCCTGGTAATGTCAATGAGCGTTAGAGTGTTAATCTTCCTTAATGTTTCCAGTGTTACCTTTTACAATACTCCCTTGGTACCTGAGCTTGTTTCTGCAAGTTATGAAGTCATTTAGGGACCCTCCTGGTACTTTTCATCATTACTACAGCGTTACTACAGTTTACACAGACAAGGCAACAAGCTGTGGCCATATTTCCAACGGCAACTGAGCTGTGCTGCTGGATGGGTGCTTTCTGAGCACATTTATGATCTGGCCTTTATTTTTAATCACTACATAAATGGAATGAATTCCTAATTTCAGGATATAGATCACAGGTTTACCCTTGTCTCTCTTTGAAGCTACCAAGAAGTCTATTTAAATGTTCAGTGAAGGATAAGCTCTCTAATGTGTTTCATTGGTGCCATTAGGGTTTTTTTTCAGATACTTATTATGTATGTATAAGAGTAAATATCTGTTGGCTGCTGCTCTTAACTGACTTCCTTTCAGAGCAGTAGCTGTTGTCTTGGTTTTGCTTCTTGATAGCCACCCTGCATCTGCCATTTTGACCTCATGAACTGCAAATCTGTTTTTCTTCATGTTTTCTGTTCAATGGTGGTCCTTTTGTCACCTGGGGAAGAGACTTCCTAACAGCTTGGCGGTTTTTGGCACCTCCTCAGGACTTAGACAACTTCACAGCTTTCAATCAAATAGTTGCAGAGTATGTTGTAGCAGTATGAGTGGCTATTGCAAATGAATACAAATCCAGATTAGTTCACTTCTCTCATGGAAGTGGTTTACAGTGGTAATCCTGATAATGTATCTTCACTTTTCTTCTTAAAGCATCTGGCTTGGATAAATGTATTTTGAACTGGCATTGGTTGCACATACCTTACAAAGTCCTGTACTAAGCCTCTTCGAAGGGGTTAGTACAGAATGCAATGAGGAGGAAGTAGAATCTCTTAATGAAGTGTATAGTCTGTATTAAATTAGGCTGAAGTCACTTCCAAAGCAAGAGACTGATGTTGACTCTTGAGCATAGATTTCTACATGCTACCTCGGAAGTTGGGCAGTGAGGTTTAAGCTGGTTGTGTAATGAAAATATATGCAAGTGTCCTAGCAACTTTTAAATGGGTAAGTAATAATTGATGAAATAGTCAATTGCTAGAATGACCTCCCCAAACCCTCCTAGCAGTTACTGAGACATTAAAGTGACAGAGATGGGATCAAGCCAGCAAAGGAGAATGTGCAATGCTGTCTTCTCTGAATGATTTCCAGTCTGAGCAACTATTTTCAGCCCAGTATATTGTGCAATAGGTTTGAAAGCAAATGCCTAATGAAAAATTAGGCCATGACTGTTTAGGGGACTTTTTCACCTAAAAATATTTATAGTTTTCCATTATTCTTACCCTTTTTGTTCTTCTGTCAATGTGTTCTTTCTATATGGATAAAATGGAGAAAACAATAGGAAAATTTAGAGAAGTAACATGTTTGCAAAACTATTTAGTGTGCTAGTTACCAAAAGCTTTTTTATCTTAAAACTTGCAAAGTCCTTTTTTTTAGCCAAAACCTTTGTCCAGCTGTATTTAATATTCTTAATTCTTTCCAAATGTTAACTACAATAATTCATTTTGGCAACCATCTTGCAAAGAAATAGGTGAATATTTTACACTAGTTTCACAGAAGCCGACTGATTTGAAGGGCAAATTTTCCTTTCCTCTCTTGTACTGCATAGTACCTGCCCTCCTTCATGAGGAGAGCTATTCGAGTCTGACCTTAAATGATTTGTTGAAAGCCAGAAAAGGAGTCAGAGTTAGAGTGGAGGAATTTTGGCTTCTAATCCAGAGTTCAAATGACTAAACCATATATCTGATAAAATGAAACTTAAACCTGTGATACTGCATACTGTACAGCACATTTAAAATGCATTTACTTCCCCACCCCAGGAGCTTCAATAGCTCCAAAATAACTTTTAAAAATAAATTGTTTATTGAAAGATTAAGAGCATTTTATTGACTTTGCAGTTATGGCCAATTTCAGTGCATTTTTGTGATAGTATCTAGTCACAGATAGTCTCTTTCCTACGTGTGATGGTTTTATTATGTGAAAGAAGCCTACCTACTGTTTATCCGTCCCTTGCTCTCATCCTTACAGTCTCCCATGTTCCCCCAATGCTTTGTATGTCAAACAATCTCCCTGTCTCAATTCAAATCCCTCCTTAAGAGATGACTTCTGTGCAGATTTCCTATAATGATTCCCCCAAGATATCCATACTGATTTGAGACAGGACTTTGATCTATCGTAGCACATGTGGTTGATGACACAATTTCTGAACCTAATATTGCTGTGTTCAGAACAGTTTTGAAAAAATCTTTAAGAAAAAAATCGAACACTTTTTTTCCTTTTGCTTGTGTTTTTTTACCATGCCTCTGTAACAAAAAAGCTCATTTTAAAAGCAAGGTAAATGAACAGATGAACTTCTAAATATGCAGAATAAATGATAATTAGTTCACAAATAATTTAAATGTGAGCATCTTTATTAAAATCTTGTAGTGCCCTCCACATCCAAGTACATGTAGAACTGCAGTGAAACCTAATGCCTCCATAAACCTTGGCACTTTGCTGACTTCTGCAGCCCTCTTGAACTTCCCTTTCCTGCTGTTGCAGCATATATCCCTCTAAGCTTGGGGGGGGAGGGTGTGAGTCTGTCCTCTGTGGGAGGTTCCTGACTTGGGAGTTTGCTTTTGCTCAGTTTTTTAAAGCCAGGGTTTAGTATCCTGGAGTGTGGTGCCAGCTCTACCTTTTCAGCTGAGCCTTTGCCAAACATTAAATTAAAATATTACTTTCCTTTCTTACATTTTACTTAGCTGATTAATTTCTTCTTTCCCTACTCTACTTATTCTGTATTATCACACATGGATTTTTTATTTTTTTTTAACTAATATGGGCTGCTCCCCTTTGGAGGCATGGGTGCACAATAAGTTGTGAAAATAAAGGGGTGGATTATTTGGTAGTTGCACATATGACTGTATTGAACAGTCTTCTAAAGCACCTGTATGCTGCTAATTTCCGCAAATGACACAGAATTTGTTGACCTTTGGTCTGCTCTGGTATGGCAATTACTATGTTCAAGGTACTTTCTGGTAATGTGCTACATGAAATCACAGAAAATGAGGGGGGGGGAAAAACCCTTGCAAATGTTTTTATTGTTAGTTTCTGAACTGACTCACTTTTTTTTTTTAAATGCTCATTACATTAGGGGAAAAAAATTGACCAATAATAGTAGTGATGCAAATGGCACCTTCTCATAAAATAGACTGCATGGATATTAAATCCCCAGGAGCCCAACAAACTCAAATAATGTGCAACAGAGGTGGAGTCATGGCTTTTCAATTCCAATCCAAGAAAAGTTAGCTTTTGGCAGGTGGTCTGAAAACATGCAAACCAAAACACTTTTTCAAAAAAAGATATCCCCCCGCTCAATTTGTTTTGGATCATTTGAACTGGAACCTCTGAGATAATAGGTGTATCATGGATATAGATCTATAATCCATGACCTTATTACAAGTGATAAATTAATATTTCCGAACCTAATTGCCTCACTAATGTGCACCCACACCTGTCCTAACTTACTTCTTCCATTTTTCAAAATGCCAGTGAAAGCAGCTGACCACCATTCTCTGCTGAAACAAATCTACACCTAGTATGCAGAGTGAAAAATAATATCCTACTCAAACAAAAAAAAGTGTGATATGAAATGTAGACAGAAATGGTTTGGAAGAAAAGTTGTTTAACCTAAAAGCTTTGAACAGAAAGCTGTTTAACTTACAGGCTTCACAGATGTACCACCCTGAAGCTAATGGACCGGGACCAGTATAAATGAGAGAAGGATCTGGTCACTTGTGTAAAAATACCCAGGACCTCTTTTCTCTTGTGTGCTGGTTTCATTCCACGATGACTCTGGTGCTTCACATCTTTCTCTCAAGCTACTTTTACATTAGGCTACAGCCTCTCTGGTTCCTATCTATGCCTTACTCGGGCAAGCTCACATTATAAGTCAGCAGGAACCTGACCAAGTAAAATTTGAAACAATAAATTTTCCTCTGTCATTTAGCAAAGCATGTCTCTGCAGGATCTGGTCCTCTTAGATTTCCTGAGTAAAGTTGAATTAAATCACTGTGTGGCCTCTGTGTAACCTTTTGGTGATGCAGCAGGTTTCATGGTAGTCATATCTCTAGGTTTCTTTTTTGATACAGTGATCTGTAATATTGTGGTTAAAGGAAGCAAACAAATACTTTCCTCACTGCTTCCCCCCTGAATTCTAGTCCAGAAATCCAGAATACATTTCAGTGCATTTGCATAAGATCTATATAGTTCCTTATATATGCAAAGTTTCAGTTTTCTCTGATCATCTTAACTTTGTAAACCAAGTATTAATCCCACTTTGCAATGTTTTCTCCAATGCTTTTTATTCTCCGGAGAACTAAGTGTCTAGTATGTATATTGGTTCCAGTGCACATGGTGTTTAGGACAAAGTGATAAATGGGAATATATTGATTAGTAAAATCACTTAGCTCTAATTTCTCAAATGTCACTGAATAAGAGATCACTCTCATGTGAAGCAGGGTTGTCTAGTTGGAATACATTTAGGATTCTTCTGTAATCCCAGTCTTCCATTTCAGAAATTGGTAGTCAGTTGCTAATAATAGAGCAGGGTAGTATCTCTTCAGTGTCTTCAGACATCCTTCCCAAACCCAAACATGTACCATAGTTAAAAAACAAACACCAAAACAAAATCCCAAACCCCCCACAAAACCACCCTATGTAATATTTCAACCTAATGCTGCAGTCCTTAAAAATTGAAAGATCCTTAAAAATCACAACAGATACGAAAGTAGAGTTGGGTTGGAAATAAAGTAAGTGAAGGGTCACAGTGGAGAGGGGTAGGGAATTGAATGAGAATTTCCATAAAGAAAGTTGGTGTACTTCCAGAGGCGTACAATGGGCTATTTTAAAAGCTGACATTGAAAGAGAAAACAAGAGGTGGAAAATCAGAGCAAGATAGTTAGAATACTGTGTGTAAAAGCCACAGGTGATTCTTAATAGGCAGTAAATTAGCTGAAGGATGGAGAAGAGTACTTATTTTTGTGGCAATAGCAATGCTTTCATTTTCCAGCAAGTTTTTAATGGAAAAAATTAACTGGAAAGTAATGCAAAGAATAGGAGGATAATTGTGAATTAGGAGCCAAATTATGCCAGGCACAATTGAATAAGTTCTGACTTTCCTTACTGACAGACATGTATATTAATAGTTGGCACTTATTGAACCAAATATGAATATTCATCTTCATTTATATTTCAAGGCCTTTCATTCCTCAAGGACCACAGTGCTTTTGACCAATTTTCATCCACATTACTAAAATGACAGCTTTCACTCCTGGGCCCTGACAGAGGTCTGCAGAATTCATTGGAGGTCCTGGGAGGAGGGAACCAGCTCCTGCTCCCAGCTGTCCACAAACACTCATTAAGAGAGGCAAATATCCAGCAGAATCTCTGTGAGAATTTTTAATCACGCAAAGGCTCTGCTAATTAGGTAGCTGATGGGGCATAGAGAGCACAAGGACGAATTCTTTAAACAAAGGACTAGAAACTTTAAGAGCTTTAATTACTTGGGCACAGAGTTCATTTCAGAACTTGGGAGCAAATTATTCTAATAACAATAAGACCAAGTAGCAGGCCATATTAGTGAGAATTGTGTAGAAAAGTTCAATTTTCTTGGGCTGTCACAACTGTGATTGGAGAATATTGGAAACTGAGGGGGTTATAAAGGTATTAATAATAAACTTTATTGTGAAATGGATTTGATGCAGAAGATTTCCTATCAATGTGCATTCTGTTCCTCTTTTCTATGAGTACTGCTTTGCCAGGGAGTATTGCGCTGTGTCCTGTACCTCAAAACGCTCCTGTAGCTCAAGAGGTGGATACTTTTACACAAATGAAGAACAATGGCTATTTTCAAAACAAAATCCCCTCTTTTGTTTAGCGCAGCAAACTGTCTCCAAAACCAAAAAACTGGAAAGATGTTGCTTTCTTGTAGGCTAGACAAAAATCCATTTTGCTGGCTGAAAATTATGGGTTTGTTTTTTGCTTGCTTTGTAAGTGCATGAATAGCATGGCTGTATTCTGTGGTTTATCCCAGGACACAGTTTAGGCTAGAACAATATCCAGGATCCCTTTCTCCTAGGTGGAATAAGGAAGAGACAGAAATCGCTAAGGAAAAGGAAAAAGCTTGAAGGATTCAAATTAGGAAACTGTGCTCTCCTACCCGTTGAGAGAAGAATATAGAAAATATACAACTATCCTTCCCTTGGAAAATAGAAAACAGCTGATGTGCTACTCTTGTCATCGCAGCTGAGAAATCTTAGCAAGCTTGTCTGTAATTGAGCACAAGGGGTGCATCCTGCCTGTGTGCTGGATGAAAAGCTGATTTTCTTTGGGCAGAAACTGGAGTGACCAGGTAGGAAGGAAAGGAGGTGTTTGCTGTCTGCTGCAAAAGGTTTTCTGGCCTTGGACATCTATGCAGTCAGGGTAGGGGGAACCACTGTATAATACATCTGCTGTATATTAGAAATCTTCTGTGAAGATACACATTGAATTTTCTTCCTTTTTTTAGGAAGGGACAGTAACTTGTTGGGGGGGTCAGTTTCTGACAAGGAGGAAACTGATAGCTTTTACCATGTGTTTATATACCTTTAAAGAAAACTAGGTTCTAAGCAAGGGCTTGTTTTTCAGTAGATTTGGTGCAAACCATGTACAATGATTACTCATATGTTAAATGCTAATTAAAACTTTAGTATCCAAGAACAAATTTTATAGCCAAGGAACTCTGCTCACTGCTGAGGGGAGATGGGCTTGAACATGTCAATTGAACATGCAAGAAGTTCCAGGGAAGTGCAAAGGGACAGGTGAAAATGTAACTTGTGATAATTGAGGGCTAATTATGCTCAGTGAGCAAGTGGTGGACTGGTGTTCAGAGTTGCAGAAAGAAATTAGAGAGGAAAGAAAGATATATCTGCTCAGAGAATTGGTCTGAGATAAAGCTTCAAGGTTAGTCTTGAAACTTGAACAAATCTTCTGCTTGCGTTTGATATCGCATTTACTGCATGTTTTATCCACTGCAGAGGAAAGGCATTGCTAAAGAGAAACTGCTGTAGTCTGTGGTTGTAGACAAGCTTTCATTTTGCATGGACTTTCCCCACATGAATAAACAGAGATCTGAGTGCAATAAACAGCTGAGTTGTTCCATTAGGAAGTCATTCTGCCCACTGTGGTCCCTCAGCCATTTGTGAGAGCAGCTAGAGTAAAAAAAACGTAGTACTGACAGAAGAGCTTTTTCTTCATTGTTGCTTTTTGGTATTGTTTTAATTCCCAGGAAAGCAAGCTAAGCTGACATGCAGGAATAATTCTGTCACCTTAGTTCCTAATATTTCTGACAGCAGTTACAACAGAATAAACAAATAGGTGAGGGAGAAAATGTGAACACAAGACAGGGAGAGGAGAGCCCCATACAGTATCTTCTTTTAAAACAATTCCTCTTGTAATTTTGAAAAGCACTTAAGCTTCAGGTACTCTGTGTTGCTGTTCTCTCCTGGATCCTTTGGGGGAGTGGGAATAAGTGTAGTTTGACGCTCACTTCATGTGGTGGTGTTTTTCTGGCTGTTGCTCTTACCTACTTGCAAGTCTGGTCTTGGACATGCAGGACACAAACAGTACTCTCCCCAGTTAGATCACACTGCATTGATTTAAAAAAAGGTGCTTTTATGGCACATAACTTTTAAACACCCATGATTAAGCAGTTCTGCAGAGCTTAAAGCCCAGAAAGTAAGGTATTTCTTTTTGCATAAAAAGATATGCAATCTACTTTTTAAAATGAGTACTGTTATAAATATTACTTTAATATCTTAGTCTCAAAAAGTAATACAGGACACACATTGCACACTTATGTTTAACCTTTTTTTTTTTTTGAGGAAATACGATTTGTGGCAAAGGTGCATGGCCCTGCTGTGTCAGCTTAGCTGTTATGACTCAGATGAGAAATAAAGTTCCAGTTTTTCAGCAGTTCTTCTATACATCAGATCTCATTACTATTTCCTTTCTTTATAGGTGTAAACTGGGTCTTTTTGTTCTTTCTGCCTTTATTTAGTATAGATATTAGTTGCCCATTTTGTAAGTGTATTGTGAACCTATGTTCTTTCAACATGTACAGAGATGCTTAGCAGAAAGAAAATGTGTAAGACAAGAAGACATACAAAGCAGTGGTTTATCAGCAGTGCACTGAAGTTTTAAGTGGATCCATTTTAGACAGATTGTCAATATCAAGGTCCCAAAATATGAACATTTTTGCTCAGAAAGGTAGCTATCCATGCATATTTGTCAACTGTTATGTCCTGTTTTCTATAGGAAAAAGAATCATTCATCATGTTACAATCACTGTCCAGTGCAAAGCTGATCAAGGGGCATAACCATTAAGGGGCATAACCATTAATTCATATCTTTAGAGTTAACATAGATGTTAACTCTAAAGATGCATGTAGTTTGTATGAAAATAATAAAAATATTCAACTAGTTGAACACAAGAGTCTTTACAACCACCCTCATGTAATTTTGAGAGAATTTACCCTGAAATGGGAATGTGAAGGAGCTAGAGTTTAGAATTGCTACATGCTGGGGAAAATAATCTTGGAACTGCAGAAACTGCAAATGGCTCTTGAGCGTGGTCTCCTGACTGGAAAGGGAAATAGAAGAGGGAGAGACATTTGTCCTGATATTTTAATGTATTTTGCTGGGTTTACGTCAAGAGCAGCTCTGAGAAACTTTCATGATGCAAAAATGCTGGAATTCTTAATGCAGAAAGAAGAGCTGCTTTCATACTTGTATCCTTACAAAAAAAAAAAAAAATCCCTCCCCTCCATTTTAACAGTTAAGAGTTAGATAGTTAGATTCTTTTCAGGAAAAAAATGTTGAAATTATGAATATCAGCAAATTCATTGTTTGATAACAACACTGACAGAGATCAGCAGGTTTGTATGGACAAGGCAGACCTAATAGATCCCATACTGATTAGATGTTTAAGATGCTGATTGAGAAGAACTTTCACCCTAACTGATGGGATAGTCCTATTGTTCTCCTCGGTAGGATTTCCCTCTCTCCATTTGGAGCTGTGACTGGGCCTTTGACAAGTGCTCAATTTGGAGTACTCAGGCTTAAAATGGAGACTTTTAAAAATCTTTAATTGGGGCTAAGCGGTAGTTCCTCATGCAGTTCATTGTTTTGAACAAGGAAGCAGGACTAAAGAGTTAACTGCTTCCAATTGTAAATACATCAGTGGCGGGCACATTACAAAGCTCCATACAATCCTGTAGAGTAAATGGTGGACAGCTCATCACAATTAGGCATGGTCATAATGAAGAGCCAGAAGAGAGAAAAGAGGGCATGGGGAAAAACAGACCTTTTACAAATGTTTTATATGAAGAGAAATTATAGCTAAAAGGGATAGTTAATTAGTTTAAAGAATAGGTGGTAATGCCTTCTCTTTGCAGAAAAAGAAAACTTTGAAAGCATGGAAAATTGGTGAGTTTCTAGCTGCTGATCTGGAAGAGGAGAAAACAATTCAAAGCAATACTGTACGTGGGTGTTTCTCAAAAGAGACTGTGGTGGGAAGTGTGTGATCTGAGTAATTTACTCTTAGCAGAGACAGTAGGCACTGTTGTGTTTAAGAAAGACCCTGCATGTAGCCTTGTTTTCACTGGAATGCATCTGTATTATTACAGGTGCTTACCAGAGACATAGATGCTTATCGTTTGCTTCCCAGATTTGCATATCACTTAGGAAGGCGAGAACCCATCTGGCTTGTGCTGAGAAGAGTGCACGGAGCAGCAAGGTTACAGTAAGGTTTGCTCTCTAGCCTTTTTGCAGTGTGCAGGCTAACTAGTCACCTGTAAAAACAATGTGCATTCTGAAATATGTTATTTGGGGAAGAAATAAAGAATAGCAATAATCTGTATCAGATTACTGAACAGCAGCACGTGTAATCTAAAGTATTGTGGTGCCTATGAGATACAGCCTGTGGGGCACTACCTGGAGAGGAAGCTTTTCTAGCATCAATGAAGTTTGCAAGTATCTCTTCTACCACAACTCCCATTATGTGTATCTTGGATAAGATGGATCTGTGTGTTGTTAATAGAAACACATACACTCCATGTAGACTCGCTGTTGTTTGGGTATACAGTATGACATACTGCAGTCATTTTCCACCAAAGTCAGTTGAGTTTCATGCTGATGGGATGAGTTTACTTCTTCTACAGCTGGTTTGAGTATTTCTGTGTTACTGTCACGGTTTAAACCCAGTGAGCAGCAAAGCACCACTCAGCTGCTTGCTCACACCACCCTCCCCCCCCGCTCCAGTGGGATGGGGGAGAGAATTGGAGGAAAAAATAAAGTAAAAGCCATGGGTTGAGATAAAGACAGTTTAATAGGACCGCAGAGGAAGAGAAAATAATAATAATAGAATGTACAAAACAAGAGATGCACAATGCAAATGCTCACCACCTACTGACCAATGCCCAGCCAGTCCCCGAGCAGCAATCATTGCCACCCGGCTAACTCCCCCCAGTTTATATACTGAGCATGATGTCATATGGTATGGAATAGCCCTTTGGCCAGCTTGGGTCAGCTGTCCTGGCTGTGCCCCCTCCCAGCTTCTTGTGCACCTGGCAGAGCATGGGAAGCTGAAAAGTCCTTGACTAGTGGAAACATTGCTTAGCAACAACTGAAACATCAGTGCATTATCAACATTATTCTCATCCTAAATCCAAAACACAGCACTATACCAGCTGCTGGAAAGAAAATTAACTCTATGCCAGCTGAAAGCAGGACAGTTACGCCACAGTTGTTTCTGAGAATTGCAGAGCAGATGAAACCTTTATTTTGTAGTCTGGGATTTTGGAACTCTAGTCATCACTCCTTATGAAAACTATGGAGACAACTGTTGGTTAGCACTGTCTGTCTCTGTCACAGGACACAAAATAGATTATGTTATAGTAGTGAATGGGATAAGATTATTATTTCTCAACTGTTGCTGCATATAGTAGTATGCGTAGCATGCCTTGTGCTCACAAAGGGGAAACATATTTGTAGTAAGAGCCTGATTCTTTATCGGTAAGTGGGTGACTGTTATGGAACTGGTTCAGTCTCTTTTGTCCCAGGGAAAGAAAAATGGCATGTAGGGAAGTAAGGAGGAGATTGGCATTGCAGTTGTGTTTAATCTGTCTCCTGGCTCACCTGAGTTCTATTAGTACTCCTGTGACCTTGCTTTTGCAAGTTGCCTACTTCCACCATCTCCCTCAGTCTCCAAGGATAATAATATTCAACTACATATCCTAGGAGTTGTGATATTGCCTCAACAACCCATAGTTTCTGTTGTGGTTTTTGTGGTTAAAGCTGGGATACATAAAACAGAATTTTAAAAAGGACTTGGTATTAGTCTAGCTTTAGTGCTATAGAAATCAGTGGTAAGACTTGTGTGGGAACAAAGTTAGGCCCATTTTCAGCACTTTAAAAACCCTTCTGTAAAATGTTTTATTCTTTTCATTCATTGTACATATTTGCTTGTCCTGGCCTCATAGACAATGCCGTAGCAAAAAGATTGTCTTTCAGCATTGTTCTCTGCAGACCCAAAATCAACATTTCTGTGACTCCCCTTTTCTTTAAATCCCCTCTGATAAGGTCTGCTTTAGCATTTGAATATGTGCAAATAAAATTGATTCATGCCCCCAATTACATTTGTCTTGTACATGAACAAACAGTAGGATTAGAAATTTAAAGGATAAAACCTGTGTCAGTGGCTTTATCAGGAGTTTTGTGAATATAAGCCCTTTAAAAATTACACTTTATTGGTACAAATGAATGTAGAAGGGATACCAGAACCACAGAAGGCAGGTGTACGGCTGAACGCTCAGGAGGGCAAAGGCAGGAGTGTAAAATTGTAAGTAGTATACAAATTAGATTCTTCCGGTCTTTCCAAACAGTTCTTAAATTGTATTTTGTAGGAGAAGAAGATATATTTGTATCATATAGTTTAAAAATGAAGCAAATCAACATTTGCTGCGGTCTTGTGTTTCTTTAGATTTAATATAGGGCTGATGTAGGCTGTGGGATATCAAAAGGGAGAATGGAGAATGCTGCTGGAAGGATAACAGTCACACAATGTTGTTCTGAAAGAGTCTCATGTCCCTAAAATAATATTATGCAGCTGAAACATTGGAAGAAAGGCCTGTGTGAAAATCTGGAAAGAACAAATAGGGTTTTGTACCATATTAATACATATAAAATCCTAGGGTAAAATAGAAAGTTGGAAGAAAATGTATTTTTCCACTCAGCCTTCTAAAAGTAAATTATTATTGCTTTCGTATCTATGGTTATGTAGAGACTACAATTTCAATAATTTATTCAGCTTCTCTGCAGAAAGCTATCCTCAAGCTGTAAAAAAATTCTCTTTAACTCTGATCTTTAGGTGGGTAGCGCATCCATACCAGGTCAGTCCACTTCTGTCATTTTACAGAAATACCTATCTCAGAACGGGAAGACTCTGAACTTCGACATAACAGAAGAAAAGCTCTTTCATACACTACCCAGGAGCTGGGACAGAGAACTAAACATCTTTAGAAGATTGTTTCTGTGAGACTTTTTTTTTTAACTGTATGGTTAAACAGGGAGACAAAGTTGGAGGTGATCCAAACCCAAGAATATGTACAATAGATTACCAAGGCATATGAAGAATATATTTGAAAGAGAGAGCAAGAGATGGGAGCAAATAATGAGAAAATCTAAAATTTTTAAAGGTCATACTGACAAGGCAATTTAGGAAGGCCAGGCCTATAATATTTCCTTGCAGTTTTAGCAAAGTTTTAGTGAGTTCTTCCATCTGTCTGTGAAGTATACATGAGGTATTTTGGGAAGACCCCCAGTCAGTCGTCTGGTAGAATCCCAATGCAAAGATGGCAGAGATGAATGGATCAGGACAAGACTGTAAGGTCTGTGGATAACAAAGTCTCTGCTGAATTGCACCTTGGCTATGGGCAATTGCAATGCAGAAATCTCTCCATTACAAAAGGTTTGGTTCTTGTGGAGGGTTATTTGGTAAGACTGAACACAGTGGCCTGACCGCTTTGCCTCTGATTGTGATGGTTAGTGTATTCACATTGTTCATTGTATCAGACTGTGATTGTACTCCAAGCTTTTTCATGGGCTGCCATTTACATAAACAGTAATATTCATGTTAAACTTCGGTGTCTGAAAATGCTAGCCTTGCTTGCTAGCATTTAAATTAAATAAAATTTAGCTAGAAAATGTTCTTTGTGACCAGTGTTCACTGTGACCATTTTTGTCACATCGAAACCTACCAAAATTTCTTTAACTGTAAGATTTATTCATAATTGAAAATTTGTTATTTAATCTAGAGTTTAAATGTAGTTACATATGCCAACTTAATGCCACAAAATAGCCTAAGAATATTCTTAAGCAGTATGTCAGCTAAATTTTATTGCAGGTCCATTAGTATTACCATTAAGCAGCTGACTAAAGGTCATAATGAATACTTACTATTTTATATCACCCAGGAGGTACTAAGCACAGCTGGAGTCTATTTCACTACTTGAACACATATAATACTTGACAAATTGTCGATCAGTGGATATGTCCATCTTACCAAAGTACTTTGCCCAAGTATGTAGCAATTCTTGTAGTGTGCATTGCATAATAGACTGTGGATTTTTTTTTAAAGAGAAAGTTCTTACTAAATGGCTAGTTGTTACATTTCTATTTTAGGTACTGCCTATAATTTTGTGTTGCACTGATATTTCAGAAGCCCAGTCAGGTCTTACATGATTCTTGCTGACCAGTTTAACAAGTGGGAAAACAACTATTGAGATATCTGATGATCGATCAAGATCATGAAAAATTATTCTGGAGTTTTTGTTATATTGATGCTTTGTTGATATTGTTTTTCATACTTTTTCAACCGTATAATTCCTCCTACTGATGTCAAGTTCTGCTGGAAGAGCAAGATTATGCCCTTATTGTAATTTTGTTAACAGCTGTTGCAAAATAGGCCTTAGCCCTTCACAAATCAGTTCTGTGCATTTAGAATGGATTTTGTTTACGATAGTTTGTGAAAAAATTACCAAAATAGATGGCTTTATATAATGACTTGAGCTTACTTAACTTTTCTTTCTTGTGAGAAGATAAATATGATCATGCAGAGTTGTGCGAGCAGGATGGATGTAGGATCGTTCAGCTGTTGTTATCCATCTAACGGGTTCTCTGTAGTTCAACATAATTTGCAATAGGAAAGCCCTGACTTTAAAGTACTTGATCTTTTCAAGTACTAATTTCTGCTTTTTCCAGTGGATTTTATGAGTACACACAGTTACACAGGACAAAGGGACAAATTCTTTATGAAAAAATATTCCACAATCCTCTTGGTCCTATTTATTTTCACTACAGAAAGTCTATGGAACTTCAGACTACATTCAATTTCACATTCATTTCAGTAGCAATGACACTGTAAACCTACTCATTTCCTACAGGGCTTTTGCAATATGTATTTTAGCACAGACATTCAGCAATGACTGACTTTTGATCTAAAATGAACTAAAAATACATTATTATAAAAAATCATGTGTGCATATGTGAGTGAAGGAGAAAGGTTAGCCCTCAGCTGTGTTTTGCTTGAGTGTCTTTTGACATTAACTTGTTCAAAAGAGAATAATTTACACTCAAATATGGTTACATTAACAAGCAAAAATAGAATCCTCCTCTAGAAGTTGATGCTGTAAGGCCCTTAGGTGAGTGAATTTCTTTCCTTTCCCTTTTCTTCCTAAACACAAATTTTCTTCTTTTTCTTTTCAGTCACATCTCTTTCCTCTTTAGTCCATTAGCACTAGGCAATCTCTTACTATTAGTGGCAAATTGCAAGGCAAGAGAAAGTTAATTTTTTATGGAAGAATACCTCCTTGGCCTTAACAGTCTAAATAATTAGGTAATTCAGTAGCCACAGTTCAATGGGACTTGGTGTTTGAATGTTGCTGTTCTCTACACCTTATCCTGGCTGAAGCTGGGAATGTAACTGAGGTCACAGAAGAAAAGGGATGCCTCAGGGGTGTCCTAAATCTCATAGTTAATGCCAAAGTATGTGCTTGTCAGGTGGTCAGCATCTCTGGTGATGTACAGTAGAGCTACAAGTTGAAATGTTGCCTTCCCATAAAGGGACAAAATAGATGCGTCTTAGACTTAAATCTTACTTCCTTGTCAGGATACCCTAAACAGCAATATCTTAATCTGGGGAGAATGGTGAAGCTACATTGAGATGCAACGGAAATTGAAAAATGCAGGCAGAAAAATGGGAATGAAAATTGAGAGTTATTTTAAGAGTACCAGAGACTGAAAAAGCCAGAAGTTCTGTTCTGTATCAGAGAGAAATAGAAACCACACTTGTAATAAATGACTATTAGGCTATATATACACTTATATATCAATTGATATCTCTATAAAGTTCTTACAAACTAGAAGTAATGAAGTATAAAAATTGAGAAGGGAAGCTAAGACATGAGGGATCCTGCTGACAGGATCAAGGACAATGGGGGGTTTTGTAGCATATTTAGGGGAAAAAAATCACCAAACTATCCACAAACCTGAAGAATTGTATAGATTGTTTACTAGATGAAAACTTCCAAATTCTTAATACTGCAGAAAAAAAACAGATACGATTAAATAAATACTTATGCTGCATTTGGAAAGAAACATGGTACTGTGTCCAAATACTGTATCAATGCAATGAACAACTTTAAAACCCATGAGTAGCTTAGTTAGAGAAGGTCTTTTAAAAATAAACATTTAATTTTTTTTAGTTCAAGCAGGCTTAGGTGACTTCAGTGCAAGAGTCCTACAGGACTTTGCTGAGATGATTTCTGGTCAACCTGTTTATTTTTATTAAAGCGTGTGCTTTTGTGCATATTTTAAAACACAAGGGATAATATTGTGCTAGTGTTCAGAACTGCAAGCAGAATGGTTTTGATTTGTATAGATTAGTCAGCTTGCTATTGATTGCAGGTAAACTAATGGAAAAGCTGATAGTGAATTCAATAGACAAAGAATTACAGAATGGAAGCCTAGTTAATGGCTGTCAACATAGTTTTATGATTAAAAGACCTTGTCAAAGAAGCTTTCAGTTTTTTCATGTGATTACAAGTGTAATCAACATACTGTGTAGACATAGAGTATTTAGGCTTCAAAAAACTCTTGATGCCATGTTGGAATTAAAAGAAACAGTAGCACTTCACACTGTCACTGCAGTATCTAACAAACAAACTGAAAATGCCTTCACTGGCAGATGCCAAAGAGTAGTTGAGTGAAGAGTCCTTACTGCATGGGACGTTTCCAATGGCATTCTGCTAGGACTGATTCTGGTAGTGTTTGGTGTCATCTTCAGTGACTGAACACCAAGCCACAACAACTTGGCCAAGAACATTTTTGAACAAAGATTGGTGGCAAGTTATAAGGGAGGGCATCCTCAGGTGTTTATCACTTCATATCATATAGATTCTGCCTTCTTGGAATAAAATGCATTTTGACACACCCAAGTATACGGTTGTACAAAGGAGACAAGCGTCAACAGAAATGGCAACTGCATCCTGTGAAACAGTTGTTGTCTTAAAAGATTTTGAGGTCCCAGTGACAAGAGTGCTGAGCTGGAGCTCCTAGGGAAACGTGCTCAGAAAGGCCAGTGGGATCCCTGGATGTGGCAGTAGTGGGCTGGGAAGTGATTTTTACCTCCTACAACTGAGTAACTGTTTCCCAATCAATACTTTGCTAACTGTTCTCTTACAGACCCTTCGTATTTTCTGTGGAGGCATCTTGTCTTTGTCATTGTCTTTCATGCTTCTTTAGCTCAGTGTTATAGGCAGAATGTTATGAAGCAGAAAAATTAAGGTACACAAGCGATTTCTTGGAAAAAAAATAAGGACAGAATCATTCCCCTGAGATGGTCTGTGGTCAAGGCAGTAAAGGAAGACTCACGTGCCTTGGAGCTGTTACTGGTTTCATGCAGCTTTTCTGCGCAACTTTGAGCCATTTTTAACATCCTGGAAGGTGCAGTGGTGGTGAGGGAGAGGAGGTTCTGATCTGTACTCTTGAAGTGGATTTCCTCTGGGGCGTTGTAGAAATCATACTCTGTACATTGGTTTCCCATTTGTAAAGTAAGGCCAATGCCTCTTCCCAGTCCTGGAGGCAGTCTGAAGGTGAACATGTTAATGACAGTGTAAGAATACTGCAGCAGTGAGCACCTTGGGGAAACCTTTTGAGTAAATGAGACAAATGTGCTATATAGGGGGATATAAATTAATCTGCTGAGGGGAACCTCTTCCTCACAAATGCTGCAGACAAATACCAGCCAGTCTACCTGAAACCTGACTGCAAGTTTGTTCTAAAGATATTTTTAAATGCTTAAGACTTAATTTTGAATGTGTTGGCATTTATGTATTCGTAGAAGTGCTTCAGTTCTGTTTAAGCATTGGATAACCATTTACATTCAAGAATGTATTACTCCTTTATTAAATATATACTCTGAGGTCCTAACATACTGGCTCCAAGTAGCAGCTCTACATTCATGTATACTTTATCCCTTCTAAAACATTTAGTTCTGTGTAAAACATTTAAGTCCCTTGCTATCTGTAAGTGCTGTGGTAGCCATGTGCATGGCCAGAGAAGGCAAAGATTAGCTGTTTACTAACATGTTAATTAATGTTTTAAAACTCAGGAAGTCTTTTTAAGTGACATAGATGCAAAGACATCTTCATACAAAAATGTTTTTGGACTAAATATAGTTTGCTGAAAGACAGTAAGCCTACATATGTGGGAAAACCAGAATAATGCTCAAACTGGTCAAAATAAGGTATATATTTGTCTTAAAAATTGTTTACTGGTAAAAATTCTAATGTTCGTTTCTTGCTTTTAGGTAGCCAGAATCTTCTTATTAACATTTTTTCCAAATTCTTTGTAAGGTGTAGTAGCTAAGTTATTCGATAGCTAACTGACAATAATTAGCCTATTATGATGATTAATGCTTATTCAGGACATTTAATTTGCATGCTATAAGCACGGTGAGACAGCTAATTTGAAGTTATGCCAAATGCAGTATTTAGTTTTTATATACAACATTTGTTTGGCTTTCCAAATGTAAAATAATTGACAAGAATAATCATAGCCATGGATGTTAGGTCAGCAAGTTTTCATTTCTCCTTTTAATAACGATGATGTGTTACTTAGTGAACCAATTAGCAAGGTAAACTTTACTTGCATTAAAAAATGTGTAAGGGTAAGGAAGAATTTCTAAATTGTAGTTAATGGAATGTCAACCAAGATGCATATTCTGTCATTTTCACCCAGGTGAAAACCATCTGTCCTAGATAGATAGCATTTCTCAAACTTTTCACAAGGAAGAAGGATACAAGGTCATTTTTATGCACCTTGTGATCAGGATTGACTTTATATATTTATTTTTTTGATTTATGAAAGTCAATTAAACTACTAGGCCTGAGCCATAGGTTCAAATAAATACACAGTGAAAGAATACATTTCTCTAATCATGGCTACAACAAGCCTTCACTTTTTTTCCTCAGGAAAAGCCTACATTCATCCGGATTTTACATCTTGTTCAGCATATTTGGAGGGGCAAAATTTCTTTGCTCCTTCTGATTGCCCAGGTTCTTTGACCCAGATAGAGCAGGGCACATTTTAAAATGTGATGCTCTTCACCAAAGATTTCAGTGTCTCTGGATTTGAAACTGAAGTCTCCCTAAGTATGCTCCAGAAGAATAAGCCAATAGGGGAAACATGTAGGGGCTTGTAGGAGAAAGAAAGTGTCCATAGTTGTGTCTGGAAAGCAATCTGATGCCTTTGGATGATAAGGGAAAGACATATTTCTTTATCATAACTGTTGACATTTTCTTTAAAGTCTTTCTTAGGTTTCAGCCTTTGCAACAGCATACATTGCAAAAATCCTCCATGGACGTCATAGAAAAGTAGATAACACCTCTAAATCTATGTAACAGTCAAACTTGTAGTCTAATCGTCTCTGCTTAATAAAATTTTCTGCTTCTTTTCTACAAAAGGCATTTCTGGCTGTTCTCTCCAGCTAAGCAAACGGCAGTGGCTGGACTGTGGGTCACTGATGGGAAACAGAAGAATCTCTCTTTTGTGAAGTATCTTGATTGTTTTTGTTTTTTACCATCTATCAACCTCAGATTTGAAATACCTGGGATATGTTGCAGGATATTTGTTCTTATTCATGCCATTGTTTCCTCTAACTGCTGAGAAAGCAGTGTCTGGACGCTTTCTGACTCTGAGGAATAAGAGGAGGAAGAGGCAATTGTGCTCCTAGAGGTGATGACAAAACCCAAAGTCTCTGTCACTTTCCCAGAGTCCTTTTAACCTTTTGTTATTTGGAGGAAGCTGGCAGTCTGTATTAATCTGTATAAAAATAGTGGACATATTTCTGTCCACTTAATCTCCCCTACTCTGAAATGATCACAAGCTAGTAGTGCAGGTTATAGCCTGCATTTATCCCAGCACTCCCACTTTCTTGCTGAAGCACAGTCATAGCATTTACCACTGTCCTGGTTTCAGTTGAGATAGAGTTAATTTTGTTAACCACTCTCTTGCAAGGAGCCAATTAGTGTGTCCTGAATCCAGTTAAAGTAGAATAGAGTAGCTATGTCTGCACTAGTAAACTAAGCAAGGCCAGGCATGGACTCAAATACAGCGCTACAAGCGTTCATAGGGCTTCACTGCTGCCACACTTATGGCATGGTTTTTGTCGATGCCAACTAGTCCTCTCCTCGATGATGCCCAGGTGTGGGTCAGGGGTTTGCCTAGGCCAGAGACTGTTTCTAATAAACAGGATGAATGAGGGCTGCCCTCATGGTGTGGGTGGGAAGAATTTGGCCCAAAGACAGGAGCCATGCCACACCACTTAGGCCTCTGTCTTTTTTTTTTACAATTACAGCCATAGACAATGAGAAACTGTTCACTCTCTTTCTCAGTAAGAATGGGGAATCACTGGTTATTCACCACCTACTTAGATCCTCTTTACTTTATTTTCCTATTAGCATCTCCCAATACTTCGTTACCACCTTTGTAACTTAGAGGAGTGCAGGGACCAATTTAAAACCCATTGAAAGAGCCTTCGGCTTTCTGTAGTGGATGCTGGATCAGGGCCAGGGGGTATAAACTGCCAGTGGCAAGTTTACAACAGTGCTCCCATTGTGGGTGCCGCTGCTGGGGCTTACTCAGGTGGCTGAAGATTTTAACAAAAGTGATTTTGCAGATTAACCCTGTGACAAGCTGTGTATTCTCAGTGGGAACTGTTCCCAATTTTTAAAAACAATTATAGTTCCCTATCCATGTCTGCTAGACTGTCGATATACTTTGAACACAGGGAAGCTTGAGAGAGGATTTTTTTGGCTATGGTGAAGCTCCCTCTGTCTTTGTACTCTAGCTAATCTAATCAGACATTAATTTGCCTCTTACTTTATTAGCTCCATATTCAAACACACACCAAGTAGGTATTTTGTGAGCTTACTTCTGAAATAGATTATAGCAAGGTTAAAAAAAATAGCCTCCTAGCATTGCATATATATCCACTTAGTGCTACACTAGTCATGCATTAAAAATACTTCTGATCTGGTATTACCAGGGAAAATTAACTGTAAACTGAAAGGAAAAGTGGCGCATCACACTTCAATCTCAATCCTACTCTTTCAGTCTTGGATTTATTCAGATCTAGTTGCTGAGTAATTTAAGTACATTAGTCAGTAATTTGGTTTTTACTCATTCACAGGCAAAAATCATCGTTTTCTTAGTTTGATAAAAACTGTTCTGATGGAAATGCAAATCTTCAGGAAAAGCACTGACATGGTTTAAATAGTTCATTGCATATTTCTGATCACTTACATAGGCCAAGGACTACCCCAGTTGAAGCAAAGATCTCAGTTAAACCAAAACATGAAAGATGCTTCTGGGAGAGCAGCTGTCTAAGAAAAGTCAGTATTCCATTAAATTCTACCTATGCTGGTAGTTGGAAAGCAATAAGGTTGCATTACTAATGGATAAATCAAACTGATGAATTATTGCAACAAATTCATTTTTTAAAAATGGAAACAGTTCATATTTGAAACATGTTGAAGCTCAGAGAGTAGGGTTCACAGCAGGCTTTCCAATGAAGGATTTTTTTTTTTGTTACAAATGTGATCATTTGTACTTGGGTTTCATTGTTGTTGTTGAAAACTTAGCTTAAACTTGCCCTTGTGAAACTTGGAAGTGTTTGATGCAGTTGTGCAGCCTTGAATTCACCATGCACAGGCTAAAAATCCAGTGATGTGAAAGTTGCAGTGATGATTTGCCAGTAACCAGTGGCTTGTGGCTTACAAAACACTTTTTACTATTTCAGTTGTGATTTGCTACATTCTTGCTCTGCTCTTTTTAAATAACACGTAAAGGTCCCTTGTTGTTTGTGTATCACTGATACAATTCTTTTGCAACAAAAAACAAAAGAAGGCACTAGTGTTTTGAATAGAGGGTGCCTGATTGATAAGCTAGTTGCAGCCAAACCTGCTCTGGCTAATTGTCTTTCAAATGCCCTCATTAATCAAACAGAGGAGTAACTCTGACAGGAGGGCTGTCACTGTTTTCATGATTTCCTACCACTCACCTCACAGTGTGAGACCTGGCTGCATACCCAAATCATGGCCTTTAAAGCAGTTTTAATGCCTGCTCGCTGCAGAGCACACCTGGCTTTGGTGGGATGGGGGCCTGCCCAACTCTGAGGCATGATCTATCCCAGGAGACCAATTTAGCAGTTATTTAATGATTCATAGCTTGATGTCTGGAAATGAGTGCTCCACACGATAACATACATAAACAAATTTAATTAGTTTTTGCCTTTTTTGCATAAGTAGCCACCAGTGTATTAAAGCTGCAAACAAACCAGGTAGGCTGCCTGGAAAGTCATTGAAGCTGGTTAACAGCCGATCTTTGAAAAAGACTATGGCGATTTCTTTCATCTGCTGATAGTCACTCATGCCTGCTTGGTCAGGTCCTGAAGTTGCCGGGTTCACTTATTAAGAGGGAAGCAGCTATTGCAATTATCTTCTACCTAGATGTCAGAATTGCATTATCTACAGGAAAAACCGTTAGGCTCTTGTCCACTTCCATTCAAATGCTACAGAATATAGTGTTTTCTTGGAATTGTTTTAAAAAGACATGCTTCATATATTTCCCGTTGCGGTCTATTCCAAGTATTATTCAGTAAACATCAACCTAAGTTATTGTTCAGATATAGGGATTTTATATTTTTGCATTTTTATTAAACATACATAAAAACATTGTAAAATTATTTCTAGTTGTGCACACTAAAAAATAGGGTGAAATACTTAATGCTTAAGAAAGCAAATTGAAAGCTTAAGGGACAGAAAGTTTTGTCCCTTACAAGTTTTGCCCCTAAAAAACATTGCTTTTTTACCTTCTTTTGCAACATTGCATAATTAACACTGGTAATGTATGAAGTGTATGGGGGTTTTGTTTCTCTGCTGTTAAGTGTTTCATATACTCCATGGAGCAGAATTATAGACTTGATAGTCCAGAATAATATATTGTCATTCTCCTAAGCAATATAAGTGAATATACTTTGCATGAAAAAATGTTGTATTTTGCATATATTCATATTAAGTGAAATTCTTACTTTAATAACATTTCATAGGGCTGAAAATGATTCAGTGAAACACATAGAAACATTTTGTATTGGAGGGTTCTTATGAGCTCTAGACAGTAGAATGATATAGCTGGTCTTTTCTTTTTCATTTGGGAATAGCTTCCACCCACCAAGTTGCAATATTTACTCCTATGAGAGGTGCCTTTTTCTTTAATAGGGCAGTTCAGTCATAAATTTTTGCAGATCGTGGTTTTAGATTGCAAACTTCCTAAAACAGACACCTTGCTTTCCTGAGCATGCACAGGAAAATCATAGCATGGAACGTGTCAGTTCCACATACCCTGCAGTCATCACTTTATAAACATGCTTGATCTCAGACTTGAGCAAGGGGGACCAAACCTTGATTTAAGATATTTTACCCTCCACAAGTGAAATCCTGTCTCCAGCAAGTTCAGTGGAAACTTCGTTATTGATCTCAGTGGGGCCAAATTTTATTTCACATCTTTACTTTTGTTGAGGTATTGCCAACATGAAAGCAATTTGGACTGGGAGAGAAGGTGGGGACTGGGGACAAATTGCTTTTGACCTTTTTCTTTTAGAAATTTAACAGAGACCATTAGCTCATTTGTGCCAGTACCTCCCAACACCCATCAGAAAAAGTATTTTCTCTGAGTCACTATTAATTTTATATCAAGGCATTTTATTTTATTACAAGAGCCAGGGTTCCAAGTGGTGTGATTTATAAGACATGTACACCTGGGCAGATACTGCCTCCTCTTTTCTCTCCTCAGTAACCCAGAACAAAGAGCTTTACAGGGATATATTAAAAACTAGGTACCTGCTCCTAAAATTTGACTGACTTTACCCACATACTACTGGTTTGGTTAACCATTTCCAAATGCTGGTGATTAATTTTGCGGATTCATTCAATGCCTTTAAGTTGTGCTCTATGGACACTCATAAGGATTTCTAATCAGTGTCACCATGCCTCCTATAAATCTACTTTCTCAGGACTTTATATCTTGGTAATAAAAACTTGCCCTCCTGTGAAAGCATAATGGCAGAATTATTATTATTTTCACTACATTTCAAAAGCAGTTCTTGCATCTTGCCCCCATCCTCCAGACACATAGTCCTTAATTTTTTGCTGTGTATAATACAAACACAATACATTTGTGGGTTTTTAAATTGAAATTTGTAGGCCATTAGCTGCTGTTGTATTGAGAGTGTGAAGGGGAATCAAACCTAAACTCATCTATAAAAGTAAAGCTATGAACAAAATAGTTGCTGCTTTTCTTAAGAAAAATATTTGATGGTGCATTAGTGCTCAGAGCATATAATACCTTCTTCAAGAGACAGAACAGAGCAAAGGGATTTGGGAATGTGTGGGAATGAGAGACCTTCAGACGAAGGAGCAATTTTGTCAAGTTCAGTTGTTAACTTTAATTAGGCAATCTTAATCAGTATACACTTCCTTTCTACTATAGTTATTGTGGGCTGTACAGTTACAACCTAGTAATTGTTATCTGGCTGCTTGTGCAGACTTAGTCTGTAGGGCCCTTGCTGGGGAAAAGCTGCCTGCTTCTGCCTCTATTCTTATTGGCTCTTTCAGACTTGGGGTCCCAAAATCAGTATGGCTCTTTAAGATACAGTGAGGAATCAAACTTTGTGTTTAAGTGTTTTTTCAAGAGCTATGAGAGCTCACACCATTTTAAGACTTCAGGTATGGTTCTTCAGACCTTGGTCTGATGTCAACAGGACCCCTTTCAGGCTTGGTTGTCTGAAGTTTGTATATGTTGAATTCGGCCAATAGGTCTGTTAAGGAGCACAGAGATTATTATACAGGATCCGCTAAATAGGCGATACAGTGCCTAATCACTTCTGAGACTGGCCAGAGCCTGATGCTCAGAGTTAGTACAGGTACCACCTTGACAGTTAGAGGTTGCTATACCTGCTCCTCAGGGAGGTTTCTGACTGCTTTGAAGGCTGTGCTGTGGAACAGTGCTTGACAGCGCTGCCTTCTATGTAACAGGTGATGTTTTCACGATCCAGGTAAATGAAGAGTTTATTTTTGTTCTGTCCAGTCTCCTAACTTCAGCATGTAGTGGTGATTCCCCATGATAACTATGTAGCCAGCTAAATAAAACATTTGCTTGGGAAAGAAATTGTTAGTGATTTATGTTTTAGATCTGTCTGTAGAGTATTCGCTATGTTTGTTGTGGAGAAAAACACCATGCCGTTCCCATTTTGAGATCAGGCATGGGCTTTCAGCAAAGCCTATGCTTAACTACATTCCTTTATGGGATTCTTCTTATGAATCATGGCAAAAAAATTGCAGAGTGCTTCCCTAAAAGTACTGTTAAGTGTAGCATCTGATTGCAGGTAGTGAAGCACAACAGTCTTTAAAATGTGCTAATATTCAGGAAGCGAATAGGAATTGGTAGATGACAGTTCCAATTTCACTTAGACGTCTAGAGCTAGCATTACTCACAGCTTTGCGCATGCTGGGGTCCAGATTCTGCCTTTGTGTGAGCAGGAGAGGAGAATCTGCCACAGGGTAACTGCAAGAAGATCAGTAATCAGATACCTAATAACTTGACTGACTGCTGTAGGCGCATTTTGAGCAAATAGATTGCACTGTAGCAACACAGTATAAAGTGATATTGTAGGTTAGGCAGACTGAAGTAAAGAGTAGGATGAAACTGATTAAATTTTTGGTTGTTTTAGCTGGGCATGTGCCAAAACTTACTTTCTTTCATTTAGCAATAATAGTTGTGATATATTAAAAATGAACAAGATCATAAAGGAGCTCTCGTTAGTAGTAAATAGAGTATTTCATCTTAGTTTTCCTTTCATTTTTCCCATTTTGTTTTTGTTGTATATAATTTTAACTCCTATTCTAACTTATTTTATTAGCTACAACTTTTTTTTTTAAACAAGAAAAAACATCCAAAATGTATGTAAAGTAAACAAGGTGGTCATATAATACTTAAAGGAACATTTTATGTTTATGTATTACAGAAACAATATTGCTAGTTCAGATCTGGCGAGAGAGAGAGATGGGAATACATTGGTGGAAAAAGACATACATGGTAAGAATTTGTCATTAAAGGAAAAACATATAGGGCTGTCATTTAAGTTAAATGCTGATGGATCATGGATTAGATTCTATCTGAGGGCTCATTTAGCCTTAAGGTATAGAGTATATCCATGAGTACAGTGCTAATGGTGAGTATTGCTCTAATGGATCATCTGTCCAAAAATAATAATTGAAAGGACCTTTCTGAATTTGTAACATGAACTTATCCCATGGGAAAAAATGCATAGCTGGAAGACCTCTGTTATGAAAGGGCCATGCATGGAACAATTTCTCTGTCTTTTGATGGTGTCCTGTACTTAATTTGTATGTTGCTATGAAGTTACGAAGGCTTAAAACTGAAAACTGAAATTTCATGTCAGACTGTTGGGCAGAAAAATGTAGTTACTGATGAAGGATGCTTGTTGCATTTTGGTTTATAATAACAAAAGTATTTGTACTGAAAGTGCTTCACTGATGGATTTGGAAAAGTTGTCTTGTAGAAGTCAGCTCTGAATAGGACAGAAGAAACCAAAGCATTATTTCTGCAGCAGAGTCAAACTCATTTTTGCCTCTTAATTTTTTTTATTGTGTCAATTTATTGGCTTGAAACTAGAACTGATTAAAACAAAGGCAGTGTTTATATAAGGGACAGGATTGTGAAAGTCAACTGAAATATAATCTGAGAGTTTGATGTGAAAATTTCAGTTTCAAGGAACAGATACTTACTGCTAATTTGTCAGAGATGCTGGGTTTGAGGTCTGAAAATCATGGGCGAAATTCAGATGTCTTCACCAAGATATCAGAAATGTAGATATTGAAGTCTCGGGAAGTCACCCTAGATTCACTTTACAGTCAATTGGGGAAAAATGGGCACCTTCAGAGAGTGATTCATCTCAGCGTAAAATAGGCAGGTCAGACGACTTGCCCCCTGGAGATGCCTGTTTCTCTCCATTGACTGTATAAAAGCCTACAGTGACAAACTCAGAATTAAATGTCTAACCTTTTGATGTCTAAAGCTAGGTTAGATGAATCTCACCATGTGTTAATAAGGACAGGCTCTGCCAGCTGTACTAGCGTTGAGTAACAGCTCCCTCAGGGGTACTCCAGTGGGGCTGTTTCTGGAGGGAATTGAGAAGGTCTGACTGAGAAATTCTGAGGGTCCCCAAGCAGAATGATCCCAATCATGACTTTAGGTTTTTGTTTCCTTTTTAGATTCATTGGTAGCAGGTGACTTTATTTTAATTGGAAAAAGAAAATCCTGGGTTTTTTTTCCCGTGGAATCTTAAAAGTGAAGGTTTATTTTATTCTGTTGAGTGTTAAAAGTTGCTGTGGCACTTTTTCAAAAGCAGATGACTGTCTATTATGTGTCGCCCAAATTTCCTTTCCCCATTTGTTGTGTTGCAGAGTGTAGATAGATAGTGGCTACCCTGTTAGTCTAGTAAGCATAGCGGAACTGAATGGGAGAAGAGGGAGTTTTTTAAAGGCTGGTCTTGGAGAATGTCTGTGAAATTGAACACCTAGCTACATTTGTAATCAAAATCCTTGCTGTATTTCAGAAAACACATCTGTTGAAAAAAAAAAGAAAATTGAGAAGGATATGAGAATGAATGGTGGTGCTGTTTTATATAAAACTTGCTATTAACAGAGTTAATCCAGGAAGGATATAATGTTACGAAAATATTTAGAGACAAGTTGTGGTTGTGTGTAGTTTACAAATTAGAAAAACAAGAACGATCAGAAGACCTTTGCTTAAAAAGGAAATGGCCTGAGCATTCAGCTGTACTGTGATAGAATATTTTCAACCTTCTGGGTCATAGGATACTTTTCATGCTGAACTACTGTAAATACAAACCAATGTGAACATAACAGGAGCAAGAGGGCTTTTTGCTTCTGCCAGAAATCCCCAGATGTGGAAGGACGGAAAAAGTCCCAGTAGTATCTATGACTTCTTTTATAGTTTCTGTTGTTCAGAGAACCTGCCAAGCATATAATAATTAGAACTTTGTGCTTGAGGTCATACTGGTTCAGTGAATTTATACCTGAGCTGATGTTTTCAGTTACAGACTGTTCTGAATTTTCTGACAGTCATAGATGGGGCAAAGTGGCTCAATGGTTCAACATACTTGTAACCCTCCTTCATCTGTTTTTTACTATTTTTTCATGTTTTGACAAATTCTAAAAATAGAACATAGATTGTCCCAGCATCTTAAATGTACCAGAGGATTTGTTGTTTTGTTTGTTGTTTTTTTTGTTGTTGTTTGTTTTTTTTTAAAAAAAAAAGTCTGAGCAGACATACAGGAAGAAAGCTTAAACTTTTACAACTCTGGAAGATACAAATTTGCACCTTCTGTTGCTCGTATGTCCACAAACTAAGTCCCTTCTTATTTAAACATTGCCAAATATTACCTACCATGCCAAATACTCTTCTATGGAGAAATATGTGTATGAGTTTAGCTGCTTGTAATTTACCAAGAAAACAACAGGAAAATGCATAGAAGGCAGGCTTCATGCTTTGAACTGGATTTGTGCTCTGACTTCAGTAATAGTGATAGGATCTCTAAACAGACAACATCGATAAACCTTTGTATAATTTAAATTTAACCAAGCATGTTGTATAATACTTTGTATCCCTCTTTGAACAATTCAGAAATGAGGTAGTTTTGAGCACTTGCTGGGAGTTGCATGCATGTTGCTAATCGATCTTGTGTGTACAACCATGTTGACAAAGGAGGTCCCGGACTTCAGTGAGGAAGTCTTGCATTAGTAAAAATGCTCAACAGAATAATCTCCATACAGTGGGCTGCTTCACCTACGTTTACTTTTCAATTAGCCCTGTGTTAAATCCTCAACAATAATCTTTGAAGACTACTCCTCACTCCTATCATCTCTCTTCATTGAAAATGAGTGGCCACAAAGAGAACTAGAATATAATTCAGTCTCTTCTGTGTAAGAGCTTTAAGAACTGATAAAAGCTTGACTTTAATACAGGTATGTGATAATATTGCTGTTATAAGGCACCTTTTGACCACATAGAAAAACAGCTGAAATATAGTCCGGCTCTCTAATTTCTGTTATTGAATCTATTTCTTATCATGCAAGGCCTTCTTAATAAATGGGGAAAATCCTTCATCAGAAAGATGAACAAAACTGAATAAAACTGAGTATATTAATCTTGTGAAAGGGCAAACTTCCCTGTACTTCTGTGGTCATTACTATATGCAATCTGGAGGCAGGTAAGACTGTTGAAATAGGAACATTGCTTTTAATGCAAGTGAAAACTGGGGGAGTGGGATAATTCTTTCAGAAGAGTAGAGAAAAGCATTTTACCTTGACTAAAAATCAGGGATTTTCTTCCCTAGATTGGGATGGCTGGCATGTAATTTTATATACCTATTTTCACTCGGTTCACTTGGAGTGTTACTTATCTACTTGGCAAATGTTTATATGGAAACATATAGTGGAGCCTTTCTAGCTACTCTGAATTTCAACACAGTGGCAGTCTTGATGGCCTTCTTCCAGGACTGCCATGATCAGAAAAGGTCTATATTTTGAGTTTTACTGAGCATCTTCCTGAATTCAATTCCAGAATAATCACAGAGCTGTTATGCTTTGCAAATAGTACATATTTGCATGGGGCTTAAGAGATGTTTCAGGGCCTGACATCCAGTGAAATTTCTCAGGCTGTTGAAAGGATAGTTTGAGTAACTCTCTTAGAAGCTCATTTAATGCAAGGGCATGGTAATTTTTGCCCTCGTGGGAATGATGACATGATTAGCCTGTTAAGAAAGCTGTGACATCACTAGGCAGGTATTTATTTGTTGTGGACCCTCCAAGAGTTAGAATATTCATCATTTTGAGAAACTACTCATCACTTGGATTCACCAGAAAGTTTGGTCTTTTTTTGGTGTTATCCCAGTGTTCTGTTGCTGGAAAATTTTTCTAATTCTTCTGTGTTGATTCAGTGACTCTGTGTGATTATTTTCCCATAAATTCCTTTTAAATTTTTTTCCTTGTTTAAGTGGATTTATCTCTATCAGTTATAGCAAAGAATAATGCCTTATGTTCAGAAGTAAGAGTATTCTGGGTATAGAAATTGAATGCTCAGACTTGACAAGGTTACCCTGGAAAAATTGGATACGGCATGGCTGCTGGCCTAATTACCTTGTTCTTGTTGAATTCAAATTCTGTCGTTAGTAACAGAGAGTGACTCAAGCAAACACAATGGAAATTTTCTTGAAGAAACAAGACAAGAAGTGAAATGGAAGGACATACAGCTGCTTATGTTAGTTGTTCTAGTGAAGGCAGTATTTAAATGATGGCAGTCTTCCTTCTAAGTCTCGTAATTTTCTCTAAGAGTACTTTTACATTAGTGTTTTACTTCAGTTGAAGAGTGTACTTTGTTCTCATTTGCCCTGCTTTGGTAGTAGTAAGGAAGTCCTGGAAGTGAAAGGCCCAACACATCCATGTGGGTATCAGGGCTTCAGAACAAAGCCTAGGAGGCCAAGGAGAATTTATAAGGACTAATAAAAGTCACCTTACTGCATGGGTGCTAACTGTTATATCTCATTCTCTCTGTGCTTAGCAAATAACCTCTTTGAAAGACAGACATCTTTGTCAGTACACTTGGTTATCTTTACCCAAAATGCTCTTCAGAACTCACATTGCCAGCTGTGATAGATTGATGTTCTCGGTACAGTATTCCCTTTTGTGCCTCATAAAGGGAATGCACTATGAAGTGAGCTTCTAGTATTATTAACTTACCAAACATGTTTGTTTTGCTTCAAACACCACGTACCTCGTTTTTACTTTATTTCCTTCTCCCCATCTTATTGGATTTGTCTTTCATTAACATGTGTCTAAAATATATTTCCAAGTCAGCTTTGAAAAAAACCAACAACAACATATTATGGGAAAAACTTTGAATGCAAAGTTGATTTATTGCAACATTTTTCTTGAACATCATTGCCTAATTTCTGTCTATAAGGGTGCTGCTGCAGCTACTGCAAAATTTTGCTGTACATTGCCATGATGTTAAATGAAGAATTCAATAGCTGAAATGTAATGTAACTGCCTATCATGAGGGAAATGGAAATGGGCAAACACTGGTGATACAGAACAGAAACAAGTTTTTGGCGGGGAAGAGCAGTAAATCCTTTAAAAATAGATGTTTTAGGCATTTAATGACCTCTAACTGCTGTCTACCTGACAAATATAATCTAGTACTGGCTAGAGCTCTTGACCACCTTTGCTGTTTGTAATAAGGGAGGATCAATTCCCTCATCCGTAGGCATAGTGTGAGTTGTGAAACATGTCAGTGTCATTCGGGAAGCCCTGGCAATAAACACTTTGAATAGTAACTGGGGTGGTGGGGTGTAGAGAATCTTAGCACTGAAATGTGTCTATGGCCGTTTCTGCAAAGCAGAAAATTTTGCTTACATGAATGTTAAGAATATTTCCAATTTGTTGGACTTTTTCTGAGAATAATGGTGAGAGGTGAGCAGAATTGCTGTGGTCTCCAGGAAAATGGTCAGTCTCTCTTTCTTGTCTGGCAAGACCAACGGGTGAGAAGTTAGGTGCTTCTTACTGGAGTGGTCTTCATCAAACACTTCATCAAACACAAGCTTTCAGTCCTTTAACACAGAAACTTCTTGTAGGACCTCACGGCATATTTCAAAAGGTTTAAGTATGTATTCATATAGTCATGTATACTATTCTGTATACATAATGTTTCACCTTGGACTGGAGAAAATGAGCCCATAGCCACGTATAGTACAAACAGGACAGATTTTAAGAGCAAAACTTCATAAAACTGCAGTATCCTTTTAAAGTCGGAATTGCCACAGGCAGAAATGTCTCCCTTTGCTTTAGCTGAGGCCTTTGCAGTCCATCATCTTAAAGAAAACACTGCTGGGCTTCGAAAATAGTCTGTCTGAACCAGTTATTTATCCACTAATGTGTTAGGACAGCTGAAAAATAGTATTGGTGATATTTTTTTAGGTAGTGCTGATTTGTGATAGGAAATGAGATGCCAGTCAAGCTACGTCATTCAAGTCTTTATAACACTTCTTTCTTGCCTGCATTGATCAGCAATGAACTGACTGCACTGGCATTTAAGATACCAGTATTAGAATTCACAGCTAAGTCTCTGCTGAGATCAAGGAGTCATGCCAGCCGTTCCTGTATTTTGGGTGTGTGCAGACTCAGTTTGTTTAGGAGATTTTCTTCCCAAACAGCTCTAGAAGTTCTTTGGAAAAGGGAAATACAATAATAGACTCTTGTATTGGGTCTGCGTGGCAAGGTTTTGGTAGCGGGGAGAGGGGGGGAGTGGCTTCTGTGAGAAGTTGCTAGAAGCTTCCCCTATGTCCGATAGAGTTGATGCCAGCCGGCTCCAAGATGGACCTGCCGCTGGCCAAGGCCAAGCCAATTGGCGATGGTGGTAGCACCTCTGGGATAACATATTTAAGAAGGGAAAAAAACCCTTGCACAACAGCAATTGCAGCTGGAGAGAGGAGTGAGAATATGTGAGAGAAACAACTCTGCAGACACCAAGGCCAGTGAAGAAGGAGGGGGAGGAGGTGCTCCAGGTGCCGGAGCAGAGATTCCCCTGCAGCCCATGGTGAAGACCATGGTGAGGCAGGCTGTGCCCCTGCAGCCCATGGAGGTGAACGGTGGAGCAGATATCCACCTGCAGCCCATGGAGGACCCCACGCTGGAGCAGGTGGATGTCCGAACGAGGCTGTGACCTTGTGGGAAGCCTGTGCTGGAGCAGGCTCCTGGCAGGACCTGTGAGCCCGTGGAGAGAGGAGCCCGGGCTGGAGCAGGTTTGCTGGCAGGACTTGTGACCCCATGGAAGGGACCCACGCTGGAGCAGTTTGTGAAAAACTGCAGCCCATGGGAAGGACTTACATTGGGGAAATTCATGGAGAACTGTCTCCTGTGGGAGGGACTCCATGCTGGAGCAGGGGAAGAGCGTGAGGAGTCCTCCCCCTGAGGAGGAAGGAGCTGCAGAAACAAGGTGTGACGTCTGCAACCCCCACTCCCCATCCCCCTGTACCACTGGGGGGAAGGAGGTAGAGAATTTGGAGGTGAAGTTAAGCCTGGGAAGAAGGGAGGGGTGGGGGAAAGGTGTTTTTAATATTTGGGTTTATTTCTCATTATCCTACTCTTATCTGATTGGTAATAAATTAAACTAATTTCCCCAAGTCAAGTCTGTTTTGCCCATGACAGTAATTGGTGAATGATCTCTCCCTGTCCTTATCTTGACCCACGAGCCTTTTGTTATATTTTCTCTCCCCTGTCCGGCTGAGGAGGGGAGTGACAGAGCGGCTTTGGTGGGCACCTGGTGTCCAGCCAGGGTCAACCCACCACAGCTCTAAAATGATCATAAGGATTGAAAGCATACAGACCAGGCTCTCACAAAAATACCAAATTTGAAGTTTTGATAAATAATATTCTAGGCTTATTGAAGCCAGCAATAATTTTATATTTTCAGAATTGACGAACTAGTACTTCATTCAGATTTGGGTTTGAAAATTCAGTTTGGACCTAATATTGATTTTTTTTCCTTTAATGTTACCATATTTAGCTGCAGTTCTAAATCACTGCTTGCTCTGGGTTTGTCAGTGAAATGCTAAGTGTCATGTTTTGTTCTTAGTGAAACTCTTGTATGTGTTTGTGTGTAGCCTGCAGTTTAACATGCTGCCCAGAGATGGAAGCTGCCTGCTTTCACAAGGTCGGGTTGGAAAGGTGGCCGCATTCCCTGAATAAGAAAGCCAGAAGGTGAGAGTATGCCATTTCATTAGACAGCCCAGGACTCCCTTCTCACAGAAAAGGAGGGAGAATGAATGCTATGGAATTGAAAATAACTATTTCAGCTCTTCTGTAGCCTGGAAAATGTTACTCTTGGGCAATATTCTGTTAATGACCACTATCGGGCCAGATGTTCAGCACATGTAAATTAGTGTATTTCCATTGACTTCAGTGGAACTAGGCCAGCTTACGCCATCTGAGGATCTGTCCCCTCAGCTTTCTTTCTAAACCAGTAGTGATTTTAGATAAGGAGACACAATATTATCTGTCATAGTCCCAGTTTCCAGTAGAGGGGAAAAAGAAAATTAATGTTTGTATTTACCTCATCAACGTGAGAACAGATTAAACTATGACAAAGAATCAAAGTAATTCAAATAATCAAATTTAAGAATACTAAATGTAGACTTGCTTTGTTTTGCAGTGGGTGTTTTTTTTGCCAAAACAAAACTTCATAATTTCTAGTTCTCAAAGCTGCTGATATCACTTAGGCCAGTGGAGTGGAATAAATTGAACATATTAACCTGAAAAAGATACCAAATTTTTGTTGTTTGTTGTTGAGGTTTGGTTTTTTTTTTAAATTAAGACAAACTTATGCAGGGGCTCTAAGAAATGGGACGAGCTCTGTGAACTGGGTGCATTCCTTCTGCCTTTCTATTCTGCTCCCATTCAGCACTTATAATGGTAATGAAGTCTAATTACAAATGCATGTGACTGCCTGTTGTAATCTGTCAGTGTGTTTCTGAAAAACCTTGTGCCAGTTCAGTATTGGTCATTAGATAATAAGGATTGATAAAACGTAAGGGGCAAAATGTTAAAAATGCTACTATCGATTAGAACGCACCTTAATAATGAAACCATGGGCCTGGGGACGAAAGCCATGGATCATTTTGACAATTCAGCCTTAGATTGTGGATGAGACAGAGTGGGGACAATTAATCCCTCAGAGCCACAAATCACAAATAAAGTAGTTGCAGCTCATTACAACCTGACCTTGCTAAACGGCCTTGAAAACATAAGTGACCTTCTAGTATTTGAAAAGATTACAAAGCTCTATTGAGAAATATCTTTTTTTTTTTTTTTAATGTTTGGGAACCACACGACTTAATTTTAACAGAACTATCTTGATGAAAGAAGCTTTTAACTTCACCATCTTTCATGAACCAAATTGCTAGCATCTCGTGGAACTGATGGCAATACTGTAGGGGAATGTTCGGGAAAGATCTTAAAAGTCAAAAGTCTTGCTCTGTGCAATTAATCAGTGGAAGATTGTGCTACAATAGCTTTGAAGAGACAATAGTTTCAATGAACTATCTAGTAATTCCAGTTAGGGCTTTTATAAATGATCTGGCATTATTGGAGCACTGCATAATTACAGGAAAACATACTCCTTTGTGCATTGCAGCCAAATCCAATCCCAAAACTTGGGAATATGTCCAGCAAAGTATTTCATGAACTCTCCTCATGTTCCCACCTTAAGTGGGAATAAGGAGAGGGCATGTACTTTGCATTTCTGTCCATTCACATGCACTGCAGATGTTCTTTGGCTAAGTGGAGTCATGACTTGAATGCCTTGTCATGGGCTACTGCGTAAGGAAATCACAAAGTATTAAGCTAGCTTATTGCATGACTAATCAAAGATCCCATGATAAATAGCTAGATTCACATCCCTAAATATTCTGTTTAGAACTGTACAGAAGGAACTGAGTTTCTAATGAAATAGTCCACCTTAATTTGGTCCTTAACATTGAGTCAGGCTCAGCTCTTACATCTTCTTCCTACTGACTGTGGTAGGAGACATTCTTTCAGCTCATTCCTGAGAAAAGGTAATGACCACAATCCCTGATGTTGTCTTAGCTGTGCAATGAGTTTGCAGTGCTAGCTGATTTAATTGTGCTTTGAACTAGGCCCATGTGTGACTCTCTGTTATTACTCCTTCCTTTCAATGTATCTGAATGAGATGCTTCTAAATGTCCTCATTATACATGAAATTAAGCCTCTCCAAGTACTGCATCCCCTCCACTAGATAAATGCAATTTCCCTTAAGATCCCACTTCTCTGTAAATACAAGAGACTCATAGCTTTCCGTGAGGATTATGGTCTTTGCCTATTCTAGACAAGAGACAGGGTCTGCTATAGCACTGAGGAATACTCATTAAGAATGCCCTACCCACACACCTTGGTTGTGGTAAGAGAGATGCAACTCTCTTCAGTGTGACTTCAGTGATGGCTGTGTGGCTGCGGGGAATGGAGAAAACAGGTCCAAGTTCCCCAGTTCTTCAGTGTTTAGGCAAAAACATCAAGTATCTTATGGTAGTGTGGAACCACTACAATAGATCACAGATCTACTGAAGCATGCTGAGTCTGAGAAATGGCACTTGATAGATAATATTTTCTGCAAAAGCGGAGTTTTCAAGACAGCCCTAAAATGCAGCTCCATGTAGAGGAAGTTGCAAAAAAACCTCTGCTGAATGTATCATGAGCACAAATGAGCACCGTGCATGAAGTAAATTATTTCAGTCCACTGCCTGTGTAGGGAGTGAGGTGAAGGCATCTCCATGCTGCTGCTAGAGGAACTGTGAGAGCCCACTCTCACAGCAGCTGGATTCGGGTGCAGCTTCCAGGTTGTTTCACTCTGGCATTACCAGGACTGAGCTTCAGCCATGGTAGAGCGCTCTCCTTGACACTGGGCTTGGATGACAGTGCTTTCTGCATTGGGAGTGACAGAGAGAAAGCTGTGTGGTATCACTGTATGTAACACATTGATATCAGCTCTGTGCCTCTCTTATCAGCCTGGAAGACAGATGAAGAAAATGGATTCCTCTGAAGCTCCATTTGATAATTTCACAGTGACAGCCAGGGAAAAACTCAGCTTATCCCCTAGATGTAGCAGAGTTACTAGTTCTGGTCAGAAAGCATTGCGGCATTTTCAACACCTCAGTGGCTGAGCAGTCCCACTTTTTGAGTTAACACTTCATCTCCTAACCTTGCAGTGAGCAACCCCAACTGCTTTCCAGAGACTTCTCCTCAAGAGCTTCAGCTGTAGTAAAGTTCTCATAACAGTGACAGTCATGGTCATGCACCTGTAGGTACACACAGCGGGGTGTGACACAACTCAATTACTGGAAGTAGGATTGGGAATCAACTGGAAATAAAATGATTCCTTTTAAGATAAAATAATTCAGCCATTTATTAAGTACAGCAAGACGCTGCAGGTAATCCAGTATATAAGTGTGTGACCAGGACAACTAGACCTATTACTTTGACACTTCAAACTTTTTCTTTTTGAGTGGGGAACTAAACAGCGTTTCGGATAGCACCAAAGGTGATTTAAGAATCAAAACAAAAGTTTCCTTTGCCTTTCTTACTTAGTAGCTCCACTTAGTGGCTAACCGGATAAAACACCGTTTCCTTTAGCGTCTGTGTTACCTGGTGCTATTGTGCACGTTGCTCTTTCCCTCAAACCTCCTGTCTTCTGCAGACACATGGCACCTCTGAACACTGCAGTAGTGTCAAAGACTGAGGAGTGTGCTAACTGCAGAGCGGAAAGAAAAATCCCTGCTGATTCTCTGCTGAACTGAGTTATCCCCTTATCAAACCTTACGTCTGTGAATGTATCTGTATCGAGTTCTGTGTAGTTCTAGTTTCCTTTGCAAATTCATAGGTCATATGGAGCACTGAATCATAGCAGCTCAGCACGCAGCCTTCCACCTTCATGGACGGCACTCTTTCTGCTTGGATTCTGTCCGGCCTCCTCTGCAGGCTTTCTGCTGTTTGAATCCTCATTGTGCTTCATTTGGTTTCTGGCTTCCCGGGATGAATTTGTCTCCCTGTATACTGCATTTACTGGGGAATCTTATTTTTAGGAGATATTAGGCATGATATTATGCTTGAAGAATACTTTGGGGGACAAATTCTTCAGAGGAGCAGAGAGTTTCTGGCTTCAGTAAGGTGAGATGCCAATTTGTTCATCTTCGTATAAAAGCCTGAAGTACTACTTCAAAGCTAAAAGTAGACATATTTGAAGCAGCTGAGGAATTTTGTTTCCAACGTGTGGAAGGAGCAGAGACGTGATTTGCAGGAGCATAGATGTGGACATAAGTAAATACTGGTCTTTCAAGGATGTGATACCTAATTTCTCCAAGCAGGCAAACTCCTAATAGTTTTCTTTAAGAAGTGGTTGTTCTGGAGAATGGAGTTACCATTGTAGGTGTACATTTGGCATTTGTATGTATACTCTGCCTATGCTCTAAGCATAGCTGCATATGGCTTGCTTTCTAATACAGGAAACATTCAGAATACTGACTGTGTAATATATAAAATACTTGGGCATTATGGAAGCTCTGTAAGTTCTGTTACTTACAGTAACTGTAACAGTAACTTACAGTAACAGTAACAGTACAGTAACTTACAGTTACTGTAATGAAAACGATGGACCTTTTTTTTGGTATTTAAGCACTTGGCTCTCTTGTAGTGTGAAGCAGCAAGGTAAGAAGAAGGAGTAGTGGTTCCCAGGTCAATTGTGTAACCATGCTAGCTGCTGTCTGGATCATAGTGTCTCAGAGGTGCAGAGGGCTCACTGGAGGTAGCTTCCCTGGCTAGCTATGGGACCTTGCTGGGTAGGAAAGAGGTAGAAGGAATAGATACACTGGGAAAAGGCACATACAATTCTTGTAGGCCAATCATGGGAGCGAAGGGGAGCCTGTTTCTGGGGCATGCATTTGACATACAGAAAATTTCCAGTATTTAACTGCAGCTTTTTTGTCTTTCTTATTTGGTGAAGACCACGTCAGTGTGCTTAGCTGCTTTTCTAAATGCATATGGTCTGTTTCTGCATGGAAGCTCCACTGCTTCATTTGGTTTAGTGCCTTATATGGATCAACATTGTTAATTTTGCTGTCCTATCACTATAGCATACTCCAGCAGTTGTGCAAGTGGAGTCTTGATTTAGCACAGCTCTTTCACCATAAGCAGTGGCCTGAATGCTCTTGTGAATTCACATCTTATTTTCTGCAGGTTTTCCTCTTCGTTCCACTCAGTACTGTCCCACCAATGTGCAGCTACTCTGGCCATCCCATCTGAGCGGCTGATGTCCCCTGGTTTTTCATGGGCCAGGCAGCTGCTGCTGCTGCGGCCTCGCTCAGAGACTGAATAGCTTGTGCTTGCTGTATGCATTTCTCTGTCACTACACCGGCTGTCATTTTTACACTCAGAAGTGGGCCACATGAGGTCTCTATAGTGGGTCTCTTGAGCATTTACATTGCCTAAATACCAGTGATCATCTGGCTGTAGAGTAAGCACTTGCATATCCTGAGTCTTTGTATCTACAGAAGTAACCTGTTTTCTTGGTTCCCTCCACTTTCAATAACTGAAATTCATTCATATTTATGATGTGAGTTCCCAAGTATCTGTGTCCAGTGTTGTTTACTACTTAGAAGTCCAATAATGTTTTTCACAGTGCAAGCCAAAGGTGGTGCTTGGGCTTCCTTTAAGTTGGTATATTGAGCATTGACCTGCATATTGAATTGATTTGATGAACCACATGGATCTCAGGCCAGGTCTAAGTCATGTCAAATATAAGTTCTTGGTACCTAGCTTAGGTACTTTGTTTTTTTCTTATGTAAGTCTATAAAAGCATATACATGCTCTTTCTTTTCCCCTCTTTATAGATACAATAAAAGAAGCTAATGGCATAAGAGTTAATGTTGTCATAAGTGACCTATTTTAAAACCTTACTTAGTGTTTCTTATTTCAGCCCTATCTGTGCTGAAATTTTCTATTCTGGATGCCTGCATCAGCCCACTTCTGTCTGTTTGAAATTTAAAAACAAAAGTTCCTGTTCTTTCCAGAAAAAAAGAAGGCAAAGTACATTTTGTGTGTTCTTGTATATGTTTGATAAGCTCCATCACACTGTTCTTCAACCTCAATCTAAAAATTTTGTGGTATCATTATCTTTTGCTATTCCAGTGAAAATCCATTAGGGAAAAGACTGAAAAATCTGTTTTTTCACTTATCAGTAGAGATTTGGTAGTAGCTGAATTCCCTGAAATTATTGTTTGTACAGCACACACCAAGCACAATATTGCAGGTGTTGAGCAAAATCTTGTCGGGGATTACTTTTCATGGATTTTTAGGCTACTGTGGTATCAAGCACTGGAAGTTCAAGCGTATTCCTACCTGGAGCAGTGCGGCTGGGGATGCTGAGGCGAGGAAGTAATCTCCCTGCTCTGATCGCAGTGCAGGCCAGCAAGGCTGAAAGCAAGGAGGTGCTCTTGAGGTTTCGAGGTTCTCTTTACTGTTGCTCAGACCAAGGAGGAGGAGGAGGAAATCTACTTAACTGCAGAGCTGAGGAGCTGTAAAAGGACTTGGCTAGGACTGGGACCTAAAAGCGAGCAAGAAAGAACTCGTGGAAATAAGGACAGGAAATGCTGCCCTTGACATAAGAGATGACAGGAAAATTGGAGGAGTGTGGATATGGGTTGGGGTAGGAGACAGAAAGAAAAGAGGTAGGATTGGGAACCTGAGGGTAACATGTAGGAGAGAGACCAGAACTAACAAATAGGAGTAAGAAGAGGAGTAAATACTACTAGGATGAATCTGAACAAGCCATAGAGTACAGTGCTGAATGGAAGGCTGGGATGGGAAACTTGGACTGGAGGAGTTTAGGGTTGGATTTGCAAAAATATTGGTATAAGGCAAGGACTGGGAGTGGGGAAGAACGAGAGAAAAGTATTTCCAATGGAAAGTAGTAGATGGTGGCCAAATGTCGTTCATCTCTAGACCTCAGAGGGAAAGCCAAGATACATGGTGGGCCGCATTCCTGTGCTGCAGCAGGTCCCTGGGAAATCTGTGTGCCTCTCAGCCCTCCCTTCAGCCTGCTCTGTGTGCAGGCTACCGTTGCTCTTACCGCTCACATGGCCAAAGCCTCTGCTATGGACCATGAAGTGCCGGCCCTGTATTTCAGTATCAGTGCCATTCCATACAATAGATTTTTTCAGGCTTTCTTTTTCTCTCCTTTCTGTATTCTTTTTAACAACCTATGAAATTATAGATAAAAGGGTACAAAACCATGAACGTTGCAATAAAACCAAGCACTAAAAAAAAAAAAAAAGGAAGAGAAAAAGAAAAAAGAATAATGCTGTCCATGAAGCCTTAATTGGGCCCCCTTGTGTGTATACATTTTGATACTGTCTCTAATTACATGGTCACACACTGCTTTTTCCCATGGACCCCTGCATCGTTCTGTGCACTAAGTAGAAGGTGTTTGCTGAGTGAGTGCAGCTGTAAGTTGTTTTATTCTCACTGTAGCACGGGTAGTCCCAGGCTTGCCTTACTGTATACTTCTCAAGACCAAGACTGAACACAGAATTACTAATTTCCTTGTGGGTTTTTCATTGCTACCTGTTTTGCAAACAATAACATTTATTTTCGAAATGCACTTGCTCTGAGATGAGTGGTAAGGCTCTCCTACTCCTGTGTGTGGAAAAGGGGGATGCAGGGTGGTTGAGTCTGAGATAGCATGGGCGTGATGTTTTGCTGGCTGTCCACAGTGTAAGTCATGCTGTGTTCAAACTGGGCTGCCCACTGACTCCAGTTTGCACCTGATGGGTGTAGTCTCTTCTATGATATGGACCTCTTTCTCGGGTACTCTTTCTCAGGACACAGAAAGTGAAGATACTACAAATAATGAATGCTATCAGAAGGTGAGCGCAAATGACTTGCCTGAGATTTTGTAGGAACCAGTGGTGAAGACTAGCTGTAATCTGCAAGGGCAGAACTCAAGAGAGTTAACAGAATCACAGAATTGTATAGGTTGGAAAAGACCTTTAAGATCATCGAGTCCAACTCTAAACCTAACACTACCAAGACCACCACTATACCATGTCCCTAAGCACCCCATCCAAATGTCTTTTAAATACTTCCAGGGATGTATTAACCCTGCGACCATTCATTCCCTGGCTTAGTCCCTTGCTTGTTTCTCTCTCGTTTCCTGGTCTCTGCAATGAGCGAATGAAGATTGTGTATGCAGGCAGTCTCCTTCACTGCTCAGGACAAATTCAAAGTATTGGTTTGGGATGAATGATGTTGGGATCATCTGGGGAAGAAGTCATTGTGCAGTCAAACGGTATCATCATGGACATGCACAGGGTGTGGGCTGAATTAAGATTGTGCAGAGGATCTTAATTATGGCATCTTAAAACTTCTGAATGCTTTGCTTTGCAACCTTAGTGTTCTTCTAATGTAGTTTGTGTGTACATGTGTTTAATATATATTGTTTTTTCACTTATGAAAAGATGTTAACAGGCTGCACTCTTCAAATACTTTTATAAAAATTCTGAGTTTAGCTTTCTGAACAGGTTTTTGAAATCAATACAGAGAGAGCCGCTAACAGGAGGTAAACTACAAACCACAAACACTTTCAATAGGATAGCTCTTTTTATATAACATTTGATATCATTTTCACAGCATGATCTCTACTTTCATACTGTGATAGCTTTTACCTGGAGTTTAGATGATTCATTTTTGTAGCGGATACTTAACTTTTATATGAGGAAAATGCAAGAGAAGCCAGCACAGCATTAAATGAACTATAGTTGCAGCATTAAATGAACTATGGTACAGTAATAATGTAGAATGCTCAGATCCTTGCCATCGCATAGGGTTGGATTCATGAATGCTCTATCGATCCATAAGTGAGGAGATACGGAGGCCTGGAATTTTTCTCACAGCTTTTTTGGCATATCTAATTCAATTTTTAAAAGTAGATTGGGCACTCAGAGCTTGTTTAGTAATTGTTAGAAATCCTTATAGGATTCTGCTTGAAAATTGACTATGATTTCCTGTTGGTGTGGATCTTGGAGAGTCACACGACTGCATCAGTGCGTTTTCCTCATCTTTTCTTTCTCTGAAGATTTTTAAATGGATTTAGAAATCTTAGCTTTACACTGACGTCTACAGTAACTACTGAGAGGAGGGAGAACACTTTTTTTAAACTTTCATGTTAATGGTGATTATTCTTTCAAAGAGATCCAGATTTTTGTGTGGTTTATATGGAGTGCATGAAATTAAGTCTGTTACTTTGGCTTTTCTGGAAAATGATTACTGTGGTTGAGGTTTTTTTGGCTACTCTGCCAAGCTTCTGTTTTCACATGCTTGTAACTTCGTATGAACCATTTTAAAATGAAGTTTTCTGTACATGATTCCCAACCAGTTTTCATGTCTACTTATTTCTGAATAATGCAAAAATTAAAAAACTAAAAAACATTGTTTTGATCCTGCTGAAAAATAGTTTAAAGATAAAAATTGAAGAGTTTGCCTTATTTCCTCTGTTCAGCCCATCATCAACCTCCTTCCTTTCTTCAGGTTTCCGTCACTCTCTCATTTCACTTTTCCTCTCCAAGAAACATACATGTAAAAATATGTGTGAAATGGCCTGACAGTCACATGCTATGAGAAATCTGTCAAACTCGAGGCTAGTCATCAGAAATCATCTCCTCAGAGTTTCTGGAGGGAAAGAACAAACTGATTTTAACATAGGTTATAAGGTTGAGCTGGACTAATTTTTTAAAATTCTGGTTAAGATTTTTGTCTCTCATTTAGTTCTTGCTTTAGAAACAAATAATGAAAGAAACCTTTCCCCCTTACTACGAACCAAACAGCCCTTGCTCATTTCAAAACAAACAAAAAATCTTGTAGCTCTTCCACTGTTTTTATACACTGAGGATTGACCTGATTCTATCAAATGGTATCTTGCAGGACCTGCATTGCACTGGGTCAAGATGAAGGTGTTTGGCCCTTTCTACATTTGTCATAATTAAATATTGTAAAGCCATTTTTAAAATGAATGAGACATTTGTTTAAGCACTACAAGCTTTGCTAAAAGGTGCTGAAAGTCCTACCCTGGGGTTTCATGCACTTTTGAAAGCAGCTACCGTTGATGATTACCTCCTGTACTTTTCTGTACTGAACAGCATACTGTGTCGAATCGATATTTCTTCTGCTCCCTGAGGTTCTTAATTCACATGTTCAGAAAACTTCATGTTTTGTATTCCTTGAGATACACCCTACAAAACCTCAAATACACACAGACAATGCTCATTAAAGGGCTCCTGCTTGCACCCCATCTGTATGAGCTTATCACCAAGAAAGACTGAATGAGGTTTGCTTTACAACTCGAACCTTTGTGCGTAGGCACTCTCCTCCCAGCCTAGCTCTGTCTCGGGACTCTTCTGTTTCTCCTGCTGGAACTCAGGAGACAGGTTTTACCTACAGCGTGTTTTACAGTGCATGCATGACTGCAGTGCCTGACTTCTTCCCACTCTGCTGTTTAAGAATTGCATATCCGAACTCATTTCTAGGAGGTTAAATTATTCCTAACCTTAAGTAGAATAATGTTACTTCCAGAGCCTCCTAACATAATTTTTATTTCTAATGGTGTAGGGATCCTAGTCAAGGTCATAGCCTAGGTATGCTAGCTGCTGTACAAACATATTATGACAGTTGCTCTCCAGAGAAGGAGCCATAACTCCTAAGAAGATGGCTGACTGTGCTTTAGGGTTTCGGCCCCCCTAATGTCAAGTTTCTATGCAAACGCTGTGATTGGTGAAGCAGGGCTGATTTACAACTGCTGAGGACTCTGCTCAAGAACTCAGTTAAATTTGAGACTTTCTCAAATTTAGATTTAGTTGTTTAAAGCAACAAAAAAAATCTTCAGGATCTTGCAGGTGATTTACACTGTAAAGTTTCTTGAAGGGAAATTGAATCCATTTCCATCAACTTATCTTTTTCTTGAGCTTTACAAACTCAAAAAGATCCTTCTACACAGATGGAGCCTGCCATATATTTAAAACACTATAAGGCATAGGGTGGGGGGTAAGAGGGAGGGCAAACTTCTAGGATAAGCAAATACTGGGTTTTCTGACAACCTTTTGGGAAATGAAGCTGGGTACACGTTTCTGCTTCAAGAAATTACTGTGTGGCAGACTTAACATTACAGTTATTTACCTTTCCCTTCACAGAATCTCCTTTCCAGTCTAGCTTTCAGTGCCCTGCTGTTCCATCTCAAAAGTGTATCCAAACTGAGTAGTGCTCAGGACAAGTATCTCTCCCTCCCCTCCTCACCATTCTCCCATTATGGAGGACCTGTGCTCTGGGAGGAACATTAAGGATTATTGCTCTGAACGGGAAATGCTCTGGGGGAGAGCAGTGTATGAAGCAAAAGCTGCTGTAAGTTACTGAGCTTGGAAACAAAAAGGTAGCTCTTCTTTGGGAGCGTTATGCACCACAGCAGAAGCGTGGGCTGATAGCAATCATCTCCCAATGCAAGCAGAAGTCAGAAAGGAGCCTTGGCAGGGAAGCATAGGTGCTTGGGAGTTGGTCCTTAGAGGCTTTGTCCATGGTGGGAGCTGCCTGCCACTGTGCCCTGTGTCCTCTGCTCCGGGCTGCTTTTTCGAAGTGGGTAGCACAGCACAGCAGAGCAGCTTTGCAGTAAAGCTGCAGTCAGGCCTGGAGATTGGAGATCTCCCTCAGCGATGTTTTTGCATGAGGTAGGGAATCTAGTAAGAATCAAAGGTGGCCAGAGGGGAATCCCAAAGCTTTCAAATCCTGGAATCCCTGCAGTGAGACTTCAATCACCAGTCTTAACTTTGAACAAACAGGTCAGAGACACTCCCTGTGAAAAACTTTTCACTTAATTAGACTTTCTCATGTGATTAAAACTGCCTTTGATATGGTTTATTAACAGTTTCAATCCCAAATTAACATCTTACCAGTATAAATTCAGACATTGGTCTCGGACCCCTCCTTTTTTTATTATGTTCCAAGTGAGTCCGCATCTTGCTAAGCAAGAGAGAATGCAGGATGAACTAAGCAACTGTGTCTTGCAGAATAACTGCTCAGACCCTAAGGGTTAAGATCTGTCTTTCGTTGCACGCAAGGATTCTGCAAATGATAAAATTATGTGTTATCAATGGAAGGGTAGTTTGTCCTGTTTTTTTCTTTTCCCCAGTATGAATACTGGAACATACAGAAACTGTTGTTAATTGAATAAGAACTGTGTCTACACGCATATCCTTTTTATGAGGATTTTAATTGTCTATTATTAAGCTCTGTTTTTTTTTTTTTTTTTTAAAGCTAGTAGGTAACTATCACAACAGGACCACAGATGAAGTTGCTGAAAAGCCAGATAGTTTAAGTCTTCAGATCAATGGTGAGCGCTAGCACAAGATTTTGGGCCAAGTCAGAATCTACATATTCTTAAAGTCCCAGGCATCCTGGTGAGATGCTGTAAAGAGGGCCAGGCACAAAGTCTAAGTCAGATTCATTTCCTTTCATCTTCAAAAGAAGCATGATATCAACTTCACCTTGAGCTAAAATTTGTCCTCTGATCTGATAAAATCATTATTTGCCAATAAAATATGGGACAATTCTCCTACCTGCTCCCCCACCCCCTGCTGTGCACAGTGCCACTCTGTCTTCAGTTACAGCTCATGTGGAGTTCTACCTTGGTGTGAAAGTAGCTTTTGATTGCAAGCAGAAGCTGCCATGTTACCCGAGATGATACCTCTGATTAACTGTCTTGTAGTTGTGGCCATAGAGGGCTTGACATCACAAATTAAAGGCAGTGTTTCACTCTCCATCTTGAATCTGCTGCCATTTGCTGACTGCATCCAAGAATTAAACTTTAGTTTTACTTATAGGAGCTGTCAATAGGAAGAATAATTAGGCTTCTGTCATCAAATGAGACTTAATAAAAATACGCCAAGAACTGATGGTCAGGCTGATTTTCAATCAGAATTAGAGAAATTATTGTTACGGGTGTTCATCCCTCCACTTCTCTCATTTTTTCAAGTGCAGCCCCTCATCTGATCACAAGGAAAATCCTCCTTTGGGCAGAACAGCTGACAGCGACTCTTTAATCTGCTGATTCTGATCCCAACAGCATTCTGAGTGAGGGGGGAAAAAAACAAGTGTATTTGACCCTTAACAAACTGAGTTGCAGTACTTGCCAGGATTTAAAATGATTGTCTTCCAAAAGATTTATGTATGAGCAGGTGTTTATGTAAATGATGATTCTTTAATTTGTCTAATAGTGTTGTTTTTTTCCTTTCCTCCTATTGTTCATTTCACTGTTTCACTTGTGGCATTGAGCTGTGATCCAGATTTACAATCAGATGATTGTTTTTAGTGAAGTTCATCAAAAGGTAACACTGTCCAATAATGACATTAGTATTTTTCTGTATGTAAAACATACAGAGCTATGCATGCATAAGGTAAAATAAGTGACCGAGGAAGGTAACGATAAAGATGACCTGATCAGCTCAATTTGTTCAATGAAATAAGCAGCATGATATGTTGGAAAATATAGAACACTTTTAACTACTAGAAAGTACTGCTTAGAGAAATTGCCTTTCATAGTTCTTTTTAATACTTGTAGTGGGCCTATATATAAAGATTTTGTGACTAAGCACATGTGCTTTAAGTTGCGCAGCAAGCTGAACATGTCCCAATATCCCCGATAATATCATACATAATATCATATAGACAGTATGCGCCCAAAGTAGAGTAATAGGTCCGAAGCAGCTTATTTGTACCTGGTGGTGTTATCATAACAGAGGTAGCTGGGCTGTCATCTTGTGTTCATTTACCTGAATAGCAAGAATTTCTTTGGTCTGGCCAAGCTCGCCTTGGAGTCACAGAAATTGCAACTAAGCAGAACGTGTGATAAATATGGCTCCAGAGGGTCTTTTTGTAAACCTCCAGTTGTGAGGCATATCAAGGGCTTGAGCATTGCTGCTCATCTTCTTTGTCCTGAGATGGCCCCAAGCACTATCTGTTCAGGTAGCAGATGATCTCTGGATCTCAGTGAAATCTGACCACACTCTTTTCCTGATTTCTGTTCTTGTTCTGCAAAACAAGTGGCACAGAACAAGCTCTGTAGGTCTCCAACATCACTAGACTTTCAAAATAGAGTTATTCCTTGCTGCTGGTATAAATACGAGTCAGGCACAGTCACGGTGCATGTTTTGGTCTGTGTTGTTCTAAATCTGATTTGACTTTCTACACCACTTAGCGGGTGATGTGGGGGGGCAAGGTGGGGCCTGTTCTGCTGTTCCAGGAGTCAGCGCGATACTACCATTATATCCCAGGTCTAACAGTTACGCTGAGCTGACCAGCTACTCATTTCATAATCATGCCTAGTCAACACAGTTAACTTTTTTGGCAAGGATTTTTATTTTAATATCCAGTTTTGAGACAGTAACATGAACATTAATAGCACCTGATCATCATTGTGCTAATGCAGCCAAACTGCTTTTCACTCACTTTTACCAGGAATATTTTCAAACTTTAGTTTTCAGAAAAACCCGAACTGCTGCTGCCCAGAGAGATAGGGAATACAACAGAGGATATGACCTTTCTGAATGTTTTCTTATCAGGCAGCATAAGTACTGTATGTCCCACTAAGCTGCTTCAATAGAACCTTGTCAAGTTATCACATTACTCGACATGTTGCTGATAATGAATACATAAAAGCTTTAGATATTGAGGACTCGGAGGAAATAAATAAGATTTACTGAAAAACTGCTCAACATATATCCCAGGGCCACATTTTTTTTTTCCATGTGGGTTGTGTGCTGCCTTTGGTCCCTTAGATAAATGCGATGATGCAAGAGTTTCAGCTTCTTGAAATGTAAAGTGCAGATGGAGGTAGATAAATGAAGAAAGTAAATGGTCATCTATCTCCATTGCGGAGAACTCAATCACATTGTAATCATATCAGTCTTACGCTCCAAAACTGCCTGATATTTTGCTTTTCCGCTACTACATGGTCCTCTAGCTCTGGTTGGTATCTGCAATATCTTCTCTTGTCCTATATTCTTATGATGGCTGAGTGTCGGAGAAGTGTTCATACTCATCTTTGTAATTTTGCCTTAATGTAGATCAATTCTCATGACTTTGAGGAATTAAAGAAAAAACAACAAAACAAAATCCGGCAGACAGAAGTAGGACCAACAGCATCAATCCCTTGTGTCACTGTGTTAGAAGGCAGCTTTCCGACTGAGGTATCAAACAGCACTTGCTGAGAGGCTGCCCAGGGTTTCTTGGCTAATCCCCTCCCTGGCAGGAGGGAACACAGCAGGATGGGAAACTTCAGGATCTGTTCAAGAGGAATAGGGTGACTTACCCCCTCACTCCCCTTTTCTGAAATGGTGCATTGGGAGTCACATAGCTTTGGAATGGTTTTGGTTAATTGGTCTTATGTTTTATCTGGGTCTGGAAAGCTGTGTGTGTCTCTCATCTGTCCTGAAGACAGTCTGAGACTGGCTGAGGTTTCACGTTTGCTTTATTAGCAGTCTCCCAGTATACCTGGGCAAAAAGAGTTGACAGTGTTGAGAAGACGATTTGTTGAAAGAAGCATCTGGACTTTGGATGCAGTTTTTGATAGCTATCAAGGTTTTACTCAACAAGAACTGTTTGTGTGCCTTTGACTGTAGAAGGTAACTTAATACCTTCTGAATCTGATATCCACAAATTCTGACTTGGAAGAGCTGTAAAATTCATGACAGTTAGCTTCTTAAATAAATACCTAATAAAGTATTTTTAGTAATCTCTACTTCAAAAATAGGCATTCTGTTGCCTCTCTAATTCCTAAGTTTTCATGTTTAGATTAAATGGATTCACTCCTTTAATGAAGAAGACTTTGAGATTTACTTCAAGTTTACTCATTTAGTAGACTACTGTAAGCTTAAAGGAGAAAATAAGAAACTAATATTTTCCCATTTTAAAATGACTTCAAGCACCTGTAAATTACTAACCTAAGAAAAGGCACCTCTAGAAGTTGTTCTTTGTTTCCTCCTAGTGCCCTGAGAGCCATCTTTCTCCAGAAGGCTGTGCTTTCAACTGGGCTCCTGTTGTATGTAAAGAGACAGCCTTATATCTGGTATCTTGGCTGGTCGAGACTTTTTCTTGTGTTTAAAGTCACCTCTTGTATTTGACTGATCAGGAGGAAGTGGGAAATGCTATTACAGCACAGTGGCTCACAGTGGCTGTAAGCAATGATATCTAACAATGCCCTAAGGAGCTAGTTAAAAAGTGCCTCACACACTCAGGAAAGCACTTTAATGTAACTGCATTAGAAAGCTGTCAGTTGCTTGTTGGGCAAAACAGACTTTTTTGCGCTGTAAGGATTATTGAAGCATTTGTTACACTGTAATTTGGAAATCATAAGAAAACATTTCTAATTTTATTTCCCCCAGCAAACAACTAATGGATCCAGTGCATAGGAAGCCCAGACAGCACGCTATAGAGCCGTGAAATCATGTTCATTCTCCTAATTGGGAGGGCAGGGGATAGAAGCTGTAGCTATTTTTTTTTTAAGTGTCCTTCCCAGAAATAGAATTTTCAAAGGCAGCGGTAGGAAATAACTTGGTATCTTTTCAACTTTTCCACTGCCTTAGACTCTTGGTATGTTTGTGCAAATACATTTTAGTGTTGTTCAAATGACATGTTAAATGCTGATGAAGTGTCAGAACTCTGATAGGTGACTTAAATGTTCTCAGTACTCCCCCATAATAGGAACCTTGGCAAAATGGTGACAGATGAATAGAGAGAGGTTAGATTTTACAAAATCCTAAGAGGGTGACTGGCAAAAAGTGCTTTGTAGAGGACATCCTTCAGCGCTCTCTACAGGCCAACATCTTACATGGTCGAAGAGAAATGAGCCATACTTTAAAATTAAAAGGCAAAAAAAAAATTATTTTTCTAAACTCTTTCTTTAGACTGGCTACCTTGTCTCTTTACTGCATTATGGTTTCCTTCATGAATTCTCTTTGGCATTGGAGAAGTAGAAATCTGATCTGTGCACAAGCCTTTAGTAGCTATTATAGAGCTGATGGTGGATATGCTTAGGTCCAGATATCCAAAGATGCATCTTGATATTCTTCAGTTAAAGTTTAAATACAGTTCTATAATTAAAAAAAGAAATAAATAGCCTCACATCAAGGAAGAGAGAAGAAAAGAAGAAAGTAATGAAGTGTGATGATTTGCTGAATTTCAACCTTAAGTCATGGTTAAACCTAATCACATGCCACTGAAAATGTCAGCTGTTATTGTTGTGTGAATAAGTTGTGTGAATTTTTGCAGAATTGGCATTCCCATGCATCCAAAATGTCACAGGCCTGAGGATATAGCAATGACAAAAGTGCATTAGGGAATTCATAAATCTGTTGAATGGGTTTGCAATTGGAAATCCAGAGCACTTAGCTGCATCTGAGCAGAGGCTGGTACACTGTTTATTATTCAGGACCCTCAAAAATTTCAGGTAAAGTTCTCCTTTAAAAAAATTCTCCCAAAACAAAAAAAGCACCCTATCTTTTTTTAAAGATTTTAAAGAAAGTTTAAAAAATAGTGATACACAAATCATTTTTTTTTGTCAGCTAAGACAAAATCAATTTATTACATCATATATTCCAAGCAATACTTGCATGCAAACTTGCTTTCTTGAATTCTGAGATCAAGATGAAAATTGTCTTACATTGTCCATCAATCACACTTACTGGAACAGCTCTTCATGAGCTAGGGCTTGTATCCTTCAGACCTGGATATTAGATGAGCTGTAGTAGAGTTTGAGTCATAGAAGTTGAGCATGAAAAACTCTGGACAGCATGCATTTTAGCTAAAGGGGACATGAACCCTTAGCTTTGAAGGGACAAGCATCAATACCTATGTTTCAATCTCTAAAAAACAGTCTTTGGCACAGAGGACAGAATTAAAATCTGAGACTGGAAACCCTACAATTCCTGACTGATACACAATGGCTACTGTAGAAGAACGTTTTTTTATTTTAAATTCAGAGCTTTTTAGAAAATTTGTCATTCCGATTTCAGTCCATCTTTTTCAGTATGGAATTCCAAGTAAGTTAGACTTGAAAAGCTTGGAAATATTCTCTTTCACAAATTGCTATGTTTCATGTCAAATATCATGATGAAACATAGTGTTGAATATGTTTATTTGTTCTGGTATTTTCAATATATGCTGTTAAACGGTGGCTGTTCAACTAACCATATGACACACAATGCAACATGTGACAGAGTACAGGGAAATGGAGAATGAGATGGAAGTCTGGACAGAAAAGATCAAATACCTGATTTTATTTTTGAATAGCAGCACACATGAGAGATTTCTTTAAGAGAGCATTGCAGCAGAGAGGAGGAGGAGGAGGAGAGGAAGACAGGAGGCCCTGGAAGAAAGTGGAATCAAGTTTCTGAAAACTGCAGCCTTTACAAAGAAGGTCCTTTAGATACAAATAACGTGCAGGTTTATAAAAGAGAGAAGTGGGTTTAGAATTAGTAACTCAGAATACCAGTCAGCATCCAACAATGAATCTTAGCACAGAAAAATACCTATTGCTGTAGGAGCTCCAGTTGTGCCTTGAAAGTACAATGGAGAAAGGACAGAAGTGAAAAGACAAGTCTATTCTTCTTTCTGTTCAGGAAAGGACTGGCCTTCCCTTCTGACAACTGTCATCTCGGTTTGTGCAATGTAGCCCTTCATGAGACCTGGAAGGATGCTTGATGGTAAACTGTCTTCAAGAAAGAACAGTTCATTACAAAAAGCTTTAGAATTTGGGCCTCCTTAACAGCCTTTCAGATAAAAGGGACAGACCAGTCTTTCTTATATGATTTAAGTAAGAGTGTGATCACTGAATAGATCTGCGGGATGGCAACAAGGACAGAGATTTATATAAGAGCTTTAAGAACAGAGGTTTATAATTAATTAGTCAGCAGTGAATCGGTGGAGCATTGGGAAGGAGAAGTAAAGGAGAGACCCACAGTGCTGCTTGCAGGTTAGTCTGAAGTGAAAGCTCTTGGGGTGTGGGCCAGACTGACAGAGTTCTGCTAAAAGGAAAGAAAAAGCATTAACCTGTGTTCATGCCTGGATTTAATTCCACAAGACACTGCAGGACCTAAAGCAAACCAATTGGGACCTAAGGTACATCAAGTAACATTTAACCAGTTGTATGTTCTTTTTATGACTTCTGTTTGTGAGGGAGATAAATGCATGTCTTAGGCAATAAAACATTTCCCCTGATTATAGCAAATGGTGTTTCTTTTCCCTTGCAGGATGTAATAGGAATATCAATGTTTTATATCTCATATTAAAAAAGCCCAAGTTTGATAAAAAATGAAACACATTTAGTAGAGTTGTTATCCCAGGTAAGGTAAAGTACCATTATACAAAGTCATAGGCATAGAACTGTAAGTATGGTGGATTCACTTACTGTTAATCCAAGCAAACTTCTGCATACTACGTCCAAAATCCATATGAGCTTGGAAAGAAAGGCTAGTGACCAGGCTTTCCTAAAGACCACTAAATCTCTAAGCAAAGCCAGCTGATACCTTTTATTAAAGATAACAACCGTCTCAATAAATGCAGCAAATGGAATTTTAAGTTGGGACACAGAGTTGTATAAGGGGTGGTGGGGAGGAAAGCATCTGAAAGAGTGAGAAAACAGAAGAGAACCAGCTCAGAAAAATAATCCTGGGAAGTGTGTCCAATTTTTCTAACATTTCTAATCACTAACTTCTCCGTAGTTGTGTGGGTATCGGTGAAAGTAGAATTTGTCCCCAACAGAGTTTGAATAGTGTGTTAAGCAGATGTTTTATTTGAGGAATTTAAGTATGTAACATAGATATGCCAAAATATTTTCTTTGATGTGGAATAATAAAATCAAAAGAAAGGGTGATACAAGCTTGCCTTTCCCTTCTGAATAGTGAGCTGCATTTTTGCATTTAGTTGTATAGTTGTATGGCTTCTGGGGGAAAACTTTTCCAAGCCTGCAAAGTCTCCAGGAAATTGGGTCTTTTCCCTTTCTGTGTTGTGACAAAACCAAACTCTCCCAACGTAAGCTTCCTGCCTGTCCAGCAGAGACACCTGTGCTAGTGCAGCCAAAAACCCACTGGCTTGGGAGCTTGCCTTAGAGGGGGAAGTCTCTCTCTCAGGTGATTTTGGAGCAGGGTCCTCACCTCCAGTGTACCCACCTGCAAGGTGAATGCCCTCACCACCAGCCTGCTGTGCTGGCTGTTCTGGACAAGGCCATCCACTGGCAAACTCTTGGGTTAGATGACAACAACGGGAGAGCGTGTGCGTGGGATGGACAACTGCAACCTGGTGGGGAGCATGCTTATGAGAACCTAACGTATCCTGGTCCCTTCTGCGATGTGTGTGTAATTGTGTCTATGCAGGAGGATAATGCTAACAGCAGGAACTAAGAGACCATCAAGACTTTTCTTTTTGTTTCAGGCAAAGGACTTGAAGTTAAACATTTCATCTTATTTTTTAACAAATGGATATTTTCAGAAAAAGAAAAAAGGCAACTAGTGAAGAATTGGCAGTGGGTCTCCTTAAAGACAGTTCCCTGAGTTTTCTTTCTAATACCCTAGAAATATTGTGTCTCATTGCAGTAAATAAGAAATTTCCTGTATGCTTCTAGGGCAGCATGTGCTATGTTTGACAAGTTCTGCATATTCCTTAACTTTCCCACTTTGCTACCAGACTAGTTCCTACTACTTCTCAAAACACTGGTTTCCAAATATGTGATTATAATATACAGCTATAAGCAGAGGTTTTGTGTATATCAAGGCAGTGTTTTCATGGGCCCATACTTCTGAATGGAGGTGTTACTGCTGTTTGAACTGGGATTTCACTGCAAAATTAGGCAGAATAGTTTTCACAGTTAATTCTTGTGAAATGAGATTTGTTGTAGTGGGGTTTTTTGGTTGTTTGGTTTGGGGTTTTTTTTGGTGGGGTTTTGGTTTTTGTTTTTTGGGGTTTTTTTTGGTTTTTTTTTTGGTAGAATGGCATTTATAGCAGCCGAGACCTATCTGGCATGGAAGAAGTTTTTAAAAATAGCATATTAGTGCAGTATTGAAAGAGAGCATGGCATAGTTTGGTTAGGGGCTGCCTGGGATGAAGCGCATGCAAAGAGCTGAGAGCTGGGCTGATGGGAGCCAGCTCAGGTTTGGCACTTCATGATGTTGGTGTCCTTCAGTCCTGCCTTGAGTGGAGTCCAGCAGGCTGTAACAGAGATCCCAGCCTGCCAATGCTTTCTCTGCATTGCTTTTAAGGTATAAAGTACAATATAATTAAAAAAAAATTCGATGTCATCTGTATTTTATGGAATATACATGAAATTCAAGGAACAGATTTCAGGCATTGTACATTGGCACGATTTATTTTATTTCATGTTTTATGTATGCACTGAATTGAGTATACTGTGGTTTTACATTTGTGCTAGTTTACATTAGCTGTAAATGTGACCTCAGAGTGTTTATATGTAATGTACTGAAGCTTCTCCAGTCGACAATTACCAGGATGTTTCTTGTGCTGCACTACAATTGAGAATCGCAGATCCTACAAGATAAATTTGTGTAGAATTTTGTTTATCTAGATGTTGCAAAACAGCAAAACAGTTAGTTTAGCTTATCTCTTGTCATGCTTTCTGCTATGCCAGTTGGAAATTTTTCATTGGTAAAAACTTGTTTCTTTTTAAAAAAGACTGTCTTCCATTTTTGTGAAAGTGAGTAATTGTTTCCTGAAGATTAATCCCACAAATGTTTGTATTCAGTAAAGTCACTTCTGACCTCTAGTTTCATGGGCTTTTGCCAGTAAAAAATTGAAAACCTTACAGAACTTGAAAATCTTGCAGAAGAAGCCATGAGAATAAATTTTACTATCAAAAGATGGTACAGTTATGCAGAAGTATGGAGCCCCTGTTTTTTTAGTAACGTTATTAGATGCTTTAAGTTTTGCTTAGCTCCCTCCCTCCCCTCCAAGTGCTAGAACTGAGCTAAACCAAACTTTATCATATTTTTCAACATATTGTGTTTTAACATACATCATACTTTTCAGATGATCTAACCTCCTTTAGAAGTACTAGTCCCTGAAAGTGTGCCTGTGGTAGCCTGCATTCTCAGAGAACACACACTAAATTGGAGGGTAAACGTATTTTACTAACTACAGCTTACACTGCTGCTAAATTGAAGACCTTTTTTTATATTTTAAAAGATAACCCCATGTGTTAGCATTTTTGCACATTTAAATATTCATGAAAGTCTGGGTGATGAAAACCAGCCCTTTTGGCCATATTAATTTCTTACACTGTCTTTGAAAATCCTTTGTAAAATATTTACAGAATAAAAGGGATGTAATAGTTTTATATAGTTACCAAACCTCCAAAATTCACCAGGATTGCTTAAACTCTGAAACTCTGCCTTCACACTGTGCATGTATATATAAATGCCAAAATAATGCAGAATACCGCGTGTGACATGGTAGCAATGCCACAGCTATGGCATTAAAGTCACATCAAAGACTCAGAGCTTTGCGGTACCTTTGCAGTCACATCAGAATCACAACAGATAATAGTCAATCTGTAGTCGCAGCACACCACAGGCACTTCACATTCATAATGCACCGCAGTCACCTATTGGGACGATCATAGACATGCTAGAGTATCATTACTTACCCTCTAGTAAAATTTTAGTTGCGTCATGTAGTATTCATGTCAATCCTATGGATTAGAAGATTTTACTCAAATTTCCTTGGTTTTGTTCCTCTGTAAATAGAGTCAAAATGCCAGGTAGGAATATCTTTTTATATAAATCTGTTGTATTACGTGTCAGTTCTGGTTTTGTTTACAGAAGAGACATTTCTATTTCAAGAAGTTTAGAGACTACTATAGTGATTTTTTTTATCCCTGTATCCATTTAGATTTTTTTTTTGTTTAAAAAAAAAAAAAATGAAAAGAAAACTCACTGCAAAATATGTTGTCAGAAATTACATATATTATAATCATTGATGTTGAAGGCCTGAGGTATACTATTTACATTTTGCAATTTTATTCAGAAATTAGAACTAGCAGTGTTGTATCTAAACATTTTGCATATTTATTAAAAATTAAAATATACCATTTTTTTTTCATAATGATCTTTTAAAACATTTATCATTGGAAAATACCCACCAGAATGTAGTTCTGTGTTACAATAGTGGTGTAAGTTTCATTGGCTACAAGTTCTGGAATATCAATATAACTAATATTTGAACCATACTCATGCAATGTAATTTAGGATTGCATCATCCATTTCTTTTCAAGTGCATGCAAAGAAGAAATAGCTCTACATGAGATGTGTACAATGTACTCTGCCTTGCAGTGTGTCATCTGTTAAACGATACGCGCTGTCTATGGATCAAGCAGCAACTGTATTTTTTCCATCTGTTTTAGGATTTCTTTTTGCTTTGCGATGATTTTATTTGAACCTGTGGCTGAAATTTCAGGAATTCAAATGTTCATTCAGAAATCAGGATAAAACTGGATTTCTGTGTTTTTCAATGTAACTAGTGCGCAGAAACTTATTAGAAGTGCATTGAAATATGGTACTAACGAGTTGATTAGAAGAGATGGAAGGCATGCTTTCTCTGTGTTTTAATTTATGTTGAAAGTTCGACACTCGTAAGCTAAAGCTGTAATTGTACAGTATCACACATGACCCATCAGAGTTCCAGCAGGTACCACACCAACTCTTGGGGCCACCTATGTTAAGGATCAGCTCTACCTTATCCGCTCTGGGAACAGGCAACATTCTTTTGCCAATGGCATTCTTTTTTTCCTTTCGACTGCATAAAATGAAACTCGATGTCCCTGGCAAAGTCACATGCAGGTGAAAAAAACAATGATAGTTTTTGTATAAGGTTTTGAAATCTTCCTAAAAATGTAAACCAGAACTGCATGTCTGTTAGAGCTTCACAGGACAGGATAAAAAATTCCTAGAGAAAAGTTATCCTTCTTTATTAAATCACACAGATCTTGGAAGACGTTTTGTAGAAGCCAATTGTATTGTGTGGAACCCAATTTGTGGTGTCGCTCTTTAAATCCTGTAGGATTTTCCATCAAGTTTGTTGTTCAGTGCAAAGAGCCTGGTTGTTGTTCACCCTCAGCGCGAGGGTTGCTCTCGCCCCGTGCTCTGTTCCCCTGTTAATGACTGGGTTTTCACGTCTCTTGCATCTGTCCCAAGGGAGGAGCTCGTGGGAACGAGGGGGCAGGTCATTCTCAGCGACAGGCTCCTGGCTTGGGATCTCGCTCCTGCCAGAAATCTGTCTGAGCCTGAATCTGGCAAAGTTTAGGAAGCAGTGTTAAATGCACCTCTTTGTTCAAGGCTTCCACTAACGGCAGGCGCAGGAATTTCACTTGGCAATCGGTATCCTGGCTACCCTTTTCAGGGTACTTCTATAGCTGTTTCAATAGCTAGGAGGGGCACGGAGCAGTTTTTGTGGTGATTTAGATTAGAGGTACATTATGTAAAAGGCATCCAGGTACTGTGATGGTTTTCCTTGATGATTTGAATATATGTGTGCATATATATGATATTGGCTGACTGCTTTCTAATTTTAATTAAAAAATAGAGCCTTTAGTTTATAACATCTTAGAAAAGTATTAAGCCTGAAAAATATGCAGAGGAATAAGATCTGTGTGTAGGAGCAGTTTACAGACTTTTTATCATGGTATGTTTTCCTTTATTACTTTGGGTAAGTGCTACAACTCCAAAGTAAGGACAGAGAGAGACCTTTGAAAACAAAATTTATTGTTTAGCCTTAGGAACAAATGTGAGAACTAGGCATTTCATGTCGATTCTCCTTTATTTTCCTTTGTAGAATACGGTCTGGATTTAAATGCTGACTTCTGTAGTCAAAATGTGTAAAAGTTTTTGCACAGGACAGATTTTCCTATGGGTAGAAACACAATAGCATTTCAGTACTGAACAATAGCTCTGAGGGTGCCAGAGCCCGCCTTGGGCATTAGCTAATTCCATTGCCAGAGGACTGCTGGTTTAGCCCTTTTCAGAAATGAGCTGATGTCTATCTCAGCAGACCGAAGAGCATTGCTGGTAGGAAATTCACTACAGTGCCCGAGTTCATTGGGGTCTAGGCATTAAAACAGGACCTCGTGGAGGAGCGCTGGCATGTATCTTTTCTGAATTCTGATTGACTTTGTCAATTATATTATTATTTGCTTGTATTTCGTGACCACTGGACACTGTTATCTGCGCACATGGACAGTGCTTTCACCTAAAAAGCTGCTGCTGCTGAAGTTAATGCAAGGGTTCCTTTTGCATGTTGTTGTTGTTTGCTTAATCTCTTGTCACTTAGATGCATTAAAAGGTGTTCATGCGTGAGCAGCATACTGCTCTGCATGTGTGTTTGTCAGGATAAGGCCCTCTGACCAAACAACATGAGAACGGAGAGTAATACCTTAGTTCATATCTTTGGCTAGATACAAGTCCCACCGTTCCCCATCCCCCAGTGTGTCTAGCCAATAACAACTGGATAATTCCTTACAGCTCTTGTGGCAGAACAAGATCCTGAAGAGAGATGTGGAGAAGGAGAGGAAGAAGGAGGAGAGGCAAGTAGAGTGACTTTAATATTGCTACTGTTGGCAGGGAGAAAATGCCACAGGTAGTGCTGTAAGACAGAGGTCAGAGAAGTGTTTATCATTTCTGTGATGTTGAAGAGGAGCTGCTTGAACTTTGCTGTAGGTAAAAGGAAAAGGCAAGTAGGAAGGAATGTGTCTGGGTGGCAGGGAGTTGACATGTCTGAAGTGACAAGTGAGTGGCTGAGTTAGTGGTTTGATCACTGAGGGTGGGTGGAACCAAATTTTTTTTTCTGAAGTTACAGGGAAATGGTTTGGAAAATAACACATCTCAAGCTTGCATCCCCTGCAACCCCTTTTTCAGCCTGAATCACAGAAGAAGGTTCAGAAATCAGAGAACAGGTTCTTGTACTGTACTACTTCCAACCGAACTTAAACTGGAGAACATTTGCATATGTGTCAAGTCCTCATGAGGATTGCAGCACAATTGTTCAGAATCAAGTATCTTTAGATGTCTTTAATCTTGAAACATTCACCCATCAAGACACAAATGATGAAATCACAATTGCTGACTGTGCTTACATCTCTTTTAAAAGAACATTTTCTCCCATGTCCTATTGCTTTTTCAACAGCTTTTTGTGAATACTACCTTGCCCTCACATCACAAGAGAAGTGTTCTGCCAGATTCCCCAAATACGTCCCTTCTCAAAGTTGACTCCATCCCTACTGAGTCCATATACCCAAAGGATCACAGTGTGAGAAACTACTTGTTTTTATCTGTGTCTGGCAAGGAGATTGTGCCCAGTCCTGCTGAGTTAAATTCTTGGTCGCATTTGCACACAGGCTGGGCTATCATGCGTCTGTCTGAGGAAGGAAGCCTCATGTCCAGGACACCAGGTTTGTTCAAAGGGTCCCAGGTGTTTAGCAACTAGCAGCTGGGACACTTCTTACTGCATTGCCCACCGCTGACGCACTCCTTGTTAAAGACAGAATATGGTTCAAAGTCTCTGCCAAGATTTTTAGACCTTTCCGTGGACATGTTTGGTACTTTGGGACCATGTCTTTGTGCATGAGTGTGATCTTTCATTCTCCACTGTCGCCAGGAGATAGGAATCAGATTGGGAGACTTGTGTCTCTAGGAGGCAAAAGCTTCATAAAAGCCTGGTGAGAACTGTGGAACGCTTGGCTGGGATAGCATTGTCCCCTCCACAAGATGGCTCACCAAAATGCCAGTCTGGTCCTTCTTGGGGAAAGGAAGAGAGAGAGAGACATGGAGTGTGTTGTCAACATGTTTACCTACTTGAGTTAGCAAAACGCTTTTACAGTGATGTTTCTAAACAGCAATACTTCTATTTCACTCATTTCAAAGAATTTGGAGGATTTCTTCTTTTTAATTTGTCAGTACCTATTTTTAGGTTGCCTTTTTTACTAATTCTTATGCTGACTAAAAATGCTAACAAAGCTTTTTACATAAAGCAGGCTGTCTTACAGCTTGATTTTTTTTCTTCTGAATTATACATTTTAATTAGTAATAAGTGTTATGAATGAAGATAATTGAAACATTTCATCATTACATACTTAATCCTTAGATTTGAGATAGACCCCGGGGAAAGAGTTTGCATCTAGACCTAATGGCATAAACACATCCTTGCTTTAACTGTCAGAAAACAATTTCATAATTTCTGTTTTAGGGAGTCTTCAGTTATACACACATTTAGAAATCTTTTTATTTGACCGAAGTTTGTATGTGTGACAATGCAATTGTCTTGTTGCATATGTTCTCATCCTGTTAAATTTCATATCATTTCTCTAGGATCTCAGTCTAAAGGATTTTTCTCTTATCATTCTTTGGGCTTAATTTTGCTTTGTAAAATCAAGCTCTGTGCTCTTTTTGTTTCATACCCTGTCATTTAGAATCAGACAACAATAATTCTGGAATCGGAATGTGCTTTCTGTTATCTGGCTGATTTTGATGGATTGTCATGCGTCGGTTTGACTTTGCAGGGGTTGAATATAGCATTAAAATGTTTTGAGCAGTTAACTGAACAAACATGCCATGGAAACTAGAGAGAAAGGTCACTGGCACAGTGTTTGGCGAACAAAGCTTTGGAGGGTTTTTTTTGTTTTTTTGTGTTTTTTTTTCTTTTAACTTGAGAAAAGCTCTGAAATAGTGTATTGTAACACAGTTTGCAGATCACTGAATTATGTACTGTACACATGGTTAACGATTTATGGGGCCATGAGTTATTTAATCGGATAATGCATATACTTTGTACGACAAGCAAGCAGATGAAAACTCTGAATGGAAGAAATTGTTCATCCTCTGAATGACACACATTATATGCTGTGTTATCAGAAAATAATATGACTTTTTCCAGCCAAAAGTTGTTGTTTCCAGTGGCCATTGTCTCATTTGAAAACATCAATTAAGCAAAAATGTGTAATAAATAGTGCCTTTCATTTGGGGTGTGTTAAACAAGTGCAAGGCAAAATAGAGTGATCTCAGATCTCTGGCATTAGGCTCTTGTGCTGTCATTGTCGTAACTTTTGTTGCTTTGCAGAAAGGACACAGCCTGCAACAAGGCACTTGGTTTTAATACCTGCTGGAACTGAAATGTGTTCTTGCTGTAGAAGAGATTTTAATCCTAATGAGTGGGAGGTGGTAGATAGCTGTAACGATGTGTTGCAGCATAGGATATAAAGGGTAAGGATAACCAAGGAAAAGCATTGTACTGTGCACAACAGAGATGGCTTTTTCACGGTGTTGGCACAGCACTTAGCGCACTAGGGCTCTTATTCTGGATTGGGATTTGTTGATTACATAAAAATAGAAGGAAAGAAAGGAAGAAAGAGAGCGACGAGCATGATGAGGTAGGAAAATAAAGGAAATGATTAGAGGGGAACAGAGTTAAGGTGCAGATGGGAGAAGCAAAGCAAGTCTCAGAAAAGAGATGTGATGTGAGGAAGAACTTTGAACTTCTTATGGTTGGGGAAAAGCCTTAATCTTCAAAACTGTGTGGGACAGAAAGTGAGGAGTGGAAAGGGAAGATCAGCTCTGACTCTGCTACGAAAGGCCCTGTTTTTTGACATGAGAGTGGTGGACGTGAAGGAGCAGGGTCTTGTCCCACTTATTACATCTCAGTGTCCATCCCAGCAACTGGAGCCACAGATCAGATCAGACAGGATGATAAGAAGTCCTTTGAGAATAAAAGCAGAGGCGTTGTGTCAAAGAAGGCATCTGCAAAGGAAATAAAGCAGTATCACAGGCTTGGACCTTTCCATGTACCCTAGAAGAGTACTCTCGTGGACCCTTGAGTGCTCATCACACTCAAGAGCCATGGATATAACTAGGCACTCAGCCTTCTATAAACCGAGACAGTCTGAATGACATGTTCTAGATGGGAGTAGTGTAGCCAGAGCATCACTGAGCACTTGTGCTCATCTAGAAGGCTAGAAACCTGCACTGAAGTGACTGACTGTCACATATAGCAGTGATTATATGCCTCTTCTTCAGATAACGTGTTCTTTTCCTCTACTCAAAGCCTGAGGACAGTGCACGGTTTTCTCCAGTGTTGCTGCTCAAAGCAGCCTGAGGAGCAGTGTGCCCTGCTGGGTAAGCGGGAGATGTGATGGAGCAATGTAGACAAGTGTGGAGCCTTCTCCATGCCGCAGTGTCCCCCTGTACTCAGCAGAGCTGCCCATGCCCTGCTGTGCTCCCCGCACCTTTCTGTGAGCAGCTCTGGCAGTCCTTTCAGGTCAGATTTTTCTCTGAAAGCTGGAACGCTCTCTGGGAAGAGAGGAGGTGCCCTAACCTGTCAGAATGGCATTGCTGCACATGTACTTCTGGAACGGCTAGGCTCTCTTGATATTCTTCACAGAGTTTGGATTTTTTTTTTAACTCTTGAGAAGAAAGCACCCAGCTTTGAAATTTTCCCATATGCGAAGATGCGCAAGTCTTCATTCATACTTCCAGCATCTGACTTCAACAAAAATCCCTAAGGTTTTCTAGTTTCAAATTGTACTTTTGTGAATAATGGTGACTCAAATATTCCAAAGCAATTTTAATGTTCTGCAAATCCCTCAAAATACTGCAGCTAGGTCCATGCAACTAGCTTCAGAAAGCCACGTGAAGATGCAAATGTTTGCTTTTTCAACCAGAACTGAAAAATACCAAGCATTTCTAAAGGAGAAACAGAACAGTATGTTCTACTTTCCTTATGTATTTTATAAAAAATGCATATATAAAAAAATGAATATAAATTCTTTTAGAAGCAATTGTTTCATAAAAGAAACATGAGTTTGCTTTGGCAAAGATGCCTATGATTTATGGTTCATTCTGTAAACTTGGCCAAACAATTTCCTTCTCCTTTATGACTGGAGAGCAGAGCTGTCGGGGGCAGGGAGTTACAGGATGGCATCTGTTCTTAGAGCAACAGGATTATGTTTATTCATGATTAGTTTATGCAGAAAATGCATCAAAGAGTTTATTTGAATTTTTGATAAATTTGCCTTGTAGAAAAGAAATATTTTTCTTAATTGGACCTTGTAGGAAAAATCCCAGTAATGGCAAATGCAAATGAGAAATAATCTGAATTTAAAGAGCTTTTTTTTCAGAACCACTAGCGCTCAAAGTAGGCTGAGGCCACTGTCTTTGCACTTTTTAATAAAATTGTGGGCTTTTCTTCTCCCCTTTAATTCCATATGCATATTCTGTGGTAGTACAGTAGTGGTTTAACATGTAGCTTCTTCATGTATCTTTACTGAAAGCAGAAGATAAGTTTATCAGTATAGTGCTCAGTAGCCTGCTTTCCCTGCTTGCTTTTTAGTGTTGAATGAGGTTTTATAAAGTGCCACCAATCATGCCAATTTTCTGTATTTTTGACTCTATGTAAATTTTTGCTCAGAGGTAGGGAGAGCAAATGAAAGATTGACACTGGTATCTCCTGAAATGTTCCCTGGGTTTTTTAAGCAGCTTGATTTTCCTTATAGCGTTGCCAAAAACCTAACAGATGATGTTTTCAGGATCAGAGACAGGAGATTGAAATGTTGCTAATGTCTGTAGCACTTAAGTCATAGAATTCTGTAAAGAAATGTTCCATGATTGATCTGATTAATCTTTTAGATGGGTGGCGAGAGAGAGAGAAAATTCTTCACCATACTAAATTTTTATATTTATATAACTGCTTTTTAGACACTGAGCCTAGGTGTCCTTGTAATATTCTGATGTGGGTGACTTGTACTCGGCAATTTCATTTGAATCGAGTACTCTTCCATTCTGCCGCAAAGTTTTCTACATTGGCCTGGCTGTAATAGAAATGTTGTTTTTTACAATTCTCTCCCATGAGCGAAGTCCTGTGGGATCGTTTGGGAAACGTAAAGCAACGTGGCAGACAGGCATGCCGTTACTGTGCGGAAGCTGTCCACTTGCTGCAAGCAGGTTCTCAGCCTTTACTCAAATTGAGGGTTCGTTGCCAAAAAGCGTCAGGTTATATCTCATCATTCTCGAGATTAACTGTAATTGTGGATGAACACAGACACTGTAGCTGAGCTGGGGAAGCTCTCATTTAACTGGCAGTTACCCCTCCCATCATGATCTGCAGCCGACTTGCGGATCAGCCCTCATTCAGTCTAACGAAGCTAGAAGACCGGGCGCTTGTGCTGAAGGATTCCAGTCCTTCCTCAGCTTTTCACTACTGTACTGAGGCAGGAGAGCAGGTACATCTCATGCTGGTGCCACCAGCTGCGGCACAATTGTTGCAGAAATTCTGGTCTCTTTTTGCAACTCAGATGAACGATTACCTGGTGGGTATCTCATCCGGAATTGGGTCTTTCCAGTCCTGTCTTTCAGCTTCAAAAGGTGCAGTACTTGGTAAGTGGAGCTAAAGACGTTTTCCTTTTCACATAAATTCTTGTAAATTCTCAGTCTCTCTGGGCAGATATCAGAGGGCAATATTAAAGTGTATATGTAGACACACATGCATACAATTCATTATTTCTTTAGCAAGACCATGGAGCTTTAGCAAGGATGTCAAAAAGCCAACATAATGTGCTGCAACCAAGGAGCAGAACTGGTCAGACATTACAAGAATATAGTTTTATTTTGGGAGGAAACAGACTTTTAAAAAGTTTCTGTCATTCTCTAAACTAGTCAAAGAGAAATAAATGAATTTGTTACCAAAGGTTAGAAAATTCAAAATATTTGATCAAGTCTATTTGGTTTTCTCTCATCAGGAACCTGCTAAGTAACACCCAAAACAACATACATGAATAATAGTCTTCCATAAGGTTTGAGTTCCATCTTTATATGTTGTTTGTCCAGTGCCTAGAATGCCACGCAGAACTTAAAGAACATATTACAATTAATTATATCATGTTGGAATAAATAATTTCCTAAATATACACTCTGTCATGGTGGCCACTGATAAGGAATTTAATTTGAAACTCAGCTCCTGGCTTCTGAAAATCAGCTTTAACTAAATTGTCGCAGTCATTACATGTTGTAAAGCCTCTATATTTCACAGTTCATTTTCTATCCAAATGGATGACAGCCTACTTCAAAGGGAAAGAAGTAAACCTGTGGTCAGAGCGTTCACCTGAACAGCATGCTCTCCCTAGATCCCACATCTGGCAGTTGCACACATTTTGAATTCCTGCAGGTTTACAATTTAATTGGTCAAAAATCAAAGGATGTCCAGTTGAACTGTACCCCCTTATAACAGGGTCAGAGATTGTGGGATAATGTTTGATGCTCCACCTTCCCTGACATTTCACTGTTGCACGAAAATGGGAAAGATGTTTCAATGAGCTTCCCAGGCTAGAAATGTTAACCCCAAGTGTTCAAAACTTGCGAACATGAAGTTTGTATGGAAGTGAGACAGTTTTAGAGCCCTTCTTGTGTGCCTACTGGAGGCTATAGTACAAGAAGTGAAAATAAGATGCTAATTTGTACCTTCTCATATCAACCCAAGTACCCAGATCCTCATTCAGCCCCTGTGAATGGTCTCAGAGTGTCTGGCAGGACTTTGTCATGGAGTATAACATGGTAAACATACAAATATTTCAAACTCCAGTGGCAGGATCTATGTGACCCTCAACATTGTCTTTACCGTGTCCAGTCCAGGAGCACTGGTTATGTTCCTTGTTAACACACACCTTTGTGAGCTAAAGTGTGTGTACTGTCCCTGGGTACTTCCTTTGATTTTTTTTGGTTATGTTGAGATTGTTGAGGGAAATACTCAGAGATGGAAGGTCGGAAGTGTTTGAAAGAAGACTGGAAATAGAGTTGGTATGAATCTGAATGGAAAATGAAGGTTCGTTGCTGCCATGAGGTTTACTAACTAATTACTTTGGACAGTTTGCTTTAAGTCACATCTTTTAAAACAGAAGCATCTTTCGGGTATATCCTGTTTATGGATCCTGAGGCAAAGTGCAGTTGGTGTGGCTGAGGACAGGGGCTCCAAACTCTCTTCTCCTTGCTCTCCTCTTTTTCCATGCTTACTCTCTCGGGCAGTGGGAGGCCACAGCCTGGTCTATAGTGAGCAGAAGGTGATCATCAAGTCATGCGGAGGTTTGCAGGAACACTGAGCTTTGCTCCACCTTCCTGCTGCCTTTACTGGTCCTGTCTACTGAGAGGGAATGCAGCAGGAGATTTTTGCCGGTGGTGACATTGTAATCGAGGCTGTGCTGTCTGGGGCTGTGGTGTCAGAGTTACGGTGTGTGTGATTTGTAAACAGTGAATTGGCAGGAGAAATTAAAACCGTGAAACTTTGCAGTGGTTGGCTGCGTACTGCTGTTTCACCAAATGTCCCATTTTGAAGGATGGTGTTGGCCTGTCTTCATTTCAGTTCATGTGGTATTTTTGTCAACACACATAGTGTGCAGCTCATAGAAAGGGAGATGCTGTATTGCTGTGGAAATGTGTGTAATGGCTATACAAATTGAATTTGTACAGGGACCCAAAAACTATTAATTTTTACATTTGTTATTTTTTTTTCTTTCCCTGAACCACACTGACATTGTTTGGGGCCGTGTCACAACTGATAGCACTGTTCTTTGGGGACCTCAATGTCATGTGCAAGTAATAAGGACATTGTCACTGTTTATCTGATCAGAGATTGATAGTTCAATACCTTTCAACTTGGCTGGGCAGGCAAGGTGCAAGAATTTTTAAGCTGTGTGTTTCCATCACAGAAGTGATTTGGGCTGGTTATTGGTAACACTGTTCATATGTAAATGCCTGCTTTTAAAATCATTTGTGTTCACATAGGAACCGTTTGCTTCCCTTTTTGGAAAAAAAAAAAAAAAGAGGAGACTAATCTAGATAATCAGAAAAGGATGGTTATGCTAGAAAATATAAATACTTAAGACTGTTAATCATTGCTCATACTAAAAGCAGTAATGTACATTTTTTGGAGTATGTGCCACAGGAATTGGCCACGCAAGACAGACTGAATAAGTGGAGCTGGCCTCTGGTGCTTTGACTGTATTCTCTGAAGCAGACTGCAAATGCAGGAGCTGAGGCATGTGCTGTTTGCAGCCGTATGTGCCAGTGCCTCAGACATAGAAAGGAAGGAGAGTGTGCCTACAGAGAAGAGGAGGGCAGTTGTATGTATGGCCTGGAGGAAGCATAGGTACAGAGCTCTTTTGGAGCTCTTGAACTGCTGAGCAGGATGTGACCTGTTCTTTTATCTGTGATATTCAGGGAGCCAGATCTTTTTAAAATTTTATTTAAAAAAGCAAGTTTGTGCTGAACAATGTCTGTTAGCATGAGCTTCTCTTCCTAACAGCAACTAACTAGGAAGGCCTTAAATACCATTTGATTGAATTAAGAGGAACAACATATAATTAAAGACAAATAGGTCTAGAAAGTTCAACTTGCAGGTTATGGGGCTGAGACAAGGCACATCGTAAGAGGGTCTTAGGAAAATAAGCTTAGAATGCCAGCTTTCCAAGATTTAATTCAAAAAATTGGGTTCTTTTAAATATTGGTCATTTATAGGAAAAACACGTTGATTTGAAAAACTCTTATTTTCTACTCAGATTTATAGTCCCTTCTCCTTTACTCCTTGATCAGACTATTCGTGCAAAATCTGAGGTGTTACACCATAACAGATGCTGGATATTCCTTTATTTATTTATTTTTCAAGTTTGTACCCAACACTTGGTCCTTTTCAAGTTATAACTGTGCTATTTGGTATAGCTCTCAAAAATCTAACCAACCACGGGGTGGAAAGTGTGTCATATAAAGTTCCCCTGTCATGCACACCCCACACACTCCCCCCCCCCCCTTTCTACTAGCTACCCATTTCACAAACAGGTATTTAAAGCTGGCTTGGCACAATATTCTGAGCAGCTGTCAATTGGGAGTTTTTTGTATTTCAGGATCCCTTGACCTTTCTTCTGGGCACACGTACAGTGTGTTAATGATGAACAATGTCCACACATCAGCACTAATTCAAACTTGAGCTCTTCCAGAGTTTGAAATATGCATGGATAAAGTCTGTGCAGATGGTCCTGAATTTTAATATATAAAAGTCGCAGTAAAACAAAGTTAACTTTTAAAATTCTGCAATAAATCACAAAAAGCTGAATATGATCCTCTGGATATCTTAATTAGATGAATTTCTTTCACTTAATCAGACATTCAAAGTCAAAGGGACAAAAGACACTGCCTTTCTTAGACACTAAGGCCTGAGTAATGTCTCAGTGGTCAGAAGAGCTGATCAAATTACTTGCTGTCACTCATGTTTATATTTGATTGTATTATTTTACTGAATAATAACTTGATCACTGTTTCCATTTTTTTATCAGTCACAATCAAGAATATTCCCAACAGCTTTATTTCTGGGCTTCTGGCTGCCATGCAAGGATTTTGCATCATGTACATCTACACACAAATATTTAAGGAATGGTTGGTTTGCAAGCTGAACTTCAAAGATGGGAAATAGCAGAATCAAGATTATCTACATAACCCACTTTCGTAGGTATCTCTTAGGAATCACGAGTAGCAGTAAGAAGAAGGGCAGAGGTAAGGACATGGGGTGTCCTCTGGGCTCAGAGAGATGCACTGCACCCGCTGTGTGTCCTTCAGAGCTCAGGCCTGTGGGTGCCTCAGCTCACGCAGAGCACGTGGAGGCCTTCAGACTTGAGCAACCAGACTCTCAAGGACTCCTATTTAGCACATGCAGATGGAACTTTTAAGAAACTTCACATATGGCTAAATTAAGAGGATTTTTTATGAGGAAATTAATAAATGTCTGTCAGCTTCAGGGTTATCTCTATGCTGAATTCCCATGTTTCTTCTCCAAATCTTCAAAATGTTCCATTTGGTTTTAAAGAAGTGGTTTGTGCTGGCAACCTCTCCAGATTTTTCTAGCCTTATTGGAAACAGCTGTGACATTTTTTCTGAAGTGGGATGTCTTTGGTTTTGTGTGTTTTGTTTTTTTTTTTTTTTAAATTAAGCCAGAGGTAGAGCTGGAGCATGGAAACATCAGTTGCAGCTATAAACAAAGTTTTTAGAGAACAGGGGAGGGAGAGAGAGCCAGAGAGCAAGGATTTACAATGGGGAAGTATAAGGCAGGATTGACTCTAGGTGTCACTGTGAGCTGTGCCTATAATTCTGCAGCTCCATTTCCACTTTTATTTAGTGACCCCCACTTTCCAGCCTTCTTCCTCCTCTCTGTTTCCCCCCATCTCTTTCTCTCTCTCTGACTCTCTCTCTAACACACACACGTGCATGTAGAGAAGTGTATGACAAATAATAGCTGAAAGCAAGGAAATTACTGTGACCATTAGAGAACATGGCATTGATATAAGTTAATAGATACTTAATAAAAATGCTGGTTAACTGAATAGTTATGATGTGTGATATCTTGCTTATATGAAGCCCTGGAAAGCAAATGATTTTTAAAAATTAGCTAAGCTTTCTTTTGTCCATTTGGATATGGCTACATGTAAGAGCAGACGGCAAACACCAGCAGACAAGATACTCTTCCAGTCTTGCCTATCTGGATTGGGCAGAGGCAGGGCTAGATCATTTAGGGATTAAAGGGTTGATTGCAGGCACGAGGAGTTTTGGCAAACTTTGAAACTGTACCCACCTGTATAGATACCTGCAAAAGCAACCTCTATCTCGTAATGTAACCTCTATCTCTTCACTAATATTCAGTTAACTTCTCAATTTATAATTTAGAATACTTTCCTATAAGATCCACTTAGAGAATACTAACTAATGACATACAGCAACATCATTAAACACTTTAGTGCCTCAGGGTAACAGACTACAATGCATCCTGCAAAGTAGCACTTAGAGGCTGTATGAACATATTCTGTCACCTTGCAATCTTTTATAGCATAGCCCTGGGAATGTGCAAGGAGATAACATGCAGCGGAATAGAACAAAGTCTGCTGGAGTCACACTCTCCTTAACGTGATGAATTATCAAGATGCCGTACGTTTCCTGGTTAGGTCCCAAACAGATGAACTTTTGTAAATGAGCAAATTTAAATGCCTTCTTATCACACATAGGCAGAATGCTGTTTTCATGGTGTTACTAAGAGTCTGATGTTACTTTTAAGTGACCTTGTGCAGTGATCAGTACTTTGGCCCTAATTAGTAAAAGTAGTAAGAGCCTTAGATTTAAACCATAAACAGAAAGATAGTTCATCTAATATTTTAGTTCATCCCCCTGCCAACCCTAAATTATTCCTTGCTGTATATATTCTAACTTTTTTTCCTGCATCACTTTAAATTTCCTAAGCAACAGCTTCCATGACTTCATGCTTTTTTCTTTTGAGTTTGTTTTGTTTACTGGAATTTAGTAGGATTCTCCTGAAGGACAAGGGCAATTTTTAAAGCCGCTTTGTAGAACTCCATGTCCTTTTTGATTCGGGCTCCTGTGACAGTCCTGAATCTTGAATTTTTGTAGCATCCTGTGGGAAAGGGAAGGCAATCTGCAAAGTACAAATTCTCCTGGCAAATCTTGCTCGTTGCTAGATGCAACTTCTAAACCATCTCTTCTTGGTTTTCATCCTTGCCTGATGGCTGCATCGCGTACTGTGCGTTCAATGTGGTGATGACTCCGAGATGCACCCTGTCACTTATCTAGTCACTCATGGCTACTGTGATTATCCACTGTCTCTATCAAATTACTCTTGGACAATGTCATCAGTGTAGTCTCACCTCTGAATGGAACAGCCCTTTTTCTTTTTTTTTTTTTTTTTTAAGTCGGGATTAAGCAGTCAGATCTGATGACACTTCACACAAGTATAGTTGTTTGAAAACATACTGTCCTTTCAATCACAGTAAGTGACAGGGTGCACAGTGTGCACTCCGCCGATGCTACGGCTGCCTTTGATGCCTGCTCTGACATGCTTTAAGATAAATAGTTCAGAGAAAAATTCTTTACAGTAGTAAACTACTTTTGCCAAATGGTTAGCTCTATATAGTTTTTTTTTCCCCCCTTACTTTTTTCTTTTAAAAGGGAAATATAACAGGGATTAAATTGGGGGAGAGTTGAGTAGCCGTTTCCTAGGATGAATATTTTTTTACTGGGGACAGGCTTAAATTCCTGTATATTTAGAGCAAAGGAGTGGGTGTGAGGAAATATGTCTAAGCTCCCTGCTCCCATCTCTGTGCCCAGTTTCTCTCGCATGGATATTATAGAGGCTTGAGTGGGAGTTTGGGATTTTTCAGTATGTGGGAGACAGCCAGTGGCAAGAGAAACCTGCGGAGCTGAGTAAACCACATGATCGCATCTCTCTAATTTCTTCTCTCGCGCTGTCCCTTGGGCGATGATGGGACGGGGGAGATGAGCCTTACAGGCTGTACGAGAGGGAAGAAGCGGCAGCGCCAGGCTGGGGTGGGGCCTTGCGGGGGGTTTCCTTTGGCCACGGAGCTCCCCGACGGCTGAGGCGCCGCAGGGGCTGGGCGCTGCGGGCTCCAGCTGGGGAGCCCCAGCCGGCGGGAGGCGGGCGGGGAGCAGGGGTAGGGCACCGGGAAGCGGCAGGGGTCGGTCAGGTTACGGTACAGCTCGGTCAGGGGGTGGGAGGGACGTGAGAGGGGGACCGGCGGTGCGTGTCTGACTCATCGTGTGTGAGGAAGGACTTCCTTGGGGAGCCACAGCACACAAGGCGTGGTATGGGGATCTAGAGGAGAAACATCGGTTTAAGCCAACTTTTCATCATCCCAGATTCAAAGACACGGTCCCAAGTCACAGCAGTTTCTCACACGCTCCTTGTGTCATGTAGTAGGAAGGCTTGAGGTCACTCCTGCTCCACCACTGGTCTGTGTGCTCATTGCTCCAGAGATTGCGGGGAGACTAGAGCAGAGCCTGAGCTCACCTGGGCAGGTGCCAAAGGCCGGGGCAGTGTTTGCTCTGCCCGGACTGAACGCTTGCTGCCAGGCTGGGGCACAGAGGAAAGATCCCTTCCAAGAGCTGCAAGTCCTAAAGTTCCAGGAAAGAGCTATCATTTATTGTAGGAGAGATGTAAAGCTGTAGAAGATACTTCTCTGCTGGTCTGGTGAAGTGTGGTATGGCTTTCGTAGCACATATTTGCTCCTGCAGCAGAGTTTAGGGATGAGGAATGTTTCCAGCAGGGGAAGTGGAGAGGAAGAATCTTACTGGAAAATGTTCTTAATCATAGCAGAAATTTTCAGTAAGTGTTTTTTTCTGGTTTTTTTTTCTGTAACATTTTCTGGTGCTGAGTGCAAGTAATGCAGCATCTAAATTCTCTTCATCTCAGATGATTCACTGAAGGTCAGGTCTCTTGAAGTAATATTTTCTTTCTTATCTGCACCTAATCAATCATGTCATATATAAAAAGTCCAAGCAGTTGTATCGGTGCTTTAGTACAATGTAACAATATTAGACCAATCAAAATAAACCAATCACATATTAGAAATTATTTTAAAGTGATACTGCAAAAACAATACACACAAGCTACCAAATCACACAGATAAAATAATGCTCATCGGTCATTACAATGGAGATAGTTGCAGGTTTTTTTCTTCTTCTAGGATATTTAACTGGCTGACTCCTAATATTTCTTTTAATGTTTGCTTTTGCCTGGCAGGAATGTGATAAAATTATGCAAAGCTATGATTCACATAGAACAAATACAGATTGCAAACTATATAATGTTATCCCGGCCTGCTGTTTATAAAGCAATGAATATGCCTGCTAACTCTGTATGCTGATGATTTTTTGCAGCCAGGTTTATATCTGGATGAATGACCTTTACTTTTCCTAATTATTATTTCACACAAGCAAATAATTTACATTTATAAGCATAAGCAATCATAAAGAAAGACCCTTGGCAGGTGCTGGCATATTGTACTGTTCATATCATTCAGAAAATAGCCTTTTTCTGGTTCGGGTATGGTTTCTAGGCCTTATATGTTGCTCTGCACAGAAATAATGTAAATTAAAACTTAAATTAAGGCAGATTATCTCAATTGTTTATGTATGAGTTTGCATAAAATCACAGGTTGTCCTAGTTGCTGATACAGGCCTGTTGGGTAAAGGGCCTAATGGTTTTGAAGCAGCCTCTACTCAAGAGCAACTGAAGAAATCAGGCCCTTCGCACCAGAGCAAACAGTTGTCAGCCTTACGCAGGGTCTTAGAACTTGGAGAAAATCTGATAGATTCTCAGTCAATGTGCCCAGAAGGCTATTGTAACCAAGTGGTCAGTTTGCTGAGCCCTAGCCAGTTAAGCAGAAGCATGTGAAAAGGCTTGCTCAGTTTCTTCACTATTTGAGTCTTTCTGAATGTCTTAAGGGTCATACTCTGTTTTAAAGCACTTACAATAGAATGGCAGTGACTGAATTGCTGACAGCATAGCATGCAATCTTGCTCAAGAAGTGTAGCGTTAGTCTAGAGACAACATGGGGTAGTTCAGAGACACCTGAGCTGTTTCAGCAATAACACTGAACTTTCATGCTTCAGCTCTTTCTGATACAGCTTCTTGTTTCACAAACAGGTGTCTAAAACTGCTGTGAAAGTCACTTCAGCTGCAGACTGAGCAAAAGTCTACTGACTTTTAATGTAATGGTACGGTGTCAAGTAATAACGCGCACATTACTGTCACTTGGGAATGGCAGCTTGGGAGCCCCTGATGTTTGGAAATGAGTAGAGGCCCGTGCATTGGGGGAGCTGGGAAAGAAACCTGCTGGAGGGTGCCCTTTGTTTCACTGTGTTTTCTCTCTCTGACCAGTTGTGCAGTTGCTAAGACTGCTAGCAGAGGGACTAATTCTGCTGTCTGTGTTACAGGATTTTTCCCATTTCTTTTCCATCTCAGGAACAAATTCATTGTTTTTTCCAGTGAACACATAGAAATGCCACAAAACCCATTCTTTCTGCAGAATCTGCTGCTGCTCTGCATTTCTGCATAGCAGTGAATATAATAGCCATGTGACATGTTGACAAGAGTAATTATACCCAGAAGGGTTGGTAATTTATGTTGGGTAGCAGGTGGTATCATTTCCTGGTTAGTCTGTACCCTAACTTGTTATTATCTATGGCCATCAGCAGCTAGAGTGACACCTACAGAGGAGACCTCGGAGCTCGCAGCAGGAGCCAGAGTTGTTTCATTTGACTGTAGATCGAAGGAATTCCTGCCTTCCTTCATACTGTGTGTAACATAACCTTTGATAACGTAGTAGGCAAGGCAAGGCATGACTCATCTCATTGACTTTCCCCTCTTGTACATGACTTTTTAACAGGTTATGCTTGACAGAGAATGTGTTGCTACTTACTTTCGACCACCATCATTATGCCACTGACTCAGTCATGTATAGCATGTCATCTAAATAGCTATTGTCCCTAAGGAAATATTTTTTACCACAATATTTCTTTGGTTTGGCAAGTTACTTCATTGCTTGTTTCTGAGATGAGCACCCCATTGTTTTGGGAGCTGTACGCACGCATAATTAGGGACAGAGTCTTGCTCTGACAAGCTTTCGCCCTTAAAAGAAGAGAAAGAGGGGAAAATGCTGCTTCCATTTTGCAAACGCAAAATGGATGTGACGAAGAGGTGAGGTTAAGTAAATTGCCAAAGAAGGTCACGCAAGGGATCTGTGACAGATCAAGGAGTTGATCAAGTTCTTGGAAGAGCCAAATACAGTAGCCTTAATGACACACTGATCCGCATATTGCCAGGGTTTTTTTTACCAAGCCTGTTCTGTTGCTTTACTTTCTTCAGAATCCTCCTGAACGCTTACATTCCAGCTCAAGCAATTCATCACTGTCCTAAAACGGTAGTACAATCTCCTCAGTCTTGTGAATCTCTCTGGACTCCTGAGCACATGAAAATCTAGATCCATAGTCTTCTTTGATCTTTGAGGTTTTGTCAGCTCCTCCCATTTCCAGTTTTAGCTTTCTCACCTCCTTTCTTCCAGTTCTTCAATCCCTCCCTAATCCTTAAGATTCTTACTTTTTCCTTCTTCCTTCCCTTACCAGCCCTGGTAATACTGACTTTTTCTCATAATTGGTGTCATAAACTTGTTTTATCTCCTCTCAGATCCCATCTGCTTTCCCCTTCCTCTGTGTTCTTCTGTTTGTTGTTTAAATGTCATTTTCTGAACTGCCTCAAAATGTAGCCACTGTTTCTGTCATTCACTTAGTTTATCCAGTGAGAACCTCAACACCTGAGGTCCTGCAGGTTTGTTCTAATCCTGTTTACTTATCTAGAATCAAACAGCAAAGTTTTCTTGGTCACAGGTCCAGGTACACGTATGTGATCCTGAATTGAAGGTATTTACAGTAGCTGCCTTTCTGCTTCTGTGTGGTTTCTGTGCTGCATACATCTGCTGTGTATGGATATCCAAGCAAGCTCCAAACAAGTGTACACCCGTGGTGCTAGGGCTCTGCCTAGCACCGCATATACATGGCTGTAGTGCTTAGATTATTCTGTAGGTGAGACTATGGATTCCTTAGGTAGTTGTAAAAGTTTTTTACCTTACACTTGGATTCTTGACATTTACCTTTTATAGCTGTTATGATCCTTAAGGTGATCTTTCTTTTAATCCATGGGCTAGAAATATTGCTGAATGTGTTATATATTTCATAGGGGTTTTTGAGGATTTTTTTTGAGAAGTCTTGTTTTTTAGAATTGTTTTAGAGAAACTATAGAAAGAGTGTTTAAAGGTAATGGCAAAGAGCTCACAGTGACTGTCATGGATATCTTTACTTTTTTTCCTTTGCAACTAGAAGATAACATTACCGGAGCATTCCCAGTATTCCTCAGACCAAGGCATGGAATGCTTCGTAGAGTGTCATCCTTTCTGTTGACGTTAATGAATTGCTAATACATTAGTGACTGTTATATACTTATGTAGGGTCTTACGTCCTGAATGCTCTAAAAGCATTTTACAAAGAGTGGTCTAGGACAAGAAATGAGGAGCACCAATAACTCCCTAGGAGCACAAGAAAAGTAGTGGCCAGTAGGGAATGCATTTTCCCCAGCAGGAAGACAGTCAGAATGGTGGGGTTCACACCCCACTCTTAAAAATAGTCCCTGGGTGTTAGTAATGTCCATGTGTATTCGTGAGTTTTTAATGCCACATGCCACTGAGTAGAGCCAAGTGAACAATCCATGGCTGGTCATTGCCAGGTTCACCACATGAGGGTGAGATGTGTCGTTTGGATGTTCCTATACCTCTTCAGCTGTGCTGTAGAAAATGGAATGCTCTTATGTGAGCTACCAAAGAGGAAGAGGAGGGTATAATTTGTGACTAGACCTTATCAGACCTTATCCTGGAGAGTGGTATTGAATCTTCCTTTCATTCAGTACAGGTTCTGGTGGGAGTAACTGTTCTCCTAGACTGAGAGTTAAGGAAGCTTGCCTGGTCATTGTCATATGTTTGACAGGCACAAAAGGTCTGTGTGTGAAATCAAAATAAAATCTTCTGAGGCCACATGTTTGAGAAGCATCGTTTGCACACAGAAAGATTGGGATGTCATACAGGAAGACCTGGACCATCTTCAGGACTGGAGAACTGGAAATAGGGTTAAATTTGTATGAAATACACAAGGTCAAATGACACATTTTTTTCTATAGGCTCGTTAATAGGCAATGCCAAAGGAAAAAGAAATGCATAGGTATTTCACAGGACACATCCTTGTGAAATGGCCATGTAAAAGGCAAATGTGATCTTAAGATGTTTCAGATGAAATATTTCTGTTGATGATAGGAAAGTGTGAGTGTAATTGTACAAGTCCCAAGTGTATAATTCTGGGCATTTGTGTTTAAAACAGAAAGGAGAGATGCAAAGAGGAACCTGATTTTGATCAGGAGAATGGAAAACCTTACTTAGTAGAGGAAAAAATGGAATCTGATTTGCTTAGCTTAGCAAAATAAAGCCCATAAAGATTTTAGTGACTAAAATCAAGGAAGCAGAAAAATAACTAGTAATAGCAGTGGCTGTGAGTAAACATGGACCCAAATTAGAAGACCACTTAGCCATTAGAGGAGCACGTTTCTTGAATATCTTACCCAAAGATTATGTTTTCCCCGAGAAGATGGTAGTGGCAAACAGTGAGCCAATTTTGAACATTACAAAGTGGTTACGCGAGTTTGCTGGTGCTGCTACTGGAACCTAAACCCAGCGTCCCAGGAGAAGCCATTCATTTATGCATTCTAGTGCCATAAACAATTTTAGTTTAATTTAAGGAATCCATAATATTCCAGCACTTTTTATTTTCTCCTGTCTCTTTTGTGGACTGAATAATGATCTTGAATTTTAATGTCAATTTAAGAGTTTTCAAGCTAACTTCTCCCTTCTGAGGTTCCCCAGTTTACCAGCAGTACCTGAATGAGCCATTCAGTTTTGTCTCATATTCTGCTCTAGTTTTCACATTAGGAGTACTAAATTCTGTACCAAAGTCAGTGAAGGCAGCCTGAGTACTTACTGATAGTACAGTTCCCCACAGGGACCTCTTGTACCCCATCTAGCTCAATTCAGCTGCAATTCATTTTTCAGTTTACATTTTTTAAAATGTGATAATACCTGAGGGAATTAGTTACCTAATTCTTATTGAATTACAATGTGAGTTGGATGAATACTTTCCTTAGACTTGTTTGAAAATCTCAGATTGTTATTCTAATATTATTCATACTACTGCATGTGTTTTCTTAGCTGAAAATCTGCAATAAATAAGTTCCTGGAATCATATTAATTACAAGAGTCATTTATAAACAAAACTCATACCTGTATTAGGTTGTATAGTTTTTAAAAAAGTAAGACTGAATATTAAGAAGTTGGACACACTGGTTTACATAACAGCTACAGATCATACAACAGTTGTAATTTCCATAGAACTGAACTTTAAATGAGAGAAGAGAAAAAAGTTGTGACAAAGGACATGCTTTGAAGTTGCAGTGCCTCATTCTGTAAATTGGTCAAATAAAGGTGAATGGCATTTATCATAAAGCAGACTAATTTTCTGGCCGGGTTGTCCCCAATTAATGGCTTATTCGACATTATGGATGAGAATAGGAAGCTTGTATGTCAAGGGAATCATAGTCCCTTAGCAGAAAGGGAACAGATGCCTAACCTGTAAGTTTGCATATCCCTATTTTATTGCTGTGGGACTTGCCAGTTCTAGGGTCAAAGCAGCATGCTAACTAGTGTGAATGGAATGGAAAAGGAAGGTAGAAAGAGATCAAATCAATAAGAAAGCGTTCAAAATGTATGTCTGATGAGCTCTTTCTGGTAGATAACATTGTCAAAGAATAAAACTGAGCTGGAGGGTAACATGCTACCTTTCTGTCCAGTCAGTTCACTAGAAAAGACTGTATTTGATTCAAAGCTCTGTAGAGACATCTGAGAGGTGCTGTTTTCCATGATGTGCAAGAAATTCAGAAGGAATTAAAATACGTTTGGTGAGGTAGATTATGTTGCATTCTCCTCATTAACAAGGGGACTGGCAGAATTTTATGGTCTCTCAGTCTTTGATTTTTCTGGAGATTAAGGTATTTGACATCATTTGGTGTGAAAATAGTCCTGGTCTCTTCAAGGGAGGATAAGACAGTGGATAAATTACCACCATGTGCTAAGAAGCTTTAGGATAAAATCCTATTCCCCGAATGAGAATTGCTAACAGAGATTCCAGCAGGATTAGTACAGCCCTTTGCTGCCCACATTTTTTTGGGTGATCAAATCTTTGTGATAGTTCATGTAGCTTACAAGTGTTCAAAAAGGCCTATCGTAATATGTTTGTCACTTAAATCACATTTTATGATATCACCTGATAGCATTTTCAGGTCGGAACAGGACAACAACTTTGTTCTGGATGTGCAAAGAGGGTGATCAGTTTTACAAACAGCAGTGGAATTCTTCCCACTGAATTTGAGGTGTTTGTGGAAGTGAACAATTTCAGGTCTCCTGTCATCACTGCAGAGCCCAAGGCACTTTGAGAGCAGAACTCACGTTGCCTATGTAAGTACTGCTTTTGAGATTAATTACCTTTGCTGCTGTTTAGAAAATTAGCTTAGATTAGACACCTAGCTTTCAGAGGGCTGCCAGCCCATTCCTCGGAGACCCAGGAGATGAGGACTGGGCAGCACCCACCACACAGATCTACTTGCTGGATAGATCCTTACTATATCTGTCCTTTATTGAAGAAAATACATTATGCAGACTCCGCTTGGCTCATGAATAAATCCAAGTCTTCTATATCCTTGGATTTTTTTGGCTCAGTCCTTTACTCTGCACAGAACGTGCTTCTCAAGAGTAAAAGGTTAATGATCTTTGGGCCAGGGCTGACCCAGGATCAGAGCGGCAGTTTTTTCCTCAACTGCAGTGGGAGGTGAAGTTGGGGCCTGTTTGAGAACCCGGCTTTACATGCAGCTCAGGTTTAGATAGGGGAACCTTGTGTAGTGCAAGTCCTCTGTGAAATTAGGTGACTCTATGTTGAAAGAGGCAATTTTTTGATTAAAAGAAAAAAATCTGATAAAAGCATGTGTTTGTTTTTGGAGAACAGCACGACAATGTGTATCGTTTTTATCTGTCAACAGCCATCACCTTGTCAGAGTTTGGCTGCTGTTGATTTATTACAACCTATGTGAATGTATAATTGGTAGGCTGGTCCTCAGATCTGCGGAGGAGAGGCACAAATTTGGAATCCAGATGTCCCATGGTAATGCGCTAAAAGAGAGAGATAATCACCAAAGAGCTGAGGAGCCCTTCAACTCATTACTTTTACATACTCTCTTAGCCTTAAGATTTATCAGTGTTTGTAATGAAAGCATCTAAAATGAAAACAACTTATTAACTTCACTAAAGACACCATCTTCCTCTCCCCATAAATAAGCCTTTTATCGTAATCTGCACTGCAAGAGTCCCAGCTTTTTAGTCAGAAATAGGGGGGAATTCACTGAGGCATGCTTGTTTAGCATTGCTGTCCCAATGCCCAGGATGACCTTGACAAGGAGAAAAGACTCTGGAGCTGGAAATTTCCTGGAAAAATAATGCATGCAAGAAAGTATTACACTCACTCGTGGAGTTCAGGGATTATTCTTGGAGCTATTTCATCGGGCTTTCTGCTATTTCTGTGCCAGTACCGAAGGCATGCAAACTACTCAGAGAAGTATGGTGTGCTCTTAACGTTTATATGGCCAAGCCTTAAAGTCTTGGTATCAAAGACCATTGTATCTGAAAGGCATATCCTGCCAGATGGAAGACAGAGTAGTAGTCCTAGTAGAGCTCTTCTCCAGCTGAGGTGAAGGAACATTAACATTTTAAATATTGATTTGTATTTTTAAGTCACTATTAATCACAGTGGGTTTTATAGCATTTGGGTGTCACAAGCAGGCCAGGGCTTTTCAAAGCCGATGCTATTAACATGGAACTCATTCCTGGTGTTGGAGTACTGGCTGGTAGAGGGCAGATTAGTGAAAATCTTCTGGAGACTGCAGAGGACTTCTGCAGGGGAACACTTTTGTTAGTCTGGAAAGTAGGAACAGGAAGGCAGAGGTATAAAGCCCGTGTGTAAATTATCATTTGTCTTTTCCCTCTAATTCAGTCCTGATCTGGAGAGAGGAGAAAGCTATATGTCATTAAACGAGTCTTAGTGGGTTCATAGACCAGGTGATGTACATCCTCTATTTGCCTCAGACAACTACATGTACATCTTTCTAATGTGATTAGGCCGTCATACAGGGCACAGATCAATTTATTATTCTGCCTGAGAGCACCATGTTCCTCTTTAAAAAATTGTTACTCCTGGAGTTGGCAATTACTTTAAAATAAATTTACCAAAGACAAAATTGTGCCTCTTGGGTCAGTAAATGACTTCCCTGTTTTTTCTTGAAGAGGCAAGGTGTTTATTAAAGACCTCCTTAGTTTATTGTGTTGGGTTTTTCACTTTGAATAATTGTCCAATTAAATATAATTTGGAAGTCCATGCTAACCTACTGCTTGCATTGTACAAGTAAGAATATCTCTGAAAGATGTGCATTAATAAATCCCACTGAGCCCTATCTCTTTTTAAAAATGGCTTCTTTTGTTTAATTTTTAGAATTTTTTAACAGGGCTCTAAGCCTTTCATTTGGAAATGCCGCTGTTTTCACACAAATAATTTATACAGTTCATTCTTTCAAATTCTGTAGAAAAGATTTTTATCATTTATTGTAAGTAAGCCTAATTTTTTATTATTATTATTTTTAACCTGTTGTTTAGGTTTGGAACATATTTTACAGTCTAAAACTTTACACATTCTATTCTTTTTTTTTTGTTTGTTTTTTTGTCTAGGGATTTCTATTCCTACTTTGCAAAGGGGAAATAATATGAGGTTAAGTGGATTTAGAACTATAGACTCCTTATAACTAGGAAAAAAAGAGTTGAAATTACTTTTACCAAACAGATACTTAATGTAGACCTTTTCTTTCTTTTTTCTTCTTTTTTTTTTGTTTCCTAGAGGGTCAGGATTGATAACAATTCATCTTACCAAACAGGTCAGATAGTTTGTATGCTGGAGAACTGACAAGTATGTCAGCAAAAGGATGAAAGAAAAGTAATTAAATGTAGCAATTAGATGAAGTTCTAGAAATCCAAGATGGAATTGGTCAATAAGAAATATGTAGAAGGATAAAGAAAAATTATGCTTCCTGATGTAACCTCTTCCATATAGATATAGTAATGCATGGCCTAGCAATCTGAGCGTGAGGCTGACAGCAGGACCTCTCACTTTGACTCAAACACAAAAAGCATTGATGTTTCTTTATCTACTAGGATCTAAGTCACTCCAACTACTTTTCTCCTGTGGATATAAGACTTTTATTCCTAATAGGAATATAATAAGTATTGATTAGCTAATCAATCTAATTAATAAAGATTTTTAGAACTGGGGAAATAACAAAGCATATGGGGGAAATTTTATCTCACTGACGTATTAAAAATGAGTAGCAAAAACTGCCATAAAATGAATCCCAAAAAGTATTTTATGCTGTTGTAGTTACCCTTTTAATTGTAGTTATCATTGCTCTTATTGTTTTAAAAATATCTTTTTGTTTTGATATGGGTAGGAACAGACATGACATTAAATTGACATTAAGATTGAAATTAACTGCCTACTCTGTCCTTTATATTCTGGCTGCCTTCAACTTCTAGTGAAACATAAGGGGTTAGAAAGCTTATTTGCCTTTCCTAGTCTATCAATGCACAGAACACCTAATTAATATTGAGGTCAGTAATACAATCTGCTGTTCCTGAAGAGTTAAGATCCAACAACCATCCATACACAAGGATAAACCCCAGCCAAGTATTTTCAGTCTGTGGCATCCAAAATAAAACAGAATTTAATCAGTACTGCCCTCTGATGTAACACCATCCATGGGCAGGAGGGTGCATATAACTGTATATGCATATAAATAACTGTAGAGATAGATCTAAGTACATCATTCAGTTCCAGCTGAGATGGGGAGCTGCTTAACTTCATTGAAGATTGACTGGAGTAGAAGAGAAGTAGAAGTGGACTTTTGTTATCCAGTAGTTTGATAACATAATTCTTCAGGAAAGAGTCCTTACAGGTAAAATACCTTGGTTGCATCATGGAATCAGGAGGATTTGAGATAGCAGGAGGCCAGAGGAAAGCGACACAAGGCTTCAAATGAGGCAAGTTCCTTGCCTGAAAGGTCCCGTTATATACCTTTTTCTCCCTTTCACAACCCATGACATGCAGGCCCAAATTGGTTGTGGCATTCTATAGGTGAAAAGCCTGGTCTTTACTGAACATCATGACAAAATATCACGCCTTGCTTTGGGACAAGAGGCCAGTAATTAGAGGGTGCTCTTATCCGAGCAGTACAGGGCCATGCAATTGCAATTTTGGGAATGGGCAATAGGATAAAGAGTAGATTTTGAAAAATATCTGTTTGGGGAGGATCTAAAGACGAGGAGAAATGGTAGAGAAGTAAAACAATCTCAAAATCAAGAGTAAGGATGCTAGAGTTTTCACCAATTTTTTAAAAAAATGATACAGAGAGAAAAGGGCTAGCTATACCTATTTCACCTCCTTTGCTGTGTGCTTACCTATACAGAATCCCAATCATCTGTATGCAGCTTTGGAATGATGTATTGATTGCATTAACTGCACTTGCAGTGCAGCCAGCCACTAAGTATACTCTTACTTCTGCAAGAGTTGTTCCATTTTCCAGAAATATTTTTTTATGCTGATTCAGGAGAAAGCAAGCCAAACATAAACCCCTCAAAACTGGGTGGAAGGATTGGCTTAAACCATGCCCTGATTCCTTTTGGAAAGACAGGAGAATGGCACTTTTGGAACAAAATGCTTTCCCGGCTCCTTAGTTGTCTGCCTGACAGACATGAACAGCAATGGCACCCCTTAAAAACATCCATATCAAACAGCACCTGCAAGGTTTTCATACATCCCTGTCGTGCTCCACATCCCAAAGGCCTGGTTGCCTGCTGGGGAAAAAATGGAAGCCAGAAGTTTGTTGAAATTGTGCCATTTTGTGAAATAGTGCTGTGGTGATAAATCAGAAAATTCAGACCATTTTTTATCAGTATTTTCCAGCCAGCTCTTATTTGCTCTCTCTCATGAGCAACTTTACAGAATGCAGTGCTCAGTTCATGCCATGGTTACTCAGTTAATCACTAAAACCTGCCTTTCTTCTCCGTCTTCTGCATAAGCATCTACTTCACAGACGTTTAGCTAAGTGATGATAGTCTGAGGTTTGCAAGAGTACATAAGCAAGACATCATATCTCTGTTTATGCTGAAAAAGTCCTGCATGAGCTGTTCTTACATTAATAAGCTTATCCAGGTTCTCCAAGTAAGGTTAGGTGGATTCTGACAGTACTTCTCTGAACTGAGAAGCAAGTTTCTTACTTGGAATGGTAAGAACTTGCCGGTGTCTCATGTCAATGAGATGCACTAAGTACTGCCTGAAGAGTGGGAGCAGATTCCTAGAATGGATTTTTGTAGGGTTGGAGGCTGGGTGACGGTAATTTGCTATTATAGACTGTGGATCTTCACTGTCCATCAGTGTGTGGGGTATTGCAGAGGTTTGTGGGAACTAATAATGCCTAGCAGAACTTTTACCAGTGCCAGAAAGAAAGGAACTGGAGTCTGGTTTAATGCACCACTTCTCTCAAAGTACATTTTGTTTCAGTGCGTATCAGCTCTTCAGGACCACTGTTGTGCCAAACAGATAAGCAGTTTGTTACTGTAGACAAGACTGGTGCTTGAAATCCTGAGGCTGTGTGTGGTGATAATTGTTAGTTTTTAATGACTGGGCCAGTTGACAACTTGTAAAATTTTTCAGTTTCCAAATTAGCACAGTCTGAGCCAGTCTAGGATGGCTTAATGGGTAAGTGGAGACAAAAGCCCTGTTGTTGCTCCCTCATGTTGCGTTTAGATCCATTTATACAAGGTACTGATATAATGTTAGGTTTCATTATAAATCAAATGATTTTATAACAATTTTAAGTTCAAGAACAGACAGTGATTAATATCCAACAGATGCAGCAGTTTGCACAGCAAAGGGCCACATGGATGATTAAGGGATCGGAGCATCTGATGTGAGGAAGAGCTGGGATTGCCTAGCCTAGAGACAAGAAGGCTCAAGGGGATCTTATCAATGCGTATAAATACCTGATATGAGAGTATAAAGAAGACAGAGACAGACTCTTCTCAATGGTGTCAAATGATGGGACGAGAAACAATGTGCACAAATGGAAGTACAGGAAAATCCATTTTCACATAAGAAGAAAACTTTTTACTGTGAGGGTGGTCAAACACTGGCACACGTTGCCCAGACAGGTTGCTGAGTCTCCATCGTTGGAGATACTCAAAACCCAGCTGGACACAACCCTGAGTCATGTGCTCTAGTTGCCTCTGCTTTGAGCAGAGCAGGAGCAGACTAGACAATCTCTAGAGGTGGCTTTCAACCTCAGCTGTTCTGTGATTCTGTTTCCTGTCAAAGGCCAAGTTTCAGGTGAGTGATTCAGTACTAACTGAAGCCAACTGGTGTCTCTATATCAGCTTCAGTGAACATGGTTCAGGTCAAACATGAAGGAAAAAGAATCAATGTTAGGGGAGATAAAAAAGTGAGATGAGATCTAGAACTGGATCTGGGAGCAGAAGAATCAGAGGTACCAATACGAGCAAATGAATAGCTGCTAAAAAGATACATGCAAAAAGGTCCAGAAGCAGATATTGAAAGAGATGCCAAAGGGGAGCAGTGCTAACATTTCTGCTCACAGTGCACTTCTGCTGTAACAGAAGGACTGGATTCTAGATCTCTACCCATTCAATTTTCTTGGCCTCCTAGGTCTCTTCAATACTAGCTTCTGTGCTAAACAGCACTTCTACTTTGCAGCTGATCAAGTGCATGAATTTTTAAAAAGTGGGTGGCTTAAAGAAATTTCCTGGGCAACAAGTATGTCTGATAGTATGCTTTTGACAGTTGCTAGATTTTCAGTCCAGTCTCCATTTTAAGCTCTTAAATTACAGCTAATAAATAAAGGGAGCTGAAGTTCTTATTTTATTCAAACTTGCACTTTATTCAACAAAGCAGCTGAATATGTATTTACCATTAACCTCATGTTTGGCTGTAGACACTTTTTAAAATTGAGGACAACAAATTTTGACCTTGTGCTAAAGACTAATCGCAGTTCTTAAGCATTTTTTGAGGACAAAGATTGTCTTAAACATCTCTCAGAGCTTCTAGGGGACCTACTGGGTATTTGACTTCATTTGTTTCCTTCTGAATGTGCTGGTGGGTATGTGGCTGGCTTTATGCATTTTCTTCCTTCCAAGGTAACATGATTTATGTTATCTGTATATAGAAGAAATGTGCAAGTCAGTGGTCCATCTTCTAAAACAGTGTTGGTTTTTAAGTATGGATGATGAGAGCTGGGTAAACGGGTCAGTGTTTTATATGGATTTCTACTCTTGGACAGGTGTACTTCTTAGATCTACCTATGAAGGTGGAAGCCATTGGTCTCATTTATTTTTAGTTTGTGGAAGGTTTATGAATCATATACCATAACAGTATTAATTACTTTCTCACGAAGACGCTTCTGAGAGAGTTATACTTCACTGGGGCAGCGGAAACTATGGATTACTGTTCTCTAAGAAGAGTTGAAAGACTTGGATAGTACGTGGACATGATGGTAATTCAGCTTGTTGAATGGTTTAGGAAGTGAAATGAGTCAGCCAAAGGCAGTACTCAGGAGGCAGTCAGCACCTGTAAATTCTCTGCCTTGCTCTGCTACCAACCTGGCACTAATAATAAGATTTCTGCTGTAAGCTCATGGGCTGGAAATAAGAGACAGAGATGTCAATGGTTAAGAACTGTCAACATGATATGGGGGTGGAAATGGTTGAAATGGCTCTAGGATGCATAAGATGAAGTCTTGCCAGTAGAGATTAAGAAAGTATTGAATGATCTTGTAAGGCATGGAGCAACAGTACAGTTGTGGCTTCCCATTTTTAAGGATTAATTGGGTTTGGAAGAGATGCAGAGAGAGCTTAACCTTGAAGAGGAGACCATACGCCTTGTCTTGTTTAGCTCTACAGGACAAAAGCTTGAAGGAGATAGTAGTTTTTATAAAATACTGAGGGCAAAAGCTGGGAGCTGGTAAGAGCAGTTTAAGTTAGAGGTCAGTGCTGGCACAGGAATGAATGGGTATGAATTAAGCATGAAAAAAATGGCGTGTAAATAAGGAGATTTTTAATCCTTAGAACAACCTTAGTGAGAGTGGCTGGCACAAATGACGAAAGTAATTTTAAGATGGAGCTGGTAAATTTGAGAAAGAGATTCTATGATGCCCTTTACTATGAAAGGGGGAAGGGGACTCCTTGGCCCAGGAGGCCACTTGCAGTCCTGGGTTCCTACATCCTGGGTCGTTGGGTGCGTTTCCTTTGAAATCTGTTCTTTACACTTTGTTCCAAACTGGTGGTCTCTTGCTACCATCTGTCACCTGCATGAGGACTAAATTGTGTCTTACTTTGTGAGACATAGAACATGTGATTTGAAAGTTAATGCAGTATTTGTTCAGTGTATTTGCATTTTTGTGCTTGATGCTAGTAGAAGATACAGCCCTAGATTCCTCCTCTGTGGGCTATGATTCACCTTCATTATAAATATTTCACATCAGCCTCATGTTTAATGATGCTGTTGGAAGGGGGAACATCTGGATTCTTCTACCAGGTGCTGTAGCTGCATCTTACAAGTTGTATGCATTGCTTTTACTGTCTCTATTAAAAATTAAAACAGGGAAAAATATGCCTAAATTCTTCTGAACAGCCAATCTTGAAATTACTATATTAGATTATTGTATAATTCCCACTACTGTGATATTTGAATAATGCCTTACAATATTCATGTGTACTTAGAGGAACTGATGTACTGAAGAGATAAAGGATGCGTTCAAGGTTATACAAGAAGTCTGAAGTGAAAGAAAGCCTGAATATGTCTCTAAGCGTGTCTGACTAGTGCGCTATCTACTGGGCTATTAAAAAGGATGCCATCTTCCTGGAAAGGGTGCTGTTTCAACCTCAGTCACTGGTCATTTGACTCTTCTTATGGAAGAGGAATCATCTATAATTTTGATTCTTGAGGAGATTTCTCAGTTACATCACAGGTCATTCTTTTTGGTATTTTTGTACATCCAGAAGACATGGCTACACTTTTCCTGTTCTTCATACCTATCCCTTGTTCCTTTTTTCAAGTACTATGGTATGAACAGCATGATATCTGTCATTGGAACATTTACGTGTGCTGTTTGCAGTGTTTTTTCTTCCCTCGGTATTCCTGTGGACCTTCTGATCAGTGACTATATTGAGATTGAGTATTCACAGAAATGGAGAGCACATAGGTGATGCAGGGCTTGGTACTAGCCTGCTGGGAGAATTCTGACTAACAGCATCACTTACTTGGATGGATATTTGTGGGAAGAATTATTCTGAGATATCCCCCAAGCTCTATCCATATTGATATCAGAATTACTTTGTGAAATGACGTAACTAGAGGCCAGTATAAAACCTGAATGTCAAGAAAGTTAGAATTTCTTCTGCATCTTCCAAGATCACATTTTATATTGTTCAAAACTCATTTTAAATAACTGAAAATATAGTTACTGGTGTCTAAACATGTCATTAAAAAGCATTAAAAGTCTGCTGCTGATCTCATTTTCTGGAATTTTATGTAGTTAAACTACTAATGACCTAGACCTTTCCCTTCACACTATAAAAGTTATGTTAATTTTATGTGGTAGAGACTGAACACTGGGACAGAGCACTTTGCATGGGGTGTTGAGAACCACTGGAGAAATTCAACTCATTACAGCTGTGATGGTGTAGACCGGGGGATGGTAATAAGACAGCGGTGGGTTTATTATGTTAGCATTAGTTTGCTGGTGCAGTCTGCTGATAGGTGTAGTTCAAATCCTTTAACGCAAAACAAAGTCTTTTAAACCCTGCTCTTTCAGCAATTCATTTAACAAGGAGGAGTGCTTTGAAATTAGTCCTTGGATATCATGTCTTCAATTTACGTCCTCAGTGCAGTTAGCACTTAATATATCCCTTTCAGAAGCAGATTGTCACTGCAAAGTGTCTGTACACAGTCTGTCTAATTCATCCACAGAAGTCCCACTGCATTTCAATTGTGTCTTTTCATTGCTTTTAGGAGCAAAGCTTGGGGTGCTGCACATTCTTGCCACCTTTTTCCACTTCACTGAAATCATTCACTTGATTTAAAAAACCTACACAACTAAATTGATTCAGTAAATCCCTTTTTCATGTACAGTAAGTGGTTTGGTGTAAGGCACAAAAATCTTTCTACTTTTACACTTCCTTTCATTTCATACAATTGTCCTTAGAAAAGTAAGTCTATAAATGATAAAAAAAAAATACAAAGTGGAGCCAAGTTAGAAGGAAAAAGTTTTAACTAGCTTTTTTGTCAAGCTTCAAACAATGCTTTCTCTGATTCTGACTTTCTCTTTCTGACCAGTGTCTGTTTACAGTCACTCATCATTAACTATATGTATTTATCAGGGTTTGCAGCCATCACTGGCCTATTTGATACTTCTCTTTTTAAACAAAAACACCCTCAGAAATTGATATGGTAGCCAAAATGATATTCATAAAAAATTTAAGAAAGAGCTCTCAGCGTTTAAAAAAAAAAAAAATTTTTTTTTTGAAGGAGCTGAAAAGAAAAAGGTCTTGGAATTACAAGCAGTTAGACTTGGGTTTTTGCGTAATGACTCCTGGTATCCCACTGTGAGAAGACTTTCCCCAGCTTCTCGTCTGCATTCTTCCTCGTTCCCTGCGGGAGAATGAGTTGGATTTGTCTGCCATATTCACAGCAATCGAGGTGATCCAGGTTGAAAGAAAATCAATAAGATGTGTCCATTTATGCCTCACAAAGGAAGAAAGGTCTAAAGAACAGACATGGGACGTGATTCAAGCACTAGAGACTTAATAAGACTTCTACTTGTGTTTGAAGGGGATGGTAATTTATATTTTACTTTGAACTTTTTTTTATGCTTCATAACTATTGGGATTCGGGCTGACATGGGAAGCAAGGAAAAGAAGGTTTGATGCTGTCTTAGAAGACCTAACCCATTTGGGAAGGCCATGTTCAAAAGTTCAAAAAATTTTGTTTTAGAAAAGATTAAAGAGACATCATATCATCATACTGATTTATCGCTATTGATAAAACTGGTTTAAAGTATTTTGGATTGGGGTACAATGAAAAAAAGTCTTTCTTCGAGAACAGCTGCAAGTTTCTCATTATTGCCTGTCTTTTCTGTGTGTTTGATATCATTTTGCTTAGAAATGGAGGAGCAGTCATAATAGGTACCCTGGTGCCACTTGAAGCTTTGTCAGGGCAGCTCCCCAAAAGTGGTTGTTGTTCTGCTTGATGTCTGTCATGTTAGCCACCAGGGTCCTGCTGTCCCAAGGGTGTACTCTCTCAGCCCTCAGCAACAGTGCTGTCTCTGCTTTAGTGTACGTTGTTTTTTCAAGCCAGTCTTGTGGTGTACTTTTGCAAGTGAGATGCAAGCATGCTCTTATTCAGCAGAAATTAGGACCTGAGGGAGTTTCAGAAACAAAACCCAAAAACCTCAAAATAAAATAAACCAAGACAGGCTGCAGGCATGGGTCTAGTTACTGCAATCTTTTTGTTTTGTCGTAAAAGACAAAAACGAAAGCAACCCTTCTTACCAAAGGAGTAAATGGCCTCAAAAATTATGTTTCAGCAAGGCATGAAATAAAAGCTTGCTGATCAATGAGGTAGTATGATAGCACGGTGGAAGAGGAAATATTCTTTCTTTGTCTTCTCTTCCAAATATTTTGGCTATACATTCCCATCAAAATGAAGGCTGACACTGAAAAGGCCCCAGATGAAATGTCTGAAATGGAGATGGTGTACCCGAGGAAAAGAAATTCATATTCTGAAATCTGACTGTTCTTGCTAAGTAGCTCTTCAAGAAAGTTTCAATTATAAGAGATATTTCCAAGAAGAAAACTGTGCTTAGTGCTTTATGCAGGATAAAGTTAAAGGTGTAAAGAGGATAGAGACAGATTTAGGGCCCACTTTAAAGGTATGCAGAGGTTTATCATTATTAAAACTACCATTTGTTCCAAATCAGCCCCTTTTCACTGAATCTTTGGCAGATTTTTGCAGTTTCATCCAACTTTGGGTCTTTTCAAAATAAATTGCAAAGCGTGTTTGAGGAGCATTCAGACTATTAAAGGATTTTTTTAAAGGCTTAATTGGTATCAAACAAGATTTTAGTGAACACAGCCAAGTGTGCCCATTGCATCGTTAAATGAGCAAAGCTAGCATTTAACTGAGATTGACTTACACCACTGTCTTTCACTTCCAAGAACTGTACTTAAGTGGGGTGAGATCAGAATATCAAAGCAGCCCATGTAATGTGCAGTCGCAAATTTTTTTTTTTAAGGTTTCCTTCATATGCGTTTCAACACAGTGCTGTTGTGGAATGACCACTATTAAAACAATTAATAAATAAAAAGAGGTACTAACAAAGCAATTGTGCAACAGTGAATAAAAACCAACGTGGGCCAGGCTGTATTGCCTGGCAAGGAAATGTGAAAATAAATCCCAGCAAATTGGAAAGGGATTGGATGGACCAGCTGACCCGCCTGCCACACAGAAGTGAGATTTTGCAGTTTACAGGCAGCCCTTTTGCCTTAGAGGATCTGAGAAGTGTTTTAGTATCTTATTTACATAACAAAGGAGGTACAAAATGAGCTTTGCATACAGGGGACTATGCAAGTCTGCAACTGAGTCGCACAGAGTGTGAGAGGCATTGAAAGCAAAGACTGCTCGCTAGGCCCCTGCCAAAGGTTGCGAGCAAACACCATATCTGATAGAGGTATTTCATGGCCATTTAGGGCTGGTGAGCTGATATTTTCCAATGGCTGTTGCCTCTTTGGCTTATACCAAACAAATGTAAATAGCTGTCCTGCTTCTCCAGAAAGTCCCACCAGAGAGAACCTAGTTTCTTGGCACCTTGTCCTACACTGCTTTTCATTTCCCAGGGGATGAAGTGGATTCCTCTCATACAAAGCCACCGTGACAGTAAGTGGGAGCCTGAGGTTATTTCTATTGATGGGTGTTTCTGTTCAGCCCTTTCCGGAGCTCTTGGCAAAAGTGCTGTAGAGTTGCTAGACCACCCTTGCTACTGTGCTGCTTTTCACCCTTCCTCCTGCAGCTGCCCTCTATTTCCACATAGCTCTTCTTTACAAAGAGTTTCCTAACTTGTGGTTTAAATAAGTAGTTGAAGAAACTGATGATTCACGGTCTGCAAATTCTCCATTTCTGTAAGCTATTAACAGGTAGACGAAATCTCAACAGTCCCACCTGTGAGACGTGCAGACATTTTTATCTGTGTGCGTTGCTGGGAGGAGAGGAGGGCTCCTGAAGTGGCGTTAGAGGTTTGCATCAGAAAGGGGAGTGATACTGCCATTTCAGCATTAATTCATTGGTAGAAGCTGGGAGTCTGGAAGCCCCAGTATAGTTTTATGGACAGTGTTAAGTGCATTGTTATTTCTGGGTATTTCATTTTTTGTTAATACTATTGAAAGGAAAGAACAACAGTACTCTGAAAGGACAAAGAGATCTATGCTACAGCAAGGCCACGGGCCAGGCTGGTGCTTTACTTGGAAATGGAAAAGCACCTTCCCTCATCTGTGCACAGCCACTGTAAAGAGCTGGCCAGCAGTGGTCTTGGCACTCAGGGGTGCACTGCATTTTCTACAAAATGGCTCTTCTTCCCAAAAGCAATTTATCAGAGGGAATGGGGTAGGTTGAAAAAAATCACTGTTCCAGCCCCCTGGGGCGAGCTGCCAGTCCTGGTGTGCATACAGGCCTTGTAAGAGGGAGTGCGTTTGTGTATGCATGTCTGCAAGCGCAGGGTGTCTTCAGCTACCCCTAAAGAGATGTTGCAAATGTCGTTAGAGCATCAGATATTTTGGTGTGATGCAGGGTTTGCCATGCTGAGGTCCTGGTCCACAGACAGAGCTCCCCACTGCCACCACAAATGCAAAAAGGAAAAATATTCAAAAAAGCGTGTGCATTAGGAAAAGCAGGTTCATTCACTGCCCATGCAGTCTCAGCTGCCACTGAAAGCTAGGTCCAGTTCCCAGGGAAAACATTATGGCTCCGTGGAGTATTCACCCAGGAAGGCAGTTGTAGGACTATGTATTGATGGTGATCCCTGAGTGTTTTGTTCTTTCTGGGGAAAATTCTGAAGAAAAATGAAATGGTTAGGTTTCATTGATGTGTTTCTTGATTTGGTGCAGCATTTCTGCCCAAAAGTAGCAAATAATGATGAATGGGAGATATGAAAAAAATAAAACAAAACCCCACACCCCAAAGCCCCAAAACTTGAAGTGAGCTCAGTTCTCCTTTACAGAAGAACTGTGAGAATTATTCTTCTTTATTAAAAAGAAACTCTCATTGGAATGCAAATTTTGATTTTGATTATCTGTCACAGCCTGCTTTGAAGTTTTTCAGACAAAAATAAATATCTCCATAACAGAGAGGATTATAGTAGTCTTGTTTAGAATCATCTGACTAAGAGTGACATCTAATCTCAGAATATATAAGGTTTTATCGAGGCCACAGACTTTGAAAGAGCTTGACTCCCTTCTGTTCTGTAAATTTTCTATAAATGGTTTAATAAGGTTTTTAGTTCAACCCCCAAAAAACAGGGACTAAAACATTTCCATCAACCATATTGTTGAAGAAATATAAAAGACACATAATTCAATTTAAATAAAGCTGTAGCTAGGTTATATCATCCTTATCTCAGAGCAAAAAGTATTTTCTTTTACAATCCTAAATAAATAAATAAATATCTGTGACTCGGCTTTGAAGGCTTCGCTTGGATAAATCAGGTTTTGGCAGCTCTGTAATTCATGAAACAATACCTCTAGCTCTACCGGAATGGGAGTGGGATGTTTCAAGCTTTATGATTCTGTTCAATTCTGGAGCGTTAATGGGGCTATTTGTAAAGAAAGAAATATAATGAGTTATCACAAAACACAGCAAGAACTCTAGAAAGGGGCAGCCTCCCATCCATCACCCATTCTAGCGTATTCACAAAAGAGCAGGGCAAGAAATCTTGTGAGGACAGTGGGGAATTTTGCTTTTACTCTAACCTGACTTTCACAAATTGTGATGGGCCTGGAACATTATTTTCTTTACAAAATGACCCCAACCCGATCCTAAATTCAAAGTGGGAGAGTATGTGACACAGATTTTTGTGGAGGTTTTTTGCTACCTTCCTCTACTTTATGCTTTGCAAAGACATTATCTTAATTAAGATTTATTTATGAAAATAAAAGTATTAGATCATTTTTATCTGATATAGAGGCTAATTCAGGATGCCGACATTGCCATATTTCTGTGGCACCTTCTGGTAGGGCAATAAGTAAAGTTACCTGTTGTTTCCATTCTCTTCTCCTCTATTTTGGAAGTTTATGACTAAGCCTTGAAAAGTTCTTGTGGATACACACTTTGACATATGAGCTGGAAACCTGAGAGCAATTTTATTTTGAACATTAAAAAAAGAAGGCACCCACACTGAGCTGGTTTTTTTTGTTTTCTTTTTTGTTTGTTTTTTAAGTTGTAGAAGCACAAACAGAACCAAAATTTTAACTGGTGTGTGTTGTGATGTAGCTGCAGTCCTGTCCTCTCTCATCACACTCAGAATCCCTAATGAAGCCCAAAGAAGGTTTTGAGTGAATATGTTTTTTAAGAGGGACTGAAGGTTCTGCCCCAAAGATAATGAGATAATTAATGTATTTCATAGTGTAGCTCAGAGACGGTGAAACAGCTCAGAGTAATGAAATGAAACACGCATACCAAAACAAAGGGCACAGCAGGAAATAGTCTAAAGTACATGGTAATCAATTTTCACATTATAAGCTTTTACATCTCTCCTTCCATATATCCCATTATAACAGGGCCTGTTGCTTATTAAAAAGGAAATTGAGATGTCACTAACTGTGGAAGAGCAGATCCTCAGGCAGCATAAATCAGTCTAGCTGCACTGAAGTCAGTCGTGCCAACTTGTGGATCTGACTCGGGATCCATTCAGTGTGATAGATCAGTTTTAATCTGCAATCCAGGAGTCTCACTCTTAAAACTGTCTGCATTTTGAAGGCTAGAAGACTAAGGGAGGCTTTTTGGAGCTTTACAATGTAGAAACAAGAGTTGTGCATACTAACAGCAGAAGCTGTAGGAAGAGCAGAGAGAGCATCCTGCCCTCTCCTGATGCTCAGGGAGTGATGCTGGAGTGGGACCCCTCCAGGGGACCCTGTTTACATACACTACACTCCACTTTCCATAGGGCCATTTCCTTCAGGAGTGTACTTCCAATGCCTAGGAGTACCTGGCTTGGTACCATCTGGCAGATATTGGCAAAGGAAAAAAGACCTTATAATTCTCTCAGCTTGCTGGTGGGAGAAATTGTCTTTCTTACGTACAAGGAGATACATGAGGGAGATACTGTTTTTGCAGCTGAAGTGCTTTTCCATCTGAACGTGGTAAAAACTTGCCAATTTCATACAGAGTCCACTGTACTAAGTATGTGCACTAAGCCCTTTATAGAAAAAGAAGCTTGAAGACTTTTACTGCAGCATCTCTGCGTATGAGATTCTCTGAGCTGATGCCCCTTCTCCTCCCTGCCTCAGTAGTTTTTCCCAAAGTTAAACCAGGAAGCAGAGGGAGGCATTCAACCTCTTATAGCAAGACAAATGTGTCCTGAATAGTTTTAACATTTAAATAAGGCACATCTGAGACTTGACTGTATGCAGTGGTATCGGGATGGTGTACTTCTGACCTAGCTTGGTTATACTCCCAGGATTCTCATTGCCTTTGCCCTTCCTCTTCCTTAATGCAACAGGCTTGGACAAACCATTGCAAAACTTCTCCTGCAACTCCAGTGCTTCTAGGACAGGGCTGAGGCTTTGGCTGCCCACGGTGTGATTAGGTGGCATGCTCATTGATCTTTTGTCTCACAGAATTTCTACAGACCTACATCCTGACCAGTATATTTTTCAGTGATGAGTCCCTTGTGTTCTCCAATGAGAGAATTATTTTTAAACCTGGGCTTTATGGGATTATGCTCTCTACAATATATAGGTATATCAAGCTATACATGAGAAATGACTCACATGCTTCAACTCTTTAGCTATCCCCTTAACACTAATGAAAATAGTCTCAGCTGTCATTCACCAAGTACTTGGCTCCATAGAAGTAAGGGAATGCACACATGAATGTGAAAGGTTATGGCAAAATATTCAGCATGCTGCATCGTTTTGAGACAGCAATTTCACCATGTGCCATAAGACCAAAAGCATGCTAAAAAACAATGTGAAACACTTGATTTCACAGTATCATGAAGCAGGACTTGAGACGCCAGCGCACTGTGGCCTGTAGAGTTGGTGGCAATAAAATGTTCTGAATGAGGTTGTGTTTGGAACTGGTTTTTGCAGAAGGATATAACCTATCTTCCACAGCCATCAAGGCCTTCTGCTCTGGATGGGTAAGATGAGTTAAACTGATTCTTCCTCCCTTAGAGCAGCAACCTGAGATCTCTGCTCCCTTCTCACTAATGCCAAAAGGCTACAGTTTGCAGAACTGTAAATACAGGTTTTGAGCCTGACAAGTATTGAACTCTATGTAGCTTATGCTACCAGTCTTCATGCAGCAGTATCTGCAAAGATTTTTATTTTTCCTTCAGGAAAAAGAACATTTAGTTGCTAGTGGCCATCACCATATTATTTACCTTCCATCTTTCCCTTCACAGCTAAAATATGTATGCTGGAGTATTTTTGCCATTTTGCTACCGATGCCATGCTCAGTATAACCACCTTGTGATTGAATGCAGCTCTTAAGTGAGTCATTTCAGGGACTTTCTTGTCCATAGCATCTCATTGACCATTTTCCCAATCAAGGCATAAAGCAAGAAGGATTCAATCTTGGTACGACGTTGGAAGGGACCCAGAGCAATACGGGATCCTCTCCTGTGTCAGAGGAAATAGTGATGACTCTGTTTGCCAGTGACCAACCTTTTAGAGGTAAAGTTATGTAAGTCTAAAATACTTCTAGCTGCAGTGGCAGAAAAGCAAGGCCATATGCCGAGCCACCTGGTTGTACGGAGGAGTTGCTTGCAAAGCCCCATGGCCAATGAAAGGAGATTGTTCAGGTGGCTTTGAGGAGGAGGCAGGCAGGCTTTATACATTATACATTTCTCAGGCAGAGGAAGCATATTAAGCCTACTGAAGAGAGATTTCCAAGTCAAAGTTATATCAGTCGCTTATATACACGGCGCAACCTCCTCCCCTCCTACTTGCCTTGGGGGAAGAAGTGTTTTATTCTTTTGCAAGTTTTGAGATACTTTCAGAACCACAGAGAGAAACCCTGTAGGACGAGAAAGGATTTGGATGTATTTAGAAATATTACAATGTAAACATTAAATGTAGAGGACATTCCTCTTCCTTTGATTTATGAGGACTAAAATGTAACTTTTGGCTGCAGCCAACATTTTGAGGCAATTACATAGTACAGAGCAGAATAAGAAAGTGCCCTAGCTCTTTGCCCAAATGCTAAGGAATTGAAGCTGCTTCGACATGCTGTGTAGGAGTTGTGTCCAAATTGTTTAGTCTTTCTCCTTTCAGACTTTGATTGTCGGGGTTTTGAATCTGGTCTCTGTTGTAGCCCTTGTGTTATCTCTGCAGAGATCACAGCAACGCTCCCAAAGCCAACCTGAACAGCCCTTTGGGGAATGTCCTGCTGTTTGGTGCTTTTCCAAACAATGCACAGCTACTCAAATGGCTTTTTTTCAGTTCCTTGTATCGTGCCTCTTTCCCCTCCCACAGTATGATAGATGATATGGATGAGTGTGTTTGAAGAGGTGTTTTAGATAAGGTGCGGGTGGCTCGCTGCACTCTGTTCTTACCTGCAAAAAATAGCCCTTAGAGGCTGGGTACTGCTCTAGTTCGTTAGGGACTAGGTGAGTCCTGAGACATACCGAGGCTCCTGAGGGTGACGTTTCTTCTCCTTCCCTGACATGCACCAGGCTCAGACATAGCTCTACACCAAGGCCTGGCCACCTACGCAAATCTCAATTAATGATCTAGACAAGCAGCACTAAGTAAGTCGCATATATATACTCTGGGGAGCATTTCATCCTAATCACCTGTGTGCATCCGTTCCTTGCCCTCTAACTGCTCCTCAAAGGGACAAAAAACACTTAGAAGCACCTCTCAGCCTCTGAATGCCAAACAGATGCTGCTTCTCTCCTGCTTCTGTAACATTTGTCCCCCTGTTGTACGCATACACATGAAGCACATGCACAGTTAGCATCAGAGAGAATACTGTGGGGCAAACAAAAAGAATAATTAAGAAATGGTTTCAGCTGTGTGCAGGCAAGAAGAGGTAGAAGGAGGAGCAATGCATGGAGCTGGTGCCTGAGACATGGACAGTTTGCACTGTTCAAGGTGTGATCAAATTGTTCCTCCTGTGGCAGTAAGGACTGCATCTTCCTCGCGGTTTGGGGAGAAGTGGTGGCATGGCTCAGCCTTCGGAGGGAGGAGGTCATCTAGAAAAAGTCTACTCTGGGTGCGGTAGGGAAGAGAATCCATCTGTCTGAGTAGCCTTAATAGGGTCCGGGGACCTGCCACTCTGTCAGCCGAATTCTTGGCACAGGGCTGGTGTTGCCAAGAGCTCCACTTTCCTTCTGTCTATCGTTGCTAGGAGGATAGAGGAGAGATAAGAGCCGAGCAGGGTTCTGTCTAAATGATCCTGCCTTAGTGTCTTTTGGTTTAGCTTTCACTGACTGAGGCCCCCAAAGTACTTAGCATGAGTAAAGTTTTCAAAAGCATGAGTAATTTAGGAGATTAAAAGGCATTTTCAAAAGTGTCAACTTTTCAAAGTGACTAATTTCCAGTGACTTTCAATGAGGTTTGGGAATCTTAAATCATCTGGTTGCTTCAGTGAATAGCGCTGTTGATTGCAGTGTAATGCATCATCGGTTGGTATCCTGCTTATGTCAGAGGTCAATGCTGAGTGACTCCGAGGAGGGTGTACAAATCCCCATCACTGTGCAATGGCAGAGAAATTATTCCTGTCCCTTCCTGGAGGTGGCTTTGAGAGCTCAGAGTTCTTCTGAGTTTCTGGGATAATTACACGGGGATACTGTGGGAGGAGTTCAGTCAGGCTCCTTTTAAAATTGCCTGTGTTTTCTTCAGGTTTTAATGACAGGTGCTGTATCAAGTTTTACTCTAACCAATTTGCCACCTTTTTTTGTTTTTCTTATTTTGCTGTATATAACTTTCACTCATGTCTTTGTTCTGTTTTGTGGTAGGAGGCTCTATCTATGTCTTTTTATTAACATATATAGATATAATTTAATATATGGAAACTCTCAGTGTAAAAATTGTAGGTTTCTTATGTGTATCTTTAGTCTTTGAAACTAACTTAAACACCTTGCTGAACTGTAGGCTCACAGAGGGAGAGATGCACATGTTTAGGAGGAGGAAGGGCTCAGCATTTGCATTTGGATGCATGTCTTACGGCTTCAGAGCTCTTTAGACTCCCGAGTGGAGCAACTCCGAAGTTCAAAGCGGTGTGATTTTTGGCAGATTTTTTTTTTCCTAAGACTTCTTCAGGGCATAAAATATTCTGCCCTCAGTGCATGTACATAACTCTCATTGGCCTTAAAAGAAGTTACATGCCTACATCAAAGGAAGGATTTACCCCATAATGATTCATCATGAGCCTGACAGGCAAACACAACAGTGGAGAGCTCACAAGCCAAAGCTCCTGAGCTAGGGGGACAGCAGAGTTCAGATCTCTGCTGATCAGCCACATTGCAGCTCTGATTTTCAGCAGTTTTTAATTTTTGTAATTGTTTAAGTATACTAGGGATCAAACCACGTGTTCTCCATCTGGTAGAAGAAATCGTAGGAATCAAGCAGAGGAGATAGCCCTTTAACATCTCATGTGGGAGGTAAATCAGGGTCAGATTAAATTGTGATGCTTTTTTTCCTGGAAAGTGGATCTCCTTATCCCTGGTGTTATGCCGGATACGCAGAGCCACAATATTCTAAAGCAAATTAGAAATACCTTTTTATTAAATGTGATTGCAGAAAGTCTGGGAAGGAATGTGTTAATGACTGGTGACTGAATGCAGTGGTTTGCAAGCTCTAAGCAGCTTTAGTGTCTCCTACCACAGCCCTGATTTAAAATTCATAAATGCTAATCCTCCATAATTTACGGTTTAAAAAGCACCCCCACTCACAGGCCCTGTGGCTACAGCTCTGTCAGAGTAATTATGCCGCCAAGCTGAAATTGGACTACTAACTGAGATATTAAACAGGGTAGGAAATCCTCTTCCCTGGCAGCCTACCCAATTATTCCAAATAAGCAAACAGATTAGTGAGTAATTTTCCAGTTAAATCTGGTGATTGGTGCCAGAATTGTATGTTAAATATTCAGAAGTAAATAGATTAAAGATGAAATGTCCCCTTTTCTCAAGCTTAATTTAGTGTGTATATTAAAACTTTTTAGGGGGAAAAAAATCTTCATTGAAGTGCAATACGCTTGCTTTGAAAACAGAACCTTTCCCGGCTTGTTTGCACTCGGGGCAGTGCCGTTCATTAGCTGGGGCACATTGTGCCAAGGGAACCTTGTGCCACATTAGACACAGTATCAGTCCTGCTGTTCCTTTATCCCTCACCTTGGAGGATCCCTCCTGGGTGGCAGCGCTACGAGATTGCACGCAGCTCTGCTCGGCACGGTCAGGGACAGGTTTTCACCAGGGGCTGCATGACAGCCGTGTGCTATAGGGTGCTGCCAATTCAGTATTGGCAGGAGAGTAAGTGTGGGACTGCTAGCTGCCCCAGTCCTTTTGGGGATCCGTTTGGTAGTGTGATTTGTAAAAGTTAATAGTAAAGATGGGCATTTCTTATTCATTCTGGTTCTTGAGGTGGGGAAGTATTTTTTGTTTCTAAATTCAGTTTGAATTTCCCCACTGTCCTGCCCAGAGTTCACATTTTTTACCTTTCCAAACAGTCCTTATAATGCAGTGTTTGACTGGGACCCAAAGCAGAGGGAAGGCGGGGGCAAAAGGAAGGAAAACATGGACTGAATGCCCAACACGCACAACTTCTGCGTACAGTGGCAAGTGGCAGGGGAGAATGCAGGGCAGCTCAGCTGGAGTAGTCCAGGAACATGAGACAGAGGTCTGTCCCTCTGCTGCTCCCACACCACAGGCTACCCGTGGTCACCCCAAAGAGCTGAGTCAAGGAGAGAGTGAAGTTAAAAGGCTGTGTGCTAATGAGAGAGGTCAGGCAGCCTTCAGCAGCTGAGGGGTGCTGTCCTGGGAGAGGCCCGGCTCTGCTCTGGAGGTGCCGTGCTGACACCTGGACCACTTCAGAAACAAGCTACGGCTTGTGGCACCTCTCAGGCAGCAGGGCCAGCACCTCTCCCCCGAAGGGCTGGGGCGGTAGTTGCTGCACAGAGCCGGGGTTGGTTGTTTGCTGCAGCGACTATGATGGTAGACTGTGGGAAGTCCAGGTGGTGCACACTGCATTTTAGGACTGCACAATTCTTTCTAAAAGGAAGTCTGAAGGAAATGTTTTCACATTCATGGATTAAAGCAAGGACTTGTACCTATTTGCTGGAAATACGCGTGTACGTTTCAATATGCAACAACAGTGAGGAGAGGGAAGCTGCATTTGAGGAACTGGAATAGTTTTAGCACCTGATGGAATTTGCTTTGAAGTTGTTCCAAGGATCCCAAAGACTACAAACAATGTTTTATGCCATTTCTAGTGTTTCCTCCAGGCACTAAAAGCTTGTTCTTCTAAGGAAGTGTGCAATCCTCTCATTTGGAAAGTGAACTGGAAGGAGCAGCACGTGCTTATCAGGAGGTTGAGGTACAACAGCTTTGGGGCTTAGTGCTGTGTAGTGCCTCCTGAAAAGGCAGAGCTCTGGTCTCTACTTCAGGAAAGAGTTAAGCTGAAGCAGGGCAAGGAGGTTAGTGTAATAGGGCTGTGTAATATTGCTTGATCATCCCCCTACCCAATTAATCTTGCATCAGCCCTTGTTCCTGTTTCTGTCACTGGAGAAGAAGAGGGGTCGAAGGGCTTCATGACCTTCAGTGTTAGTTATGGCTTGGTCTGTTGGGCAGGGAGAGGAGCAGTTCATTCTTAGGTCTGAGTTTAATATTATCAATGTTTTAAATCATGATATATTCTCTAGAGTGGGCAACTTAGAGTTTTTAAAAACAAACTTGCCAACATTGGCTGCCTTGGAATACATGAGACGCATGATCTCTGTCCTTCCTGAGAAAGCCCAGGTTTTGGTGGTGGAATGGTGGTGAAGGGACCAGGTCCCCAACTTGAATAACTTGTTCATGGAAAAGTCTGCAGCTGTTTTATGCCTGAGGAGGGTTTGGATCAGCCCCCTCTCACACCTGGGCACGGTGTACCGAAGGAGGCAGAAACTTCCTAGCCATGGGCCCACGGATTTGATTTTCCACTGGGAAGTGCGAGAGCTGCAAGTAGGTAATGCTGAACACATGCCTAGAAAGGATTACCTCAACTCCTGCACATCCCAGAGGCTTTTTCTTCTGCTATATCTTCCCTGGAGAGGCTTTTTCACCTCAGCCCTCTGCTGGAATGTGCCTTAAAGGCATAATCGAGCTCATAAAAATTAAGTGGTGTGCAATCGTTAAAACAAAACAAAACAAAACAAAAAGACCCTAACTAAATTTTGTTCAATAAATTCTCCAGAATCAATCCAGTTATGTTTTTATTACTGTCAGAGCTCACAGCATAGTTTCCCTTTCTGTGTTTCACAAGGCTGCAGGGGTTTTTGTTAGTTTTTTTTTTTCCACACCACTACACATGACGGCGTTTTGGCTTTGTACAGAGAAGTGTTAAAGCTGAAACTACATTTTTTTTTTTAGCTTGTGAAGATCCTTCAGATCAACTCTAAAGGCTTACCTGTTCAAAACTGGAATAGATAGATGGATGTGGAGGCATCCAGGATGAGTTACGCTGCTGAGGATAGAGCCCTGTGAATGCTAGGTAGTTAGTTACAGGGCACTAGGAATATAATTATACACAATTTCTGCCTCTCTGATACGTTCACCCAGTAGGGCTAAAGATGTGTCTTCTTGCTTATTTTTGATGGTAATCAAAATGTGGTGTCCTGTCTACACAGATCCTTACCACACCCTTTTTCAGCCATAACCCTGATGGTTCAGCATGTGCTGCACATTTCAGAACTTCTCTGTCTTGAAGGAGAGTTGTGAGTCTTACTGCTTCAAAGTACTCCAAATGTCAGCACATTCCAAGTATCTCGTGTCTCGTGTCTGCTGCCCTGTCCCTCTAACCCAGGGATTTTACATTTTTTCTAAATATGACAGAAGTCACTTAAAGGATGTTATTCTCAGAACAGGTTTGTCAGTTGGGCTCTGCTTAGCAGAAGCCATTTGAGTCTCCTGCACAGTAAAATAAAATGTTTTCAGTTGGTTCCTGATTCTTTCCATTTGAAATCTTCTCTATACGTATACTGCTTTCAACTTGCCTGTTAAGCCTTTGTGGTCAGCCTGGGTTTTATGTACTTTTGGTTAATCTTTCTAAGGTTGTGAAGGGCCATCACCTGGGATCTCGCAAGTAAGTGGACATGAAGCAGAGCTGGACATAAAAATTGCCATAATAGGATAGGTCAAATAGCCATTCACCAACTGTAGTTTCTATTCCTGCCTCTCTAAGTGGCTGTTTCTGAAGACTTTAAGCAGTCTGGATTCATCTTATTGGTTTTGCCCATCATATTCACCTACCATTTGGTGAGTGAAGAATTCGTTATTAGTCCCTGGTTTTCTTTGTTCTTGATTCCCAGAAGCACAGTGCTTAGTGGCTGTTACCAGTGAATTCTCTGGAGTGAAAATAATATTTGATTGCATCCTTAGAGTTGCTTATATGCAATCCCTTTTAAAAAATGAAAATCTCTCTCATATGCTTCTTCAATGATATCCTGCTACAGTGAGTTCCAAAGGTTAATTATATGTTTTGCTCAAAGCTACTTCTCTAATAGGGTCCTCGGGATGAAGGTTGCTGACCCTTTTAAGCCAGTGAACTAAAGCAAACAGCAAAACAACCCACTGAGGCTGTTATCCTATGGGTGGCTATTTGTCTCTCTAAGTTCCTTTTCATCAGGGCAGCCTTACTGAAAAGACAAGTAATCAAGCTTCCTCTCAAGAAGGTGACCAGAGAGTCGTTGCTGACATCATGGAAACAGAGATTAAGGCAATAGTTTCCTTGTCGTTTTTCTTAAGTGTCATTTTTTTGGTTTTGAGAAGAGGTTGTGCCGAGATCACCTTTCCTCACTGCTGGGGACCACGCTGGTACCCCACGAAGGGGCCTGCGCAGCCCTGAGTGGCTGAGCTGCCTTGCATTTGGGGGTAGCTGGGAGGCAGACCTGAGCTCTCTGCTGCCAGTTATGTCCACAAATGCATTCCCTCTTTGCTGTGTTTTAAATGCTTCTAAATGCGAATGTAAGTAGAAATTATTTTGGAAACTTGGAACAGAATGCCATGAACAAGAGTTCCTTAAAGGGATAAAAAGCATATAATTTAATCTGTGTTTATAGCATTTAATCTTAAAAACCTGCAATCTTATGTACTTTATGTATCTGTTTCCCTTGAGGAAAGCAGATAAGGGCATCCAGTGCTTCAGCAGTTCATGCCAGTTAAAATGAACCTGAAACGGAAGACACAGTTGTACATAAAATACAAGTGGCCAGGACCCACTCTCATTAGCTAAGATGTGCCAGTGGCACTGTGAGTATTTTAAGGGAGCCTTGCTGGAGCTGGGATTAGCAAGGGTTTCCAGTCTGGTGACATTACCTGGATGCCAGGACAGCTCAGACCTTGTGGACAGGTGGTGCATGCGAGAGTGTGATTTTCCAGCCCTTGCACTGGTTCTGTGGTTATAGGAGGAAGAGAAAAAGGTTTCTGGAATAGCTTTCCTGAGCACATGGCCAGTCACAGCTAGGCCCTCTGTCGCTAACATGATGTAAAAGATCGCTCAAGAGATTAACTGATGTTTGTCACACTGAAGAGATCAGCTTTGTATTTCTCCTTGAAATAGTCCTCTGAAGCATTTTTGTGTGCGAAGGCTGATTCGCACACAAGTGAAGGCTGAGGACAGGTTCCAGGGTCATGCACCTCTTGTTAAAGACCCCCCACTGTCCACCCAGGAAAAGAAAGCAAGAACAACTGGTGGTTCTGAATTACCACATAAGATTTATAAGAAGAGATGATATCTCTTAAGTAACTGGGTCCCAGACCATTTAGGGCACTACAGAGTTCAATCAGTGCCTTGAAATGTATTTATAAGCAAATAGAGCCAGGAGTGTTTTGTGCTATTAGACCAGTTCAGCAAATCACTTAAGCATTACTTAACACATGCTAAGTCCACTGCACCCAAGGCAAACTCTGGATATGATAAACTCTTTGTCCATAAAATGGCCCCTCTGGATAATGTGGCACCACTTTAGTGCTAAGGGTGATTTTGCATCTGTCTGTCTCAAAAAGAAAAAAAATGGGTATTAGAGCCATTGCACTGTACCTGTATAGTTTGTGCAATTGGTTTGCTAAGTGTATAAATCTTAAGTGATAGAATTTTTTAATATACAGTATAACAATTGGCAAGTGTTGTACATTTATTTTCACAAGTGAGGGAGTGACCCATAACTCACATCCATCAAAGTATATGAAAGCACAGCTCACTGTAGTATAGCAAGCAAGGGAATCATTCATACGCAGGATGTTATTCACTTCAACCTTTCCCCTTTCCTGAACACAGTCAGGATCTATATGTCTGTTGCTGCATGCTCTGTGTGCTGGCATAGATGTATGATGGCATCACAAAACCTGGAAGGGGAAGAAATGAGATAGGAACAGAAAGGGGTGTGGGTAAATGTTGCCTGAGCTGATAGAAATTTAAGTGGTCAGGCTTGTCAAGGAGAAGGAAAACTGCAGGGCTGGAGAGTGACTGAGATTAGAACTGACTTTTGGAGAAATGGGAGCTGAGATAATACCTTTCAGTTCAAAAAACATGGGTGATGGCACAGGGTGAGCATGGGAGAACTGGAAATTAAAACAGTAAATAAAATGGAAATGTGTTTGATGTAGGGAGCAACAAAGTATGTTTCATCCATTTAATTCTGCTCTGGTTCCTCTGTCATTATTCCCAAATTTAACGCTGTACTTTTCAACAGGACCTCCATCCTGTAGCAATTTCTGTGAAAAAAATCTCTTTCACAAATTGGCCAAAGCAGCTGAGGAGAAACTTTAGTTTGGGAACTTCATCAGTGCTTGGTACCTACCTGCTTTCACCAGGCTTGCAGACCCCCTGTGTACTCCACAGAAAGTCTCTATCTTTTCCTCTGTACCGCATGAATACTAAAATTAGCTTTAGTTGTATACCGAACCACTGAGCTACCTAGAGAGATTGTGACCGGGCTCTTCTTTGCTAGCAACTGCACACAGCAAGATGAACCCTGTCCCAAATTTCTGAACAAGCAGGAGAGGCAAAGGAGGAGGTATGGTTATTTCGCATGTGGAATGATTTCATGGATTTGCCAAGGGACATACAGGAATCATGTGTTAGAAGGAAGAAATGAGTCTGGATTTCCCAAGCCCCAATTTAGCAGCATAACTGTAAGATACACTTCCTTCATACTTGTGTCCAATTGTAGCAGGGTTGCTGCTCCATGGGTTATACTTGGATAGATGGTTTGGGAGATGCCCTGGGAGATGGAGGAGGAGGCCACAAGGATAGGCAGCTCCGATAGGAAAGAAAAAGTTTCTCAGTAGACAAGGTGAGAGCTCCTGGCTTGCTTCTAAGGTGTAATCAGTTTGCAACTTCTGACAGGGTTTAGTAGTAGGTTTTACTCTCCACTCAGGTCCTAGCCTATGGCACATGTTACACGTAATAACCCAGCACAGCTCAGACATGAGGGATCTCATGTGTGCCATGGGGTAGGAGGAGGTAGCGCCCAGGCATTTCTGACCTTGATGCCGAGGCAATCTCTTTTCCTCGGGACCAACTTGCTTTGTGGTGAGCGTAACCTTTTTGTCATCTGCACCGTGTTCCCCTTTGTCATTGCACTGCTGGACTTGCATCCTTGAACTTAGAGCACAAAAAACTCCTCTGGTTTTTGAACTGATGGTTTGTTTGTTTTTCCTCTTTGGTCGATGCTGGGATCAGTGATGTCAACTTGTTCTATTTGCTTTGACAGGAAAATGTTTTCAGAGTTCATTAGGATGGCATCAATTCTAACATTTGGCACACAAACATTTGATGACCTTCATGTGTGGGAAGAAATATGTAGGCAAAACTTCCATTAGTTTGAAAAAACGCTTCCACTCAGCACTGTTCTGATTCCTGAACCACAGCTTCAACCTGAAGTTTTGAACAGTCCCTGTTCGTGATCTGCTAGCAGGCTCCAGACACAGAGCTGCAACTGAAACTGTTGGGAACCACTGCATACTAAGTCTGGGCTAAGGTTCCAGTTGGGTCCAGCTCTCCACTCACCTCTAAGGAAGGTGCTGCCAGCAGCTGGGCTCCTCTTGAACACTGACCGTGCAGCTCCTTGCTCCTTGGTCAGTCCAGTGTGGAGTCTGTCCAGTGTAAATGCAATGGTAACTGCATCCTATGCCTCCAAGTGCAGAATATGCCTAATGCTTTCCTGGTAGTTTCCCTCAGTGAGATGATTTCATTTGGTAACTTTGGGCTCATTTGCATCAATTACAGGGCTCATTAAAAGAGCTGGAGTGACTGGCATTGCTAGCAGCTGAACCTCTGGGCTTTTCCCACAGAAAAGGAAGAGCAGGCACTGGCTTTTCCCTCTTCAGTGCATCTGCCCTACCATAACAGAGTCACTGTCTCTCAAAGCGAGAGAGAAGGTGAATGTTCATGGCTTCCCATGGCCTCTAACAGTGAGGAGTCAAGTATTAGCAAGAGCTTTTGCAGTGAAGAAACCTCTTCAATAGTAGCCGGACTGAGCCCACCAAATTACTCTCACAGTAACCACTGCATGAGTTGCTGACAGCCTCTGGTTACTGCTAGCCCATAGGATTAGCAAGGACAAGGTAAAAATGGCAGTCCAGGTATTTGCCACCATTTTTCCTTTGAGCCTTCCCGCTCCCTTTGCCTTAGAGCTGTGAAAGTACTGCCAAACCAGTCTTTTTCCTAGTGCCTGTCTCTAGCCCTTTCCTCTGACCTATCTTAGCTCTTATTTACTTTTTTTAGGATTCACCATGTTTTTATGTTTTTCTCTCATATCCTGTAATCAAGTGAAAGGTGTCTCTGTGGATAGAGGGGATTTGTACTCAGCCTTTGTTTGATGTTTGCTCTTTCTTAACGGTGCTGTCTGCTGTAAGAAAAGCCGAATGTTGCCCATAAGTTGCCGTGCTCCCTTAAATTACGGAGGGTGAATGTTTATGGCTGCTCTCGCTGTTGCTTTCTCCATACTCTTCTAAATGATATGTTTTCACAAGCAATTACTGAGGTAGGGAGTCAGGACTGGGTTTTGAGGTGTGCCACTTAGTGGCCTACACATAAAAATGGGAGACAGGAGGAGGAGGATGGCAGAGGCTTAATACTATGCCTTGCTTAAGAGAATGTCCTTCAAGTGAGCAGAATTCTGCACCTTGTAAAAGTATGACTTCAATTTTGCCTTTCAAATATGAACTAAGCAGGGCTGTCAACACATACTGTGTTCTTCCTTGTCAAACCATTTCACTTAATCTGTCAGCTGTAAACAGCTTAAGAGGCATGTCATTCCGGCATTATTATAGCACTTTTAGATTTGTTTTTAGATTGGCTCTGTATCTGTCCCTGCAAAAGGTGTAGATACAGAGATGACATGGGTTATTTATTGTGTTACTGCAAAATGCTACTTGCTGTTTTGTGGTAAGCACAGAGTAACTCCATTTCAAATAATGGGCACTGCAGAGTAATAATCCTGTAGTACCATGGTAATACCATTGCCATACTTTGTCAAATCAGTTGTGTCAGTAGAGCAGTGTACTTCCTTCACTGCGGATGTCCCTGGCCTTGCACTTCATGTGAAGTTTTCTTTCCCAGGCGTTCAGGGAAGCAGAATTCAGACGTCTGGAGAAAGAACTCTGATCAACAGACTCTGTACTTTTGGGTTTTCAAAAAGTTGCTTTACATATTCAAATAAACAGTGTTTAAGCTGTTGATGACAGCTTAACTACTTCATCCCAGAACGTTTTGACAAGTGATTTTCAACGTTTTGGTTTCTCAGGATTTTGACAACCCCCAAAAAACATGAGCTGATTTTACATGTCACATGTTTGATTTATTTGAGATGCATGTATTATGTTGCAAAAGCAATAAGGAGGGAGTTAAAGGACAGGGGGATACACTCCATATTTATGATCATCAGCTTCTTCACCATGTCATTACAAGAGAAAAATTGTTCAGAGATATGGAGTATGCAAAGCAGTCAAACTTTTTTTGCCAACCCATCTGGATTGTGAATTATACAAATTGTTGGTGCAATTTCTCTATGACTGCACTGAAAACCACAGAACTGAAGCCATTCTCACTGCAGGGAGCCTTAGCTGCCTCCCTTGTACTTGGCTTCTTAGCTGCCTCCCTTGTACTTGGCTTCTGCCGAGTGTGTGTTGTCCCCACGTTGCTGGCTGCGTGGCTGTGGAGGGTGGCACAAAGAGGGTTTAATGTCACCGGGGTTCTGAGCAACGGTGAAGGAGAAAGGTAGATGGTTTCTCCCTAGAAATGGGTGTATTTCTGTATGTATAAATTCCATAGGATTGTCATCAGAAATAACACAAATATGTAAACTGATCTTAATTTTAACCCCAAACTCAAATGGAGTCCAAATGTTTTAAAGAAAATTTATTTTAGCTCTGTTTTGGACTTTTCTTAGATGTTCTCCAATTTTGAACTGCTTCTTTTCTATGCCTGCATTAAAGCAGAAAAAAGATGGTGTATACCTACCCTGTACCTTCCTGGGCCCTTGAGCAAGAAGTGGGGAAAAATACAGGGAGAGAATTGGTTTTGTAAAGCTCCTAGGCTATGTTAGATATTGGGAAATGTGAATAATTTCACTCAAAAAAAGTTCGTATTTCAACATCATACCTCAAAACCTTTTGGATGTTACCCAGTGTGTTTGTTGGTACTTCTGTCACGAATGCTTGATATGCTGGCGTATTAGGATAATTGAAAAAACCTCATTTATCCTACTCAAAACTCAGGGTATCGCTATCCTTTTTCTAATCCAGAATGCCACTTACTTTATTTTGTAACTGAGTTATTTCCATCAGTACTAAGCAGCACATCCCCTTAATAATTTTTAAAGTAGGAGGAGCTATTTTATTTTAACTAATTATTGATGTCAGGTTAAAACATTTCAGTATAAATTATTATTTTATAATAATGCTATATATGCACAAAGGAAAACCCATGCATTCTAAATAAAATTTGAAACTTTAACTTTCCCTAAGCTGATTTTTTCCCTTAAACAAGCACTGTTTGCAGTTTTTTTCACAAAAAATCTCTTACAGGGTTGATCTAATTGTGAATTTATGCTTTTTAAGTATCAAAATTTCCCATAAACTGAAAAATCTAATTTCAGTTAATCAACATGCTAACAATTGGCTGGGTAAGAGGCTGTCTCGGTGTCTGTTAGTGCGCATATTGCCGACACCCCGCTCTGATAAGTGTTACCTTAATCGTAGTGTGGGACTGCCTGAGTAAGCACACCCCATGGGTCCCTGGCGCTGCAGCGTAGCATGACCAGTGGACAAGTCAGCCCTGCTATGCCTGCCAGGAATACAGGTGTCCGTGGTAGCTTGCTGGCAAGCCAAGAGCAGGCACGTTTTGTTTGGGTTTCCCCTAATGGAGAGGGGAAAATGGGAGGAGACATGACAGCTCTTGACAGTGAGAGGGAGATAGAGTTGCCTGCATGAGGAAAAAAATAGCCACTTTTGCAGGAACGAGTGGTTAGAAAAACAAAAAATAAGCATTTTCAATATATTACAAACAAAATTATCTGCCAGAAGGGCAAGATAATTATCTTAATGTGATTTTTGACCAAGATAAATTTATCTTATTTTATAAACTGGGTAACAATTTGAATCTTATGCAAAACCTAGAAATAAATCTAAAAAATATGATAATGTAATAAAATAAAAATTATTAGCAGTCCAAGTGCCATACTTGAGGCAGTAAAACCTTTTAAGTTCCAATGGAAAATAGGCTAGTAAAACTGGAGTAAGTTACTCCACTTTAATCACTTGATAAATAGCTACAGTGTTTGGAAGAATTGATAGTGTCATTATAGCAACATCCCTTTTTATAAACAGCCTGGTGCTGATTTGATTCTAATTGCTGCCAGAGGAACAGTATCAAAGTAGCGTTGCTCCGGCAGTGTAACCTGCGGGGTGAGCGGGAGGGGGATTAGCTGCCTGAAATGAAGAAAGCACAGGTTTTTTGAAGGTATAGATTCTAATTCCAGGAGTGGTGGAGGGGGCCAAGTAAATTCAGCGGTGGGAGAAACTACAGGGAAAATGCTTAAGGAAGAGAAAGCATGAAGCAGACAAAACAGGCTCCTCCAAGCGCACAAAATAGCGGAAAACCAGTGAGAGAGTCAAGAGGTTTGAGTGCGAATGCTTCCTTTCTCACCAGAAAGAATTCTCCTGCTGGGCTGGTGTGGCCCTGTCATCAAATCACAGGTCCAACCTCCCTGGCTCTCAGCGTTGCTCTACCACAGACGTGATGGCCTCATTTGCAGTCCCCTTTTCATAAATGGCTTTCCATTACGGGTGTCTTAATTTTTTGCAAGCCCAGTATCAGACACCAAGGGCCTAATTTTTAAGACATTATTAATTACAGCTTTTTCCTATACTTGTGGGCACTGTCACCACCTTTTGGTGCCCATGAATGGACCTAAAAACAAAGACTACTTTTACAAATTTGATTCTTAGCAATGCTGTGCTTCAGAATTTAGCAATTCTTCCTCTGCAAATCATGGATTTGACCCTTCTTGGGCTGCAGAGCTATTGAGGAGCTGTCAGCATTATACTGATGACTGCTATGACATCTGAGGGCAATAAATTTACATTTATCTGGAAAAAAAGTATCTAGAACACATGCTTCTAGGCTGGCTCTTCTTCCAAAACCTACTAAGAAATTGTCTTATTTTGTGAATGGTAGCAAGAAAAGCAGGGTTCCATAAGGAGATGAGAAGAGGAACACATTTAATAGTTCTGTCATGTTAGCAACAAACCCAAGAATAAACAGAAATGCAAAGAGGGGAGAGGTACTTATCTTTTTACACAGATCATTTGATAAGCTTCTCCCATAAAGACTGTAGGCTAAGTGAAATATGTAAAATAGCTTGTTGAAGGAAAAATTGGTTCAAGTGGGACTGAATGGCTCAAGAGATTAGTGATGGGATAATAGCTTTTCTCCATTTAAGTGGTAGACCAGTTCAAATCAATTCTAGGTCTCTAGAGACTGAAAGGTGTTGGTATCCTGTGACTCCTTTGTAGTTATTTGAAATGATTTTTTGGTCTCGATACCATCCTTAGTTGCCAGAAAATTATCCCCAACCCAATCTGCACTGAATTACTTTGAACTGTTGTCTCCTCCCTCTAAAGATGCACAACCTTCAAGGCTGTGCATATGAATGGCAGTTGTTTTATTTAGTGCGATATTGCTGGTCAGAAATATTTTGTTTTCTGTGAAATGGATAGACTGCACAAAAGAAGAGAGATCCTGGAATATGATGCAATGTAAAATTGATCTTTAAAAAAATGCAATGGTTTGTTCTTTTAAAGGGGATTTCTTGGGAGAACAGGGCTACTTTTGGACACCTTCAGTTACCCCTCTCTTCCACCCAGAGCTGCACCTCTTCCACAGTGTGCAAGCATGTCTGCCTGCTTGCAGGCTGTGTCAGGACTTTGCCCTATGTAAATGTAAATCATGAAGCACGGCCACAACTTAGGAAACACTTATTGGTCATGAGTAACAACTGGAAAAGTTAAATTGGCAGCTTGGCCTCCAGGTTTGTTTTGAAGCATCTATTTAATGTGTGAAGCTGGACCAGTGAAGTGATGCTAGGGACATGCCAACTTACAGCAGCTCAGAGTCTTGCCTAGCAATTTTATTCTGAAAGACTGTAACAAGTAAAATAGCAGACATTGATTATTCTGCCAAATGTAAAGATTAAGCAAACAGAAGGAAGCAACGCTTACCAAGCCGAGGAGGATTTGGATCTTTTAGTGGCTCTAACAGTAAGTCTAGAGCTAGTGAACCACAGCAGAGTTCATATTATTCAGTGTAGCAAAGAAGAAAGAGAGCTGGGGTTATTAGAGAAAAATCCCAGCAGGTCTGTGTGTATGACTGCTTGGAAAAAAACAAATAGGATATTATGACAATGTAAAGGTGTCGGAGAATTTAAATCACATGGCTATAGTCACATTTGCTATAGAACTGATGCAATATGGTTTCAGTTGCAGTCGCCTTGCAGGAGAAATTTTATTTTTGGCTTAGCCCAGACAGCTCCAGGTTTAAGAACACTCATCGGGGGGGAAGGCTAAAGGGGTTAAGGAAATAAGACGCAACAGAGGTGACCTGTGGGGACTTTCATTATTATATGGAGCCTTGATGAGTGAAATCAGAGGAATTGCTCTCCATCATGAAAGGCTGAAATGTCGAGGGAGCAATCGCAAATTAATCTATTAAGAATAAGTAGGAGGTTGAATAGTGTGACTCAAAAGGATGGAAATATATGGAATAAACTGCAATGTAAAGTCACAATGATTTCTAAACACAACCTTAAAGACATCCACCTACAATTTTTACAATGAAACAGGGATTATTATATATGTGTGTATATATGCGAGACAAAGTTTAAGCGGACAAAATGGGTCTCTTTCTATTCAGCTACTCCTGATATTTGTAATGACTGGGTCTGAATGAGAAGTTCTGTTCTGATCTGTGTGGCTTTAACCAGAACAATGTGCCAGGAATTTTTCTTTTTTAAAAGACCCACCAATAAAATGCCTCACAGGCAGTTTTCTCTGTGGTGATTTTCCTGTTTTGCTGTGACATTTTTAACTTGAATTTAGTGTTTGTAAAAGGTGCTATTTGACAGCATTGTGTAACTGAAAGCCTCTTTTTATTGACAGATCATGCACACTCAAGGCTGGGGAAATTTCTCTATGTCAGCCTGGTCAGGGACACCCCCGCAGCCTGAAGGAACCAACTTCCAGCAGGAAAAATGGTAAGTCCATGTCAGCCAGTCCAATCTTATGTTAAATGTCGCTGCGTGATTATTTTTAAAGAGTTCGCATCCAAAGGATTTGGAGAGAGGCATGAAAAGTTACCCAACTGACAGGACTGCATGGGTTATATTTTCTGTTCCCCAGCAGTAGTTGCAGCTTTCTGGAGCATTAGTGCTTTGTCCACTAGTGGCTGGAGTGAGACTTGACACAGATTACCAAGTACATTTTGGTGGAGCTGATCCTGTAGGATGTAGCTACCCCTCACTGTGGTACTTGGGAAGTGAGGGTCTGTTGTTTGCTCAGTGCCCATCCCTGACGCCAGTCTTTAGGCCTCAATGTTAATCATTTCATGAAGCTCACATAATTTCAGACTTTTACCTTTGCCAGCTTATTATAGCCTAGGAAGATGAGACGTGACTATGCTGAGATACAACCCCCAGTGATGGCACTTTATAATACTGTATAACTGGAGGATTGCTATTGTAGGCAGAGAAAAAGGCAATAAAGAAGCATTGATATCCTGCCTGCCCTCTTATAGGAGTTATTGAATCAAACCTACCAGAACTGCCAGACAAACAATTTGCAGCTGCAGTCTGAAGCCTGACAATGACACAGAATCAAAAAGAAATAGTTGGAGTGCATGGGCTTGTGAACTCCTCTGCGACCCACCACAGCAGGCTCCCTAGGATTGTTCTCCTCTTTCTGGTCCTTTCCCTGTACAATTCCTTCTCTTTACCTCCCTTTTCCTCTCTCCCCCATTTTGTCTCCTATGTCTTTCCATTTTCAGCTCCTCACACCTTTCCCCCTCCCTTTTCTTTCTCTCTCTCATTGCCTCACTATTTCCTTCTGTTGCCTCCAATATACCTCTTGCCTCTTGTTTGTTTTTCCTTTGTGAGTTCTAGTGCCCTCCTCTGTTTCTCATTGTTTCTGTTTCCTTAATTTTCCTTATTTTTTATTAATTTAATTTCCCCCACTGTTTCTCATACTGTCTCCTATTCTCCCTTCCCTACTGTACCTTTTTTCTATTTCATTTCCCTCTCCATTTTATTGCTTATTGTTTCTCCTTTTTCTGCCAGTTCTTCTACCTTCATTTTTCTTGAGCCAGTTTTAGCCAGTAGCTAAGCTCCACGTTGCTCTTACTCCTCAGATGTGAGGATTTAAACCTTTCCTGTGCACTAGGATTTCCAAAGTGCCAATACAGCTCAACTAAAGGGAACTGATGTGGTTTGGCTGTAATATCTATGAAGAGAGATACTGCAAAAGCCAGCATAACAGTAGCACTTGCAAATACTCTGTGGCTCATGAGCCAGGCCTACACTCATAGTTGGCTTCAAAGCTTATCAAATTAATGGGCTCTGGATCAGACCTGCAAGTACTGTCTTCCACACACTCAGGTCTTATCAGACTTCTGTCCTTTATTTCAATAGCAATCTCAATGCTCTCAGTTTCTTACAGTATACAGTTTTGCTTTGGCTTGGGGCATTCTGGGTTTTTTTTAATAATTATTGTTCTAAAGCCCATACAATGTATGTAGGGTTCAGTGGAAAGGGGCCATACTGTGAAATATGTTCAGGCTCATATATATGTATATATAAAAAAAACCTTCCTATTTTTTGCATGCTAATAACATTTATCTACTATTTTGGGGAAGATTTTTCCATTTCCTTTCTTCTCTTGTAACCAGTGTCTAATCATTACCCTTCTAAACTTTGGATGTGCAGTCTTCTAAACGGCTGGCAGGAAGGTAGATAGTACACAAGTCCTCTTTTTCTTTTTTTTTTTCCCAGTCATCATAAGTGGAAGGCTCAGGTTTTGTTCCAGGATTGGGTTTTTTTCAGTTTCTTTGTTTTTTTTAAGTTCTTTGGTTTACTTATTTTCTCTAGTCCCTTTCCCCACCCACTTCCATTTAGGAGCATTTTGATTTGTTGTTCTTCATGACAATATTTCGCCACTTCCTTTTAAAAAGTGGTTGCTATTACTTGGCAGTCATATATTCTATGAGAGTCCCACCACAAGGTGAACTCTAGTGAGGAGGCTGCTGCCAAGGCCAGCTCCCATTGTTCTCATCCAGGCATACCAGGGCGGTCCTGTCCCTGGAGGGCTCTGGAGCTGTTATACAGCTGCCTGAGAAGGGAGCAGAGTGCTCACTGTCCCGTAGCTGACCACTACCTAGGAACCAAGTCAAGCCCAGATCTTGTTGACAGGACACCACCCCTCCTTGTGTAAAATTATGTATAATATGAACATGTAATAAACTCTTCCTTCCTCTCCCATTTTGTCTGCTTCCTTCTGTCTCTCCAGCTACTACTGCTCCTGTGGAGTTCAGTGCTGGTGAAAATGGAAAGAAAATCAGTTCCTCTATAAGCCAGCCCTTTCTGCTCTGATTGGATTTTTCTCCTTTTGTCTGCTTCTTTATTTGATTTAAAACCTTAAACCTCTTGAAGGTTTTCCATTAAGATGTTGAGCACAATTTGGAATGGGGGGAGCAGTCAGAGCATTACCTAAAAAGTCCTAGTTTATTTTTAGCTAATGGAAGAGGAGGGCTGATTGGATTACCCCAGCAATGTGAGTACCTGATGCAGACTGCTATCAACACATCAACAGAGGAAGGGTTAAGTACAGTTTCTTTCACTTTCTCTCACTCACCCCTTTTACCCTCTCCTGCTTTGCCTTTCTTCACCCAGTAACTGACACTTGCAACAGCAGTGCAAATTCCTGGGCATGTTCTAGTACTGGTCAATACAGGAGTAAATCTCACAGTCCCTCCTGCTGTTTCACATTTGCCACCTGACAGCAGTAGATGCTCAGGAAGAGCGAGGGGTAAGGTTTTAAAGCGTTAGACCGGGCTTTAGCTGTGTGACATCTATTAAAGCAATTGGGAGCCAGGTGGCTAAAACCCAGTGCAATTCTTTGTAATGGTACCCCTGAGAGCACCCATCTCCTTTTAGCACTACTATTGATTAGGCAATTCTTGACTTTGAGGAACAAAATTGGTGTGTGCATCAAGCTTCTTTTCCTCAATTTGGCCTGGTTTGAAATTAATCGTTCACCTTGAGCCATTTTCGTAAGCAGCTTTAAGCTTCAATAAATTTCAGTGTGATTTGATTTTTCTATCACCTTTCTCTATGGAGGCCTGTTGTTTACTAGTCTTCTCTAGGACGTCTCCAGAGCTGTTTGGTCTTTATCCTCATCTGCCGCATTGATCCTGGTACATTGTCCAGTGTGATTGTCCAAGCTTGGTAAAACACTGGGGGCTTTATTTAATGGCTCCATACAGTGCATGGCTGGCAGTATTGAGGCCAACAGGTACTTGGTTTTCAGTAGGAGCGATGCATTTGATCAGGTAGACCATGTTATGTTTTAGAATATTGTCCAGACTCTGCCTCTGTCTTGACTGAAATGATGTGGTGTTCTTAGAGGGAGCACATAAACCATGAGCAAGTTCCTCTTAATTTCAGAAACTCTTAATGAGTATTTGATGTTTAGTAGGGAGTAAAATGCCACACAAATGTACATGAATGTATACCTAAGTTTGTGAGAAGGTGAACATAAATGTGTAAAAATAAGGAAGACAGTTCCCCAACCCTCCTACCTTCTGCACTTCCCTTCCAAAATATTCCCTGTTCCTCTTTATTTCTCTAAAGTGGAGGAAGATTCTTCAGCATGTCATGTCATCATTTGTGGCGAGGCAGGATAGGCTCTGCGTGAGGATGTGCCCTTTGCTTTGGGAGTTTAGTGCATTATAGTTATTTATACAGGTTTTCCGTTTGTTTCTTTTTGGGTGTTCTAGAGTACTCTTGTGAACTGCTAGGTAATGCTAAGTACTGCCAACCACAAGTGACTGACATTGAATAGCTTTTTCCTGTAATAAAACCCAAAGTGAAAGCTGGGCTGGACCTACATGGAAAAAGCTATCAAGCCAGTCCAGTACTTCAGCAGCTAGGTAAATCTGTGTGAAGACTCTGCAGTCTGCTGCTGCATAATTTCTCTCACTGCCGCTCCTTGCCTCCTTGTAGCCCTCTTGCTCCTCTGAGTAACCAGGCCAGAGAATGTGGTATTTAACATTTCTGTGTTGCTGGAAGACCTTCATTGGGATGTTTGGGTGTGGGATGAAATGCAAGCAAGAGAATTGGAGATGGAAAGGAAATTCAGAAACATTGGCTTCAGAAAAATGAATGTTTCTTATTGCTGTTTCTGTTCAAAATGGGATAAAGCAGCTCCTGAGGTGTCACAGGCAACCTAGGAAGTCCATCACCTCCTTGCCCAAGATTTAGGAGCCCCTCAAGCAGTTTTATATGACGTCCCTGTCTGTGTTGAGTTGGGACGTTGTCAAAGCCCAAAACATTCTGTTTGAACAAGCTGGTGTATTCCAATGAGAAGTTGTTTCATCTGAAAATTCACAGTCAGTTCTACTGAAAATTCAGCTCATCACGAGCTGAGTGTGAAATGTGATGCCAAGATTACAAGGACAGCATTACTGTAGGACTTTGATGGAGCTCCAAGAGAAAGAAAAGTATGCACCACCTCTCCCATTCCAGTTAAGTTCAATGGAAGTTTTTCTGGAAGGATATTTTTAGAAATCTCAGGAGAATGACAAATTCTAAGCTCAGTTACATATATATATTTTTTTTTTTGTGAAATGATGCAGAGCACAATTAGTGCAGAAACATGACAATGAAAAATCTGACCTGGATTGCTCAAGCCTGTGTAAAAATATATGCAACTTTGTTATTGAAGGCCTTGCCAAACTAATTAATGAAACATATGCAAACATTCTACTTTGCAAACATCCTTTGTATTTCATTAGATTCTCACAAATCAGTATGGGGGAGCTGATAGGAAAAGGTATTTGATCTTTAAATTGTTGCGGTTGCAACAAATCACATCTATATGCTGTTTTACATTCACAGCTGATGTCGTGTCACAAAGTCTGAGATTTTATAAAGAGCTTTATATTTGTATTAAAACTGCCTCTATTTTAATTGAGGTTTGTCAGTCATGCATCTGAAACTAGTGTTTTTCCACAAATATTTTAAGCTAAAATAGCTTCTGTGCATAGAACTAAAACAGATATTCCACTTGCCATATGGGAGGTATTGCAGACATAAAAATGCTGAAGGCTAGAAGGGGAGCTCCTTCTTCCAGAGTTCACTGAGTGGGCTCACGATCTGTGACTCTCACTCTCTTCTGCAATGTTATTTCCATTTTACAGACCAAAACAGAGGGCCAAAGAGGTTGGGAGAACAGAGCCGTGCTTTGATGGTGAGAGAGGAGAATGTGCGTGTAGCTCTCTTCAACTGGCTTTTGATTCTTTTGCATTGTGCTCTCCTTTTGAGCCAAATTGCTACTTGGTTTTCCAGATTGGGGGGGGAGCAGCAGAGATCAACAGTGAAAGGAGGAATTAATATCAAATTTCATTCTACCTGTGGTGCAACCCTGTTTATTTGCAAAGAACGTACAAGGTCCTGTTGCCTTTCCTGAGCATAGGAAAGATTCTAAAATGGTTAATGTATTTGCTACCAGGTCTAAAGCATCCCTGAGCCAACACTCTTGTCTGCTCCTGTCTGTTATTTTTGGGGTTGTTTTTTCCTCCCAGCTCATGCTTAAGTGTGTCTGAAATCCTTTGTCCTGCCTGTTTCAGCATTGCAATACCAGTTTTGAAGGTAACCATTTGGTTCAACTGCTGCTTAAAGTGCCTTGCCTTCTCTCTGTTTTGGATAATGGCTCCTGTTGCTTCATGTAGCTGATTTCTTAAAGGACCTTTTTTTTTCCCTATATCCTAAATAAAGCACTGTAAAAGTGTCCACAGATCTAAACATGGCTCCATTAACTCCTTCACAGGAAAATGTTTAAGTATGTTAAAGTATTCATTATAATATAAAAGTGAGAAACAGTTGTGTCCAGGTATTCTTAGCTAAGATAAAACATTGCTGCTTCCCCTGACCTCAATGGAGCAGCACCATTTTATGTCAACAGAAGCTGTTGTCTGTTAGCAGTTTTACTCCAGTCAGCGATGTCGGCTCTTGATGATTGTTTTTCTTCCCCTTGTTCTCTATCGAGGCAGTTTTGGTCCACACATTCAAACACAGGCTCAGGAGGATTTTTTTTAGTTCTCCATATGAAAAATTTAACAAGCGAGCATCACCTGCTTAAAGAACTGAAGTAATTTTCTGTGACCAAAGGGCTTCTCTCCTCAGTGCTACAGTTATTCTCCGTAAGCACCAAAGTTCATCGGTGATCTCTCCGGGATGCTACATTTCATAGTATCAAAGAAACAAGTGAGTCACAACTGCTCTACTCAAATTTGTTTCCTGTCCTCTAATCTGGGATGCTTCTCCCAGTAAAACAAGAAGGGGATGTTTCTTGGTAGTTCTGTCAGCAGTTCCCCCCAGAAACCGCAAAAGATAGATCCCAGATCGATCCATAAAACTGAAGAGAGTTTTCCCAGAAATGCTGGGCACGAACACCTGGGACTTCTCTCCCACTTTTATCATGGAGATAAGGAGCAAATGTACCAAGCTGCATTAAACACTCATGGCTTGGTTTTGCCAGGAGACAGTACAGGTGGTTTTGTGGTGCCTTCCAGCGTATCAGTATCTCACTGGGAAGAGGAGTGACGAAGCAAGGTGACAAGGCTGTTATACCAGACTAGTCCTGAGGCATCCAGCTAAAACGATGGCTGGCAGTGCCCAAGGAGAGAATGTATTTAAGAGAAGTGTAATATCTCACAGTCTTTGTGCCATGCTGTCTGTACCTTTCCCCGCAGGGGGGCCCAGGAGCTTCAGCTTAGTGTAGCAGGGTGCTCTGGGAGGCATCCATGAACACCTCATCCCTGAGGCAGAGTGCCTTGCTGAGGGATGTGTTTGAATGACACATCGCAGTTCTCAGTGGGGAAGTTTTAGTTTGGTTTCTTGTGGAATAGAAAACCCAAGAACAGAATAAAATCAGCATTTGGAAAACATTCTGTCCCTCTCTACACTGACTTTTTCAAAGCTGCTTTTCACTGCATGCCTAGAAGGTCCCATTCAATTAGGAAATGTAGAAGTGCATGTACATGGTTTAAAGCAGTGCATGGGAGGCTGTTCCGTTTTCCAGGCTCTTAAAGAATGTGACCACAGAGGATATCAACGCAGATTTGTGGGATCATCTTAGAAAAGGTTGAATATAAAGTTTTGTTTGCAAATACACATACCATCAAAACTTGATTTACCAATGCTGTTTACCATTTGATCAGATAAAAGAATATTAGCTCTTAAAAATGAGACACAAACTGAATTCCCTTTTCAATGCAGTATATAATAATACTGTATTTCTCTGGGCTTGTATAGCTCCTTTTGTCATCCAGACAGACACATGCAGAAGTAGCCTTTGAGACCCTTCCCACTGTTTCAACATGACAGTTGTTTAAAACAGCAGAGGGCTGGGTGTAAAGAGGGTTACGAAGCTTTGAGATGTCCTCTGGCGATTTTTGCTTCTGTGGTTTAAATGCTCCCGCCTGCAGCTATTCCCTTGCTCCACTGCTGGAATTAACTACCAGCGGCCAGAGAGCAACATGTGCAATGCTCCCCCAACACCTCTGACGCTGTGCCGACGTGGGGAGGCAGCGGCACATGTTGCTCTGAGTGAGCTGGTAGTGAGTAGCTGGGACAGCAGTGCCTGGGACCACCGCAGCAACGTTCCCAGGACGCTGTCATCATCAGGATTATGGCTCTGTTTTTGTACGGAGGCTTGGTCCAAATCAGAATAAATCCCTCCGTTCTTATTGTGTAGCGTATTACAACGGAATAATGTCAAGCCTGATCCAAAGTTCACTCCACTGGTGTTTTTCTTTTAGCTGCACGGGGCTCTGAAAGAAACCCGATAAATAGCCTATGAGCAAAATTGTATAAAATGATCAACATGCAACTGTCATGCTGCATTTGTCTCATGTCGTTAGTCATTATGAAAGCCTGCATAATTCTGGAGCAGAACAACAATTTCCACACAGCAAATTGCAGATTGTGTTTGCCAACCCACAAAACATCACAATATTTATTTTGAAACTTTATAATGCTATCAAGGGCAAATTCACTTTACCCGTACAAATAGCCCCGTGGAGACAACTTAGATTACGCATGCGAGCAAAAGTGGGCAGAACTTGGCTCTGGGCACAAGAAAAGCAAAGCTGGCTTCCTCCCATGGCGGAAATAGGGAATGTGTAAGCACAGAGCTGGGGAGATACGTTACTGGCACGTGTACCACCAGGGACCTGGGGAGAAACGTCAGGATACAATTGAGATAATGGTGCTCTGGCTCCCCAGATTCATACTTTGTTCACCTTCCTACCTCGGTCATCTGGAAAGACTGCCTTTCCGCAGGTTTCACGCGAAGCACAGCATCCCCCAGTGTACTTCTACTTCCGCGGATCAAATTTATCCATGGTGTGAATGAGCTTACCACTGTCAGAAACAACAGCCCTGTTTTTTGGACTTAGACCCACTGAAAAATGAGTTTGTATGTCTGATTTTTTTATTTGGGTTATCAAAAGATTTTTGAAGTTAATTTTATTATTTAGCACTGCAGACATCACTGGTTTAGGCTCAGTTTTAGGTGGAAAGGCTTTTTTTTTTTTTATGTTCCATCACCTATCTTGACAGATTCTGTGTGTGCCAGAGGCGGTCTTCTTAACCCTGGATCAAAACCTAATCTCTCCTGCTTTCTTAAAACCTTTTCCTCTAATTCTCTCTCTAGTAAATTATATTCTGTTCTTTGCCCTTGAATAATTTAAAAATTTATAGAATAAAGTGTGCAGGGGGGGGGTCTGTTCCACTGAGCGATACCTGGTAATCAAAATACTGCATTCATATCTTGCTGCAATGATCTCATTTCTATTGGGACAGCACTCCTGTGAGCACAGGCCCGTGTTGTGTTCATCCTGTTACAACCAGATAAACTCATAATGTAGACAGATAAGAGCTATGCTCATTAATCTATTAATTGCCTATTGTCAGTTGTCAATATGTTTCGCTTGATGGGAAGCCAGAAGATTAGTTTGTATTGTGAGGATGTAGATTTTTGTTCTGTATTACTATTATTTTATTTTGATGTGTGGAATACTACGGAATGACATTCAAGCTGGTAGCGTCTCACCCGAACAGAGTAGAGCTGGCTGCTTTTTAAGTTTCTGAAACCAGAAAAATGCTATGCCCCAAATGGCTGTAAAATAAAAAGTGTATTTTCAATCAGAGGACCCTGCAAGAGCTGTGACTGTGTTGAGTAACACGTTTTTTATGATGGGCATTCAGGACATCCTTAAAGTCAACACAGCCTGAGATACCCTGATTTCCCGGGGAAGCTGAAACTCTGTGGGGACTTCATTGTTCACTGGAAATTTGAGACTGATTTTGTCTGTGACTGGAGCTGCTGGAGCAAGATTTTATTATAATTGTGTGACCTTTAATACACCATGAAGAGATTTCAAGTTCTCTATTTTTCTAGCCTATAACAAATCAAATGTTTAACTATAATGTACAGTCACCAAGTTTACACCTTAAGAAGGGTGATTTTCAAGGGCTTATCTCTACAAAGAACAGTGGAGCAGAGACAGTTTCAAAAAAGGGAAAAAAGAAGGGAGAGAAACATCATAGAAGCACTTTATAGACCTATTTGAATCACAGCTTTAAGTCATTTGTATCACGGCCAAAAAGCCCATCCATGTGTGCATTTAATAATGATGGCCAATTCTGAACGGAGACTGGAAATTTTCCTCTCCATGGCAGGAAGCAAAAAAACCCCTCACTGTTTCTGAGTTGGTAACTTGACCTGTTTGAATTATTTTATTACTTGCGAGACTGTCAGCCAGGTGGCCAGCATTTAAACTCTGAGGACAGATCTGGGAATTGATTTCTGTGGAACTACCATAGTTAAGAGCAGCTGATGATTAGGCAGCTCAGGCATTTTCTAGGCACACTTAGGCTGCTCTGTCTGACAAATAGCAGCTCATCTGTGGGGCAGTGATCTTCATGCCATCTATGCACAGGTTTGAAGGATACAGACAGATCTTCCATACTGTCCAGGACATGTAACTGTGCTACATGCCTGGGCATTAGAACCTGCCTTTCTTACTTTCTGCCGTGACAGAGGAAAGCAGTTTATTACATCAAGGTGGACAAGATGTGTTCCCCTCTGGCTGCAGTCACCCCAATGACAGGTGTAGGAATCCATTTGCAACATCCAGAAGCCTCTGTTATTATTATCAAGGATGGTCGCATAGAACAGAGTTTAATCAGATGCATTTTCTCATGGTGTGTGTGTGGGCCCAGGGTTTTATTTCAAATTTTCAAAGAAAAAAGATGTTATTGAAATGTGTGTGGGTCTCTTAATATCTGGAGAAATTCTGTTTTCTCTAGCTGTTTTACTCTTCTGGGCTTCTTTCTTTCTGCAAAAAGTTAAGGAGGGAAATATATTTAAATGAAATAAAATTACATGAAAGAAGAAAGGATGAAAGAAAATCTCCCTTTCCACTGAAAATGTGCCAAACCCCTTTAAAATGAGGAAATTACTTTTCTCAAATATCGTTAATGTTTTAGCTTATTTTTCCCCCAGTTTTGGAAAGTCACAGGTGTTACGATTTCACTTTTTCTCATCTCCTCTAACCTCTCCAGAAGAGAAGGGATTTTGGAATACGACACAAGAGCAAAAAGTAAAATAGGAAACACAGAAAAAGACAGAAGGGAAAAGTGTCTGGCTAGCATTCAGGTATCTGTATTCAGTGGACACCAGACGGATATTTGTATTCAGTGCCTCAAAGGTAGAAAATGATAGAAAGGTGTGATTGGAAGTTTAATGCTTTCAAAACTTATTTAAGAATAAACGTGATCCATTTAAATGCCTGCAAAATAGAAAAATTCAAAATTGGGGATTTTTCACATCTGCCTGTTTCAACAAACTTTTTTTCTTTTACATGCATGAAGTATGGCTGAGCTCAGGGGACCCCCCACACAAAGTACATGGCATATCCTCTCCCTGAGTATTTATTCACTGATGAGGACTGAATTGCAGAGATATTAAATGTCTCACTTCTGGTCCTACAGGAAATATATGGCAGAGTCTTGAAATGGACCCAGCTCTCCCAAGTCCCAGATGAATGCCTTAACCAAAATCTCACTCTTTCTTATCGTACTTTGTTTCTCTTTCTTTCCAATATCTTCTCTAAACATTTCTTTTGTTTGCTTCGTTGAGGTCAGTGGTCTCAGCTTGTTGCAAGCACCACAGAATTTCACCCTTTATGGTTTTTTTTTCCTTTGTACATTGCCTATATACTGAGTTTTGCTAGCTTTGCATTTCTTCTTGCTCCCGGATCCCTCCCTACTGTGCAGAAGGTGGCAGCTTCACGAGCACAATGTTTTGTCATTTTTGACCTGTGAGATCGTGCACACCCCTTTTTAGCCGATGTCCCATTGTAAGGCAGCCCCTTTTGATCCGGTCTCCATCCCTTTTTATTGACCAGCTCCCCTATTTCCACTAAATGTTTCAACCCTGCTGCCTGCTCCCTTTGTGCTTTCTTTAATTCTCAATATTTCTGCAGCAGGACTGAGTCTGCCATCAGTTTGTTTAGTGGAGCAGAAGACAAAGCCAGGCTGGTGCTGCTGCTGTTGAATAGGTCATCGGTGACAACAACCTATGCTGCAGAAGTTAGCCCCCACTGACACTGTTTTCACTCCGCTTGAATGGAAGCTCCTGGGAGTCTTTCTTTAAAGAGCCCAGGGGTGGGGAAGGCAGGAAAATGGAAAGAAAAGGAATGAAATAATTATAGCAATAACACTCCAACTTTCTCAGTTGTGCGTGGACTTGGCTAATCGAAATGAGAAGTACCTTGGGTACCTGTAGATGGGGTAGGTTAAAAGATTGTTCTTTTGTCCCCCCATGGCCTCTGCAGTGGGGGGCAGCGACTTTTTGTATCTCTAGATTTTCTCTCTGCTGTTAGGTTAGGTGCTGTCATCTTTAGAAACAAGATCTTTTTCATAAGCACTTGCCCTTATTGAATGAGGTATAGCCATGACCAGGAAGGGAAATGATCCTTGTCTGGGCCATCAAAGAAACATGGCACCCAGTACTGTAGCTCTGACTTCTCCCAGCTGAGCTAAAACTGCAGAGCCCTGCTTACCAGGATAAGAGGGAGAGGTGCTGGGCATGCGTATAACAAACCCCATCTTCCAGTGCTTATAGAATACAGGTCCCTCATCTTGAGAAATTTTCTAATTAAACAAACAGGATTTTACTATACTGCAAGAGACAACAATATATTCTACTTTTTGATCTAAATGAAGTCCATTTTATTTAGACACAACAGGATACAGCAGCCGTCTTTGTTAGAGGATGCTGAGGCTAAAACTGCATTAGTCTCATAGGGCAAACCCATTTGAATTGTAGATATAGGAAATGATATGCATAAGTAAGGAAAACATTGGTTGTAATGGACAAGACTAGTGAAACAGCTCTTTATTAATCAGAAAGCTAGTTTCTTAAAAGGTAGTAGGCAAGTAGTTTTAACAGATTCACAACAGATATCCAGCCAGAAATTAAAACAGAAATGTGAAAGAAGAGGTAGATGATGAAAAATTTCAAATCCAATTTTTTACTGTACTTTTGGGCCATGTACTGGATTTTCTTGAAAACCTCCAGATAATTAAATCTTTGTTCACAGATTACATAATGTAAATACCTGGGGGGGGGGAGATGGACTTTCTCCATGCAAATGGGAAATACATTTTATGAGAAAAACTGGATGTAATTTTGATATAGAAGAAAAGGGGAAGAAGAGGGGGAGAAATACCAATGTAAGAGTTCATAAGCCAACATAAATTTGTTTCTCTTTCTGAATGGCAGTAAAGAACATGCAACTAAAACTGGTCAAAGGTGGTAGAAAATATCACTGAATACCTTTTTTTTTTCCTGAATATCTCCCATTGAGTGTAAGAAGGAAACGTAATCACACAGTATGTACAAGTGTATATGTACATTTATTGTACGCACTGCTCCAAGTTTTACACAGGCTGTTTACCTTAGGGAGTTAATTCTCATATAACTTTTTTCTGGTTCTGCAAAAAACTTCAAGGTCTTGTAATAAATTTAACGTAGCTGACCTGTATGGCAACAGGCTCATTACTTAGTCTCACAGTTTGTATTTATGCAGAATAGTGTCTGTTTTATTCAGCAGAAGGCCATTTCTGTTAGCAAATCACTTAAAGATTGTGATGATGGGGATGCCAATAATCAGAAGAGGGAAAGTGCTAAGCATTGGAATACAGCATAGCTTCCAAATCCTGTAGTTTTTAGAAATTGTTAATGTTTTGATGCTATGTCTTAGCTGCAAACAGAGTTTAAACATGATCATCACCAGGATGGATTGATTTTTCTTTGGGGGAAAATGAAGCTGCATCATATTGCATTGGTTTTCTTTGTGGTCATTACATGACTGTCTACCAGCTGATTGTGGTGTTGCTGTAGCATGGCTTCCTCACCTCCCTAAATGGATTTGCGTAGTGTTCTTGTATAACTGGAGAATTATTGAAAATATATATTTACTTCTTGGTCCTTTCTCCCTAGTATAGGGACTTGCCAGTGGTGATAAGCACCTGGAGTGTCTGTTGCCCAGCACTGGTGCGGCAGGCCTCGGGGATCTCAGAGAGGCAGGTTCAAGGGCACTTTCTTGGCAGCCTGCTGTACATTCAGGGAGCTCCAGCTCTCCCAGGCCCCTGCAGATATCCTTCCTGTGGGTGTGCTGGACAGAGCGTAGTGCTGCATGAAACCCTCTGATGCATGGGCAGCTCCCAGACAGCTTCTCAGGACTTCTTGTGCCAGTAGTCAGGAGTTGTGGTTGTAGCTCCGTGGTGCAGCTTTGCTGGGACAAACACACGAAGAGAGGGCAGAGACCTCCCAGTCCCCTGGCGGAGGTGCCTGGGGAGGGCCAGGCTAGCACAGCTAGAGCTAGAGAGCAGAGGGCAACAGCAAGATGCACAAAGCTCTAAGTCTGCATGACATTCGACAAAGGAGCATGGGCTGGCTTAAGATGTGGCTCTGATAGTTTTTCCCATAGTTCATCGAATGGATAGAATCATAGAATCATAGAATCATTTAGGTTGGAAAAGACCTTTAAGGTCATCGAGTCCAACCATAAACCTAACACTGCCAAGTCCACCACTACACCATGTCCCTGAGCACCATGTCTACACGTCTTTTAAATACCTCCAGGGATGGTGACTCAACCACATCCCTGGGCAGCCTGTTCCAATGCTTCATAACTCTTTCAGTGAAGAAATTTTTCCTAATATCCAATCTAAACCTCCCCTGGTGCAACTTGAGGCCATTTCCTCTCGTCCTATCAGTTGTTACTTAGGAGAAGAGACCAACACCCACCTCGCTACAACCTCCTTTCAGGTAGTTGTAGAGAGCGATAAGGTCTCCCCTCAGCCTCCTTTTCTCCAGGCTAAACAACCCCAGTTCCCTCAACCGCTCCTCATAGGACTTGTGCTCTAGGCCCTTCACCAGCTTCGTTGCCCTTCTTTGGACACGCTCCAGCACCTCAATGTCTTTCTTGTAGTGAGGGGCCCAATACTGAAAACATGGATGTTTATTTCCAAATTGCTTCATGGAATCTAACCTGAGTCTTAATTGCCCTTTGTGACCTCCTGTTGTTATAGCTGACCTGGCATGTTTTCCCAGCTCTTGTGGTTTGTCTAAGCTTTTTTTTTCCTGGGGTAGAATAACTTTGGCAAATTATTCTACTTAAATGGTTTCAAGCTCTGGAAAATGTCAGGCATATGTTTACATATTTTGGCACAAAATCTTCTGATTTTAGGTTCAGAAACAAATTAGAAAACATTAAAAAGTAAGTGGTCAAGTGGAAGTGAAATGTCCCAAGGTCATTGAAACAATATATTTGACCAAAATTATCAAAGCAAGTAGTCTTCTAATTTTTAGTTACGAGCACTTTCAAGATTTTGAAAGTGCTTTTTATCCAAATTTGGGGCTGGAAAAATATAGAACCTCAGAAAATTTCTGAAGGAGAGAAAAACTGTTTCTGTTTGAGTTCTCATTATTTATACCACTACGAAGTGCTTATAAAATATTACCATTCTAATTTGTAGCATTTTACACCTACTTTGCATAGCAATAAGGCAAACACAACCTTATAAATAAAGATAAGGATGTGGAACCTGTTTTGTTGAATTGGGACCCAAATGATTTCAGAGGGAATAAGGAAAAAGAAAACTAATGCTTTTATGTATTTTTCAATATTTGATAGTCTTCTGTTTTTATCGGACTGAGTAGGAGTCATATGATCATCTAGTTTCACATAAGAAATACTTTTTCTTATGTCTGAATCCTTAAAATTCTTGTTTAAAAACAAGGAGCAATTCTGGATTGCTTTCAAGAACTGGCAACTAACCCAGAATTTTTGCAACAAATCAAAATTAGCACTATTGAACATTTTAAAGAAATTAATGTTTATTTACATGTGAAATATGGAGGCACATTGAAAGCCTGTCTTCTAGGAGCCCTTTTGGCAACTGGTGTATCACTTACGCAGTGAAAATTGCTGTTCTGCTATCGGCAGGGATTAACGTTCACTCTTCCACTTTGAAATATGCTGTTTGAAGTATCTTACCAAATGCTGATACCTTAAAAGAAAACTTGGAAAAATATTCTATTGCAGATGGAAATTTTGAACTCCAGGCACTTTATCTCAAAATTCTTGATTTTGGTTTCATAGTGTAATGATTATGATCTTTTTCACCATCCCTGTGGTAGCTCATTGTGCTAATAGTCACATCACCACCACTGTGAGTTCAGAGGAGTATACACGTAGCAAAGTTTGGAGCTTCAGGACCTTCATGAGGCTCCGCTTTCCACAAATCTCACAAATAAATCATTGCCTAAAAGTTCTGATATCTTTAGATGGTGCCCATCTAAAGTGCTTTCAAATAAGATGGTGCTTTCAAATAAGATAGTTTGCTTGCCTCACCATAAAGAGTTCCCATAACAGTGGCAGGGCCGGTGGGTACTTCTTCCCTTGGAGGGCATTCCTTTCTCTTTCAGATTCTGGTCAGGGGTGATACGTAACATTCATTTAGAGGCCTAAACTCAATTGGTTTACCAATGGGCTAAACACAGCACTGACAGAGGACAGGCACCAAACAGCTTTGTCTGCATATTGGTGATGTCCAGAGATGGTTTAACAGACAATGATTGACTGGATCTTAATTGAAAGGACAGTATTACCCCATCCTTGCTTTCATGGGACTTACCCATCCTGCCCTCTTAATTTATATTCATAGTAGCCCCTTTTTTCGTATTACAGTGGTGTAAGAACTCTGAGACAGCAGTTACCTACCCAGTAAAACAGCTGAAGCCATTGCATCTGTGTTTAGAAGTAACTTGTCAGCCAGAAGTGAGGAGAAACCAGTACTCTGTGTCCTGCACCACTAAGCACAGACGTCCCTTAAATGTTCTGCAGATCATCAGGGGTGGCCAGAAGCAAGGAAATCCAGTAAGGAAGCTATTAGTAGCATGATGGGCAAAGCAGTCCGCTCTAGTGGTACCTGCAGACCAAAAGGAGCAAAGATGAGGTTCTACTGAAATTTAAAACAATGAAGTAAGGTGAGAATTCATCTGCAAAACTGCATCTGCATTTAACACGTATACGTGCATACGAGAGTATGTGGTTACACAGCTCCACTGTTGTAAAATTACCCAGATACTAAGAGCATTCAGTAAACCTACTTTACTACACCAAAGCTACATTTACAGGTATGCAGTAAAACCTAAGCGTTAAAATGATCCTATCAAGTTGCTTCACAGAGCTCCAGAAATGAGATAACCTTACAGAATTCCTCCACCCCTTTGCATGGCAGTGAGCTTCTTCCACTGGAGCTAATTTATAAATGTTGGCAGTCCTGGTTCTATAGGAGCAGGGTTTCCTGGGCTTTCAGATGACTGTAGCATTCTTTGTGGTTCAAAATAAAATTTGTAGGAGTTAATTTTCTTAAATGCATGCCCAATGTGAGTTCGTTTGTGTCTTGTAGCAGAAAGGGATTCAAGTACAACGCAGTAAGAGAATTAATCACTGCTGCTGCCCTCTTGATTTTTCACTAAGTGAAGCACAACTGTGCTGAATGTGACAGGTAGTATCTGATACCGAGAACTGGACATGTAGGGAGCTGCCAGTTATGCACAATTTTTGCTGAAGTATAATAAAAGTAGTATGACAGCTTACAGTATGTATCACAGGACCAGCACTATTTTGTTAAAGACAAGAAGTTGTTGATTTCATTTATCACAGTAGTTCAGGTGTGTCTTGGTCTTCCTCCGTCCTTGTCATCCTCTCAATTTGCTGACTCCATTTAGTTTCATCATAAAATTTGAAGAGACTTGTACTTCTGTGTCACTCTTGGGTACTTCTGAAGACTGTAGGAGTTTTCTTTCTGACTTTTCAGTTCATTGAGCTGCAGATAGATGTTCTTTCTCATCTGAAACTCATCACTTCCTTACCATTGGAGAAAAAAACCACATTTAGGAAATTAGTTTGTGGCTTTCTTCAATTTGTTCCACATACAACTGCTCATCAACAGTACAGCAGCAAGGAATTGGGACACAGTTACAAGTGTGTGTTCAAATTAAAAGTGTATTCTGAGCTTTTAGTCTTGTGTTGTGCAGTGATTATGGAAGGAAAATATTTTTATCAAGCAACCAAAAGCACATTAACACCAAGGAAAGCTGTTGCCACCTCCTACCTTCTTTATAAGACAATAAACAGGGCGAGAAGCCATGGCAGGGTCACTGTGGGGAGCATGAGCCGTCCTTGGTGTGACTCCCCCTCTCTTCTTTAACAGCCAGTCCTGAATCCTTGGCTGACATAAATGGCCACAGCTCTGGAGTCTCTGCTCACCTTCCCTTCTTTTCTAAGGGCAGTGAAGTGCATGCAATAGCCTCACAAAATACATACCGGATAGCATTTAAAGAAAAACCCCTTGATTTTTATTTATGATAATGTTGAGGCGCAGGAAATTGAGGAATGAATATGCAAAGTAAAAGCCTGAAATTTCCCACCCAGACCCTGCATTGATGATGGCTGTCTGTAGATCAGGCTTTAGTTCTGGGGCAGAGAGGATTTATTTGTAGTTACCTAATGACAGCTAGAAATTAAAGGTGATCTCTGTGCTTTTGTAAATAGGTTGCAAATGTAAATGCTTTAACTTTTTAAAATTTCTTTGGGGGTAAGGAGATCACTTTCTTATTAAATTTGTACCCTGGGAAAGAGAAAGAGAGAAAAAAATTTGAACCTAAGGAAATTATTTCACTTCATTTATTTCTAGGGTAAGTTTTCCATTCTGACTCTGTGTTTCACCTCATTCTCTGAAATTCAAAACGCAATTTTCACTTTTTTCTTTTTTAAAAATATGATGTGCTGTGCTTTCAAAAATGGCCATGCTTGGCTTTTGTGCCACACAGTCCCAGAATCTCTCAGAGAATTGTGCTCTTTATAGAATAAGAGAAGTGTATTTTAAATTTTTTTTAAGAATACCATATAAACCATGATGTGAATCTCCCCCTGCTTTTCTTCCAACCCCAAAAGTGGGGAGCTGGGAGTTACAGTACGGAGCAGCCTATTGTGGCTCTGTCACTTATGCAAAGAGGTCACGGATGATGGAGTCTGGAATACAAAAGGTGTAGGGCACTCTGCATCTGCGAGGAGGGGATCAAAACAAATCTCCTTTATCTAATGCAGAACCTATTACTGAATCAAACATGGGGACGTGAAGGGTCCAAGTGTGCTTTTAATAATCTGTGCTACAAACAGACCGTAATCTGCACAATTAAGCTTCTTGGAGTTGGCAGGATTTTGTGCAGTTGGCAGTTTTCCCCTTAAATAAAGGTCAAAAAGAGGGGAGTGAATTAACCGATGAATACCTTTTTAAAGGTATTCTATAATTGCATTGAATGTTAGAAATATTTTCTTCATTGCACTAGTGGCTCTAGGGAAGAGTGAGTTCTGCGTCCTAATTTAAAAGCCCGCCTGTTTCAAGAGGAGAGACAGGCTACACAATAAACGATGGAGGAAAGGGGAATAGGAAACGCCCTCTGTCACCGCATAGGTGGGTGCTGGGTTGTCAGCATGTGTCCGATTGTAGCATGCTGTGGATCAGGCCCTGGGGAGCTCTGCTCATGGGAGTGTCACCTTAGAGTTGCCCTTAATAGCTATCCCTGACTGTTTTCTAGGTTACCGTGAGTGTTTCTGGACCCCTGGGAGAAATGGTGGGGACCTTGCATACTCCTTCCTGGGTGGGCATCTTGTTATCCAGGATATGATTTCTCCAATACAAATGTGTATTCTCTTTCTTGCAAGGAGATAGAGTATATGCAGTTCTGCCCAAATGGGTGGTGTAGTGTTGCTCTCCCAGTAGGATAGCCTCTTTTCTTGATTACGATGATGAGAAAGTGTTTTCATTTAAAGAGGAAAATGCTTGAATGGTTTTCTCATCCCTTGCCCCTCCTCTTGGCAAGCAAACGCACTGTTGGGGCACTGGGTTTATCAGAGGCCAAAGAGGGAATTCTCTTAGGAGTCTCTTGTTGAAATGTTGGCAACACATCACTGAGCAGTTCTAAAGACCTCAGGAAGCCCCAAATTTCTCTGAATTTTCCCACCACCAGCCTTGAATGTAGTTGCCTCTTTGGCCTTGCAAACTTTGGGAGAACATCAAGGAATGTGCTTGCAGCCACCATAGTGTGCTCATCAGCACAGGGGCAGCCCCTCGGGACGGGAAGGAAAGTTGATTGGAGAAAGAAACCACCCATGTACTAATCTTTTTGTTTCCTGTAGTTATTTTTTCTTCACTTTTTCTCCTTCACAAAATACACTTAAGGAAAAGGCATTTTTTGCCAGAATCTTTTCTGGGAGAGTGAGCTGGAGAAGCTGTGCTGCCTTTGCTGTACACAGATTCTCAGATCCTTCAAAAGCCTCTGTCCAGCTGTCTCGCTCTCGCTGCCGCTGTGTGGTGCGGTCTGACTTCCTTCATCTTTTGTGTGTTGCCGCTACAGTGTAAAATCAGGGGGAAATAATTTTCCTCCATTTACACTTGACCGTTTTGGGGCAAATTAATTCTACTACCACTTACTTGAAGAGAGGCTTGCAGAATCATGGAGGGAGGCGGGGGAGGAGAGGTGGATTTTTTTGTGTGTCTGGAAATCAAACGTGGTCTGACCGAAGTCTCCTTTTCTCTCTTTTTTTTTTAATCCTTTTTTAATCTTCTTCTATTTTTACTTAGCTGCTAAAGTTAAATGTTTACTGAATATAATTTCAAATGACAGTTTAACTTACTATTTTAACCAAAACTGTAATAGAAAAATATTTTCCCTGCATTGTTAAAATGGAACTCGATTCCTGCTCAGCTACCCACACTCTGTAAACAAGAATGTGTATTTGCTGTTGATGTGTGGAATATTTTTTTTAAATCACAGAATGGATTAAGAATTAAACTAGAAACAAGATGAGGAAAAAACCCTCAGAGCTGTAATCAAACATCCATTCCAACAGCTGAAACATGTTATTACATCTTTCAGCTGATTTATCGTACCCAAAGAGATTTCATAATCATTCTCAGTATTAAAACAAGGGGAATAGCGGCACATTTCAATAACAATGATTGTTGTTTGGAGAATGCCAATCATGTCTAGGAGTGTTATTTACATCAGACAATATGTAGATATTGTGCCTCCAAGCCTGTTCCTGTTTGGTTTTGTTCTTTGACTTACACAAATGAATGTTAAGAAATGTTGACAACGAGGTTCAATAGCTAAATACAATAACCAGGGTCCTGCTGACTTCCTTTTGGGAGGAGAGAAATCTTTACTACATAAGTAATGCAATCTGATGTAGAGATAAATGTGGCTATAAATGTCTGAGCTATCTTTGGTATGAAAGGTGGGGAGAAATTGAATTCGTGTACTAATTTTAATTTGTATTCACACATTAGCTATAGCTAATTTGAAAACAATTAAAAGACAGGACTGAGAAAACCAGATGTGGAGCAGTGGAATATATTACAGAGAAGCAGGCTTCACTTTGTGTTATTTTCTAACACGCAGTTTTATTTTTGCTGGTGTCTGTCACAAATCCTAAAATACCATTACAGAGTTAGCAGATGGTTCCCAAGTATTCATACCTGATAAAGCCTCCTGGGTGATCAAGCACTGAAAAATCAATATATTTTTCAACTTTCAATGGCTAGCTATTCAGTTTCATTACATCTCGCTATTCCTCCATGGCTACTGTGATATGGACACTTACTTCACCATTGCATTAAGCTCTAATCTCTGGGCCAGCTGATACAGGCAGTTAATGAATAGCTAGAGTACCACCTCAGTATGCTTCACAATTCTTCTGATCTCAGTAGGATGTTTCGAGTACTGTGATCTTGTGTTTAGTAACACCCCACTTCTTCTCCCTCTTTTTTTTCCACACATGCACAGACACCCCTCTCCAGCTGTCACCTTGCTGAGCTCTGAAAGGAAAATTCAGTAAATACACATTTTAGCAGAAATATTTGGCTGTGACATTTGACTCTTCTAAATAAATAATATCAGCAAGTCACAGTAAGTCAGATCCATGCCCCCTGGGTGACCATATGAATCACATTCTTAAATATATCATTTTCAATAAAGCCACAACTAGAGATAGGTCTTTAAAATGTCCTGCTTTTGCCTCCAGATTATCTACTTCCCCCACAAAATAGCTACGCTCTCTGACTGACTGTTAATGCCTTCCTTAAATCATGTTTCTTTCCCCTCCTCCTAAATTAAACTTGTAGTATGGGAAAGTTAACTTGCAGTAAATGACAAAGCGTGCGTTAGCTTTGCAATTATCACAAGTACCTGATTATCAGTCTTTGCCATGCATTTTGGCCTTGATCAGGGGCTAGATTTCTAACATGGGGCATCTCTTTGTACTCCAATTTGCATGAAAAAATAAATGCAAGTAAAATGCTAGTGAATGCATAAAGTATGTGCATGCACGTGGGCACCCTCAGAAACTGCAATATCCTATATATTTAAATTTTCCATTAGTATTAATGATTTCACTGAATTTTGCTATTACAGTTTATTTGAGGATGTGGTGGGGGTTTATTGTCATTGTTTTTACACATCAGGCAAAGTCCAATGACACAGACCAGGCTTATTTTACATGCACCCAGGCACCATGACATCGGTAAGCCTGGGGCATCCAGAAAACCTATTGAGTCTGATTAAGGCATATCTTAAATTTCAGACGTAGGTCTTGATTCAGTCAAATGTGCAGGAGATGAGAACCTGTTTGTTGAAAATGGAAGCATAAATATAAACCACATGAATATTTCCTCTTTCATAGCTGCATGAAGAGCAAGAGCAAGTCTTTGCGTGTGCCACGGCTATGTATGGAGAAGATTGCTGCTAATTAATAAGAGCCCTTTCTATCATCAGTGTTTGTGCCTGGCAGCTCTTGGGCGGTCGGCACTGTCACTGCCGCCCTCCCAGAGCAGTTAGCACAGCAGCAGAAGGAGGCCAGGGCTCCATGCTGTCAAATGATACACGCGCCTGAACAGCCGTGGCTCTGCTCTGCCAACAGCAGCACTCTCCTTTGATGGTGTCCTCCGTGATGTCTTGCAATAGGTACTTGTTGCATGGTGTCTCATGTGTTGATTCCTGTCCAGTGAAGTGCTATGGATCCAAACTCAGCAGGCTGTCCTCCGGCTTGATTCCTTGCTTTCGTTGTCGGAAAAGTGGCTTTAAAAATTGTTAGGTTGGTGGGAATTCATCACTAAAGTAATTACAAATTTTTGTCCACCGGAGTCCTTCCTTGACTTGCTCTGCAGGTATTCAGCCTGTGCTGCCTGACCACGGGAACCAAATAACTTTGGAGAAAAAGACCTGTGTCATCTGCAGGCAGTTTTATTAACATCTGAAGCACACAATTGTGCCATGTAGGACCCGAGCCCTTTCATTACCCTGCTACGCGGCTGGATTTATGCTGGTGGAAGTCCTAGCTAAAAAAGCTTTTGTACAATGATTAATTGACCTTAACAAGTTTAAGGATGCTTATTTGCACACAGTTATGAAGTGTTGCAATATGTCACAAATGAGAGCGGCTTCCATTATAAACATAATGGCATAAACAGTGAAAGCTGGTTATATTTCCTTAAAAGTTCATTGCAGGGAAATGGGGAAGCTTGAGAAGCTAAACAAATCCAGGCAATAATGGAAATGTAGCATGAAATTACTTCTGTAAACAACAGCCATTCATTATTTGAACATTTTTCATAAGAGAGTAAGCAGACGAGTGTTGATGTTAAAGGGGGTGTGTGGAAGGAGAGGAGGAAGGGGGGAGATTATGAATTTCAAAAGAAATCTTTCAGAGTTATACAGACAGACGTACATCTGTTTAAAAAAAGAGGTATGTAAAGGACTGATTGATCCCTGAATATTAACAATCAATGCCATTTTCTTCATTAACTTCTGAGTGGAGCACAAAGAAAGGTATATTTGATTTAAGGGGAAGAGAAGGGAGCACTATTTAATGTTGATTTGGTGTAGTGAATAACCCCAGAGAGAAATGTAAATACCAGGCTGCAATAACATGACAGCACACTAATCATATTTACAAACGATATTAAATCTGTCCATTGTGCTTGCCTGGCTGCGGATTGGCCCGACTGTAATTGTCACTGTAACCAGCGCTGGCTTGTGGGAGAATTTAACTGCAGTGATATAAGGTGAGTGCTAGGCTTATTATTACTTTATTATTACCCGGTTTATGTTTATTAAAACAATTTGTCATGCAGAACAGGAATGGGAGAATGGGAACATTAAATCGTGCTGTACTCAACCTGAAGAAATGAGTTACAATAAAATTAATGGCAGGCAGGCCACAGCTGACACTTGTAGCCGTGTGGAGCAGCTACACACTGGTTCGTTTCATTTGCTGATCGTTTCTTGTTAGGGTCATGCCATTAAACTTACATATTGAGAACTACTGAAAATCTGAGGCAATGAAGGTAAAGTTTATGAAGCAAAAGTGGGGGTTTTTTTCTGCTGTTAATGCATTCCTTTCAATTATTACAGAAATCAGGAATGCAGATTGAAAGTTTAAATCATACTGAGTTATTAAAGACGTGTGTTGGAGTGAATGTCCTTCAATTTTACAGAGGCTTAGAGAGCTGAGAAAGAGCTGAGTTTAGGCTAAAGTGAGACCATTCTCTAAAGGCTTTGAGCAAAGAGAACAGCGAGAATAGTGGTCATGAAAGGTCTCATAACAAGTTTAATAAAAGCTGCTTTATTTTCTTTCCCTGGAACTCAAGGGGTCCTTATTTGATATCTTCAAATTTATTTCAGCCCAAATCTTCATTATTTTAAAGTAGAGGCAGGAGGCGATGACCATGGGAATAGCATTGAGCCTCTTGGAATTCAGCAAAGAGGCACAGTGACATAACCCCCTCTCGTGACACAATTACGGAAGAAATTAAAAGTGTCAGGCTCTATGTACTTTAGCTGCATAGAAGAAATCTGGCCTCCTGATGAAACATCTTTGTACATGAAAAAGTAATACCCTGCCCTTGTTTCCCATTATACAACAATGTTAAGGAGTCTTCTGGGGTGATTATTAGGGATTTGGTGAAGCACAATAAACGCTGAAGATTAAATCTGAGCACTAGCAATTAGTATTGGGGGAGGAAGAGCGCTTTTTTTTTTTCTTTTTAAAAAGTATTTATTAATGAAGCTATTTAAAGAAAACCGAGCCAACTGCTGAAGTTAGGAAATGTGAACCTTTCATTTCTAGCAGTTTTATACTTGTGTAAGTCCTAAAAAGTCCATGGGGTTATTCTTGATTTATACCAGTGTGAGCAAGTAGATCAGGCTGTCTCTGTGGGATTTTTTTTCCTCATTGTCCTTTTTTAAACTAAGATAGTTTTTTAAGTCTTGGAGAAAGTCTTCAAAGGGGGGATTTAGCCACATGTTCTGTACCTGTGTCCCCAATCTCAAGGGCTGGACCAAGCATCCAAGAGCTCAGCATCCAACCACTGCAACAGAACACCGGAATGGGAGCTGAACTCTGGAAAATCCAGTTTGGTGAAGCGAGTGAAGATATGTAAAAGATTTTCTTTTAGAAAACTGTTTTTTCCTTTTGGTTTTCCAGTAAGGAGAATGGCAGATCTTTCTCTTGGAGAAGTAACTTCACATTCAGTCTCAGTGGTGAAGCCACTGCAATCGCAAAGGCCGCTCCAAACCTGAGACCAACCTGTGGAAAAAAAATTTCCCTGCCCTTACTTAGCACTTCGTCACAAGCTGATCACCTCCTTGAAATAACAACCACTTCTCTGAGAGCACCAGGTGGTTTCTCTGTGAATAGAAATGAAGAGACCAAAGGCCTTGACTTACAGATTATTTTCTCTGGTGAGGTCTCTAATGCAGTAAGTGTAATCCGCTGCGATGGCAAGCACTCATGGTGGACCCGTGTCTTGGAGCCTTAGTGACTTGTGGGGTGGTTCCTATCTGCCTTTTTGACGCTGTGCTGCAGTTGAAATAAAAGAGAAGTGGTAGAGAGAAATAGGAAAATCACTGAGGGAATAATTCTTTCTGTGACAGCAGGCTCCATGGTTGGTAGGCCTCCTCTGAGGGATGAAGTGAAGATGTGAGGAGGGACAGGTCTGGGGGCTTGAAAGGTCCAAGTATGGACAGCCAGCTGCTGTAGCGGTGGGTGCAGTGGAAACATAGCAGACAGCAGATACCCATATATTGCTGGCTCTGAGTCCTTTTCTGGGCCCTCTTTTACATTCATTGAAAAGAAAATACGTTTTATTAAAACATGTTGACCTGCGTGGCTTGCTAAATAGGCTTTTAAATGTTACAGCAGAGCTCTGACCCAGCATTTTTAAAAGCACGATTTTAACATAATCTTCCATCTTCATTTGTATTTTTGTAACTCTCAGTAAACTTGGGGAGAAACCAGTTAGTCCTTTATTCCCTTATACGTAAAACTCATGAACTCCAAGTAACGCATACACTGCAAGTGTCTTGCTGAATTGCAGTCCTTATTATATGTGCAAACATCCTTTTGACGTGAAGGACAAGGATAGAGTGTAGAATTTTGAGTCATATTTATCACTTGGATTATTAATAATAATAATAACATTTGGCATCTTTATAGCACTTTACATTTTCAAAATGCTGCATAAACATTAACTAAATGGTAGTTAAGCGTGCATAAATGATATTCAGAGCTATTACCCTCTACCATGCTAATGCAGTCACTGTGGGTCTGCACTGAAACGTGTACTGCTGCTTGTTGGAAAACCTTTACTGTTCACGTGAAGTATCAGCTTTCCTGGAAGAACCAGACTGACCATTTTTCATTTTGTTTCACATGCACCCAAAGGCTTTTGCCCATATTATGGATTAACGGTCTGCAAAATTTCAGTTTATTGGGGAAAAAGAAGTTGTTGATTTTACTTACAGGAGCATAAAAACAAATAAAAATAAAGTAGAGGGCTCAGAAACCAAAACACTACTCTTTTTTTAAATCACATTTTAGTTTGATTCTTACCATGGCCATGCATTTTATGCTCTGTTTCCTGGCTGTGGGGCCTGCTTCTGCGGCACTACATACATTCGAAGGCTGGATGCTCCCAGGGCTGCATGCCCAGGGACCAGTCTGACCCTTCAGAGCCACCTGATGTGCTCGTGCATGCATCAGTATTGCCAAAAAAGGTGCTACTCAATGTCCATCAAATAGGGATTGCGCAGGGTCCTTTTATGACCCATTGTTTTCCAGTGTTGTGAGATTTCTCATGCGTGGCTCTCAAAGAAAATATCTGTACTTGCCTTATGTTTATCCCTCACCCCCAATTTGCAACATACTTTTCTGTAGCCACACTAGCTTCTATTGCAGTAATGCTTCTTCTTTCTTGCTTTAGTGCCTTCCTGCCATTTCAGTAAAAGAGAGAGTGGGGAAGATTTTAGAAGCGTCCTGCATCCCTGTCAGTAGCTATGGCAAGTTTGTACCTGAAAACAATTTACTGTGTACCCTCATCAAAGAGGAGCAGAAATCAAGGGAAATGTCAAATAGCAGTTTTCATGCTGGATTGCGTCAATGTAATCCAGGAGCAAGCGAATAATTCCACTATCACTTAATTAAAAGTTTTAAGACCTTATGTCTTTGACCTTGTTCTTTAGCTGAACACATAAAAGCAAAATGGCTTGCTACCTTAATCTCACTTCGTGCCATTGCCCTCTGATGAGAGAATCCTCTTGGTACCTCTGATTTGTCATTGAAGCGCAGGGAAGGGCTACGTGCACTACTTGCTCCTATCTTCTGTGGTGAGTCTACCTTGACAAAGTTTCTCTTGCTATCTTTAGTCTTCTCCCTGGAGCACCTAGCACATCAGGACAAGAGGGATCTCATCCCCACAGCTTCATTTGGACCTGTTAACTGTAACTACTGATGTCGTTTACAAGGATAAACCCTTAAAGCCAGGCTAAGATAGACAAAGAAAGAACACTGGAGTAATTCCCTTTGGACAGCAGAGATTGGTGTTCAAGTTATTGAAAATCTGTGTAACTCATTTTCTCTTTTGTCATACTTAAAAAATCCATGAAGTTTGGCTGAGTGCAAACAATAAGCTTTTATTGTTGCTGCCCTTCTTCATAAATGTGTAATCTTCTGGGACCATCAGAAAAGCTTTGGTACAACAAATTAAAAGTCTCTAAACTTTTCTGTGTCTCCTTGGACATTTTGTAGACCTGCAAATAACAAGCAGTAATCAATATAATGCTGCTCTCATACTTCAAGGCAAACTGGCAGCTCCCAAGCCAGAGAGCATGGCGCAGCTATCTCACAGCTGGACATGATTCCTGCCAGGATCACAGAGGAATAGTGCCCGTCAGCTGGCACGGGGAAAACCGTGCAAAAGAGAACCTGAACTGCAAACTGTGGAGCCAGTTGGATAAAGCTATATGCACTAGCTATCAAAGCTCGCAAACACACTTTCTGTCCCATCATCAACTCCTGCATTTACGCAGCAGTGTCTGTAAGCTGTGCCTGAAGTCTGTGCTGTTCTGCAGGTCGTAGTGTTTTCTGATGTCCTGTTTCCTTCACCTGTGTCCATGTGTGCACGTTTCCCTAACAAGCCAATTATACTGTAGCCAGCAGGGTGACTTGAATATTCCCTCTCTCCTCATTGTTTTAGCGTAGTAAGCTAGTTTAACAATACTCTCTTAGTATATCCTTTATTTTATTTCTGAGAGAATTGTGTTATTTTTCTTTGTGGTGAGACACATGGTATTCAATTTGCTCTTTCATATCTTGTCAATGGAACAACCTTGTCAGTTTAACGGCTTCAGCAAGGAATATTCGGCAGGGACCAGAGAGGGTGAGAATTACAGTTGTATTTTTTGTCTCATCACTAAGGAGTAAACATTTGCATTCTCTCTCCAAATTAGTGACTATTATACCTGAGTCAAAAAATGCCTTTGCACCCACTGGCAAACAGCAGCTCAAGGTGGGGTGGGGTGGGGTGGGGTGGGTGAGGGTTTAGCGTTCACTACCACCACCCAGCTCCTCTCTCGTTATTCAAACCATCACTGCTCCCTGGTGAACTGGGAAGGGATTCCCGCAGTCGCTCATGCAGAATGGGTGTATGCAGTAATTCAGGTGGGCAGTGTTGCTGACTGGGTGCCCAGCTATGCTAATGAAGCACCTAAAGGTGCAGCAAGCACAGCTGGACCAGAGAGTCTGACCACGTTTTAGGTGCAGAAAAAGCTTGTGCAAACTGTACCCATGTGCTACCGTGAACTCCAGCTCCTGGTGCAGGAACTGGAGCCTCTGACCTCTGGGCACTCACTCAGGATGAGGTGGCAACCTGGTGCCTGCTCATTTATGGGGCCAAATGGCCCAATCCTTTCCTGAGGTGCTGGAAAAAATGGAAGGAAGTTTTGCCTGCAAAAAAATTCCCTTAATTTCTAGTCCATTTCTAATGGCTGCTTATTTTTATAATAAGGAGTGTCTTTTCTCTAGCATGGCCTGTTGTAAAGCCCATTTACATCAACATTAAAGCTTGCCACTGACCTAATGGCCTTTGGATCAGGCCCATAGTCTCCTTATCTTCTTCCATATTACTGACACACCTTTACTTTAGGTCTTGATTTCTGTGGAGCTCTTTAGGTCAAGCTCTATCTCACTGATGTGCTCAGGCTTAAATTGATTCAGAGAGAAACTGACTGTTCTTCTAAAGAAGTGGTCATTTTTCTTAAGCGGCTTCTATTTTTAGATAAAACTCCCTGAGGCATCAGGCAGCATTGGTGCCTGGTTAGCAGGAGGTACAGTGTGCTTTGTGACAGACCCCTTTGGGGCACACCACACGGGCAGCTGGAACGGTACCTGAGGATACCCCACCACTTCCATCAGCAGGTTGGTAACAGGAAAAACTTACCATTTTTTCATTCCACTAATGAAGAAAGAGATAACAGGGTCCAAACTTGATTTAAGTTTTCAGCTGGGTAGGTGCTAAATAATGTTGCCTGCCTTCCTTAAAAGCTTTTAAGTGCGTATCTTTTTTTTCAATGGAGACTTTGTTGCTTGAATGACAAATTTAGGACGGTTGTCTTAAATGGTCTGTGTGTAATTACAAGATTGGTTTAACTGTTTGGGCAAAGTTCTTTAGCATCTTTTGAGGACCTGGCATGCCCAGTTTCTGGAATCCCGAGCAGGCCCTCTGTCAGGTGTGAGCTCAACAGGAAAGCCACTGCAATTCATTTCTTCCCTTCCACTCTTTTCTAGCTTCTCACTTTTTTCCTGTAAGCGTTGCTGGGTGTGGAAGCACTCAGTTGAATGTAATACAGATACACGTGCTGGGAAAGGGAGTAATCTCAGTTAAAAAAAAAAAAGTTTATAGTGCAAAACATAGACCTAATTCTTGCACAAACCCTGTGCTGTGGAGCAGTTGTAGAGGCAGTGGCAGGCGCAGAGTCTTGACATGCACACACAGCCAGAGTTACTGGGTGCAGACACGATTTGGGGAAGCACCAGCTTGTGAAGCAGCAGCCTCCAGCTGGCATTTGTGAGAGGTGGCTTGTGACCTGGGTATTCCTGTCAGCTGCCCTTGCCCCCATGGTAGGAGATGAGAGTGGCATCTGGTTCTCAAACGCCGATGCATTTAAAATTGAGAAACTGCGGAACTCATTCCTTATGGCAAAGTTATAATTTGCTTTGCTTTTTCTGATAGCTAACAGTTTCTCTGAGGTCAGGGAGGATTAAACGCCTATATTCACAATTATATTTAAGAAATGCAGTATCTTGTTCTTTGGCCAAAACCCAGTGGACACTATGGGGGGCTAAGGAGTAACATCCACTCCAAGCCAATTCTTCCGTAACTGTCCACAGCAACATTTCATATAAGCTCCTCCAAAACATTTGCTACTGGCCCTTAGCAGAGAAAAGACACATACCTATACCCTGAGCAACAGCCCCCTTTTTTTTTTTAATTGCTTATTAAATTAGTCTATATAAGGAAACCGCAAAGGAAAAACAGTAGAGTGAACAGTAATACTGGTGACCGATTTATGTCAGTAGCTGACCTTCTTGTGAGATGGAGTCATAGCTCAGAATGCCTGTATGATACCAATGCGATTAGGCTGTTTTGTTGGGCAGTGCCATCACTTGATTATTCTGTGAGAAATTTCAGAAATACAGTTGCTTTATGAGCCCGACTTCTATGATGATAAATTTCCAAAAGCAAAAATGTGAATTTAAATTATTCGTATTCATGTGAGCGTGGTAGAGATTTTTGGAATTGCTGCGGCAAGTTATGGATGATGCATGAAATGAAAAAATCCCTGCCCAGTGCACAAGGAATACAAAAAGGATTCTGCGGCCAGCACTGCGCTGTACTGTGCTATGGGATGTGTGCTCTCTAGGGAGAGGTGTTTGTATTTTTGAAAAGCACCCAGCCACACACGAAAGTAAACAAAGGACAGAATGAGAGAAAACAAATAGAAGTACCCCCTGCCCCCCAGGAGCACCTACAGCATAAGGCCAGTGCACTGTTTCCTGCAGCCGGTTTTCCAGCACCCCAGAGCTGCGTGAATCCTGCACACGTGGGGCAGATTCTCCTCATCTGCAGGGTACCTGGAGCAGATTTTCAGCTGATGTAAAGATCCACTGAAGCCAGTTTCAGCTGCTCATATATATCTTTGTGGTGCAAAAAGGAATGGGGCCAACCTCTGCTGAGTCTCAGTCTTGTGTATCCTTCCCTGGCCCAAGAATGGCATGAGACAAATAGAAAAAAAGTCTATCTGGGGTAACATGGTCACATCCACAGTGGCCCATGTGTGATAGTGTCTCATTTGCTTCTGGTCTGAAGCTGATCATGTAAAACAGTGGGTGTCCAGGAGAAAAACTGTCTGAAAAAATACCTGCAGATGTTTTTTTTCTAAACATAAGTCTAGCATTAGGATCTGCCCAGTCTTCTAGTCTGCAGGAAAATAGAGTGAGTGTTTTTTCTGGGACTGCACCCAGCATTAGCGTCTTCCAGATCTGAATCTTGTACTACTTCAGTCACTTATTTAAGTGATTGCACTCTTAACTTAAATAGATGATATCTGCAAACACTGAATATGATCTGACTTTATCTTCCAGGAAAGTTCAGATTTAACATCTTTTCTAATTGTCAATGAAATTTTATGCATGTGCATGTATTTTTGGCTGAATACTAGTATGTATGATAGATCCTCAAATAATTCCAATCTGATAAACATCTTGTGAAGTTCTTTAATATCTACTGCATTACATTTATTTGATAAGTTTTACATCATTTTAAGACATCTGTATATTCTGTTTCAGACAGACCCTATATGGGCCTTCCCATCCCACAACTTCATGTCTTACTGTGTTGTATAGGGACAGCTGGACTAGATGATTGTTGTAGGTCCCTTCCAACTGGAACTATTCTATTCTATATTAGTGTGTGGCCACCATGACGTCAAACAACACTTAAGTTTTGCTTTTAGTGCTGGGTGCTTGGTACAAATGATGTGTGTGTTTGCTCTGTGTTCCTGGACTTCAATGTCTGTCCTCAGAACGTGCTAATTCGTTTCTAATCTTGCAATGCAATTTGTTGAAAACCTCCTGCTGTGTAAATAGATTAAGATATCTGACCAAAATCTCTGTTTTATCGTGACCTTTGGCTTTGCTATACCTTTGCTTTCCAGTATTCTGTCTACTGGGATACTTTTCGGGGTTTTTCTCCCCCTCATATATTGTGCCTAGGATTACTCATTTAGTAAAGGGTCACTGCCTTCTTATCACTTGTACCCCTTTGCTGAACATGGGAGTGTGAGTGCTTCCACACTTACTGCAAACAAACCTGATAATTTCTCACAGAAGAACAAAAAGGTTAAACAGTCCTCATTTGTGTTTTGATGGTCATTAATGGAGATATTACCCTAGTCTTTCAAACCTGAAGTCCAGGTTTCTCCATATCTTGAGGTAGAGGACTACCATTGGGATTTTAACGACTATTAAAAACACAGTAAGAGTTAGAAGCCCGAGAGCCTCGAGTTGGGCTGAAGTCTACAAGCAGTGAGCAGCAGCAAGCAGCTACCCATGTATTGCATTTATAATTAGCTGTGCCTCATTTTCTTACTGCTTGCTAATGTTTTCTTTTAGGAAAAACAGATTTTACTAATTCTGCAAATATCCAGGCCCATTCCCACAACTTTGCTTTGACCTGTCTTGTATATCATAGTGTTCTGTCTGTCTTAGCCCATCTGCTCAAGCTTCCAATCTCTGTGGATCAAGTGCATTTCTCTGGTTAATAGTGTCATCTGGCAGTTCGTTTTATAGCCTGTTCTGGCATAGCATGTAGTAGCGGGGTCATATTAGCCCATATAAAAGGTTTCTGAAGCTGCTGCAACAAGGAAGCCAGAGCTTTAGGTCAAAAGCAGCATCTCATCCGTGTTGCACAGGGTTCTACCAAGTCTGTCAGCTTTAGACTACTTTTGTCTTTTAACTGAAGACCCATAGCTTATGCTTTTTCTGTTGGCATTTCAGGATGATGTTTTCTAGCAGTGTCTGTTCCCTCATGCATTTCCTTGGGAGGCAGCCTGCTGGGTATGGGTGTATCATGGACAGAGAAACTTGCTTCTGATCATTAGGGCTGGAAGTACTGGGGAAGGTGTAGCACTCACCTGAACTCATCCTTGGTAGTTGGTGGCACTGAATGTGTGTCTCTGGTGTCTGCAGAACAGGCTCATGCAGTGCTGTGCAACACCTGTGGATGGATCGGTTCAGCTTGGCTCCAGTGCAGAGATTTTTTCAGTTGCTGTGTGTGTGGAGAGGTGGGCATCAGCTCTGATGACACCCTCCACACTTCCCCTGTTGTGGCCAGGTCCTACCAGCTGTGTCCAGATGTGAAATGTTCAACTGGGTTCATTTGCTTCACGTTTGCTGATGGTCTGTCATGCTAGTACTGGTCATGTGATATCAGGCAGGGCTTTATCATGTGAGTTGGCTGTGTGGCTGCTATAGCTTGTTACACGGGAGCCTTCCTTCACATCCTTATAAAAGCTATCTTTCCTCTCCTTAGCACCTTATACAGTGTGGGCCCAGCACTGATGCTGGCAAAGCAGCCACACCAGAGCAACATCAGGTGCCTCCTGCCACAGCACATGTAGCGGTGCTAGTGGAGTGCTACAGTTACGTTGGTCCCTCCAATAAATGTGTCCCTATAATCATTAGCATCTGTGCCCTGTAACTGCTTCCTTAAAAAGGGGACAATTATCCCCTGGACCTGTTTTGCACCCACTTTGTGCAGGAGTAAATTGCCTATACCTCTGTCCACTGCATGTGTCTCAGCATGGTTTGCACTGGCTGTGTTCTTAGAGCACTCAGAGGTCTTGAGGATTAGTTAGGAGAGCAGCCGTCTCATAGCAATTCATTTTTATAGGCTATGAAAACTCAATCCATGAAATAGTTAATTAGAAAGTCTCCAATTACCAACTGAATTTATTTTGCAAAAAGTTACATTTGTTCTTCTCAACGAGAGAAAAAAAAAATAAGCAATTCAAATAATTTTGAAGTTCCATTCCTTCATTCATTAGGAGACTTAGCTTGCAAAATCCTAATTAAAACGAACATTTTGCGTTAATGAAAATGTTCTAATTTTTTACCTTATTAAGTTAGTTAAATTTTTTTCCAGAGCATTCAGCAAGAAGAGGTCTCCTTAACGGCTTTGTTCATGTTTATATTCTTTGATTGCAAAATTTGTGAGACAAAAGAGCTAAACTCATTCTGTGGTGCCCTCCAGTTAACTGTTCAGTTGAAAAATGACCTTCATAACTAAGTCCCTTGCCTTTTCATCGATATCAAGGAGTTACAACTCTAACCTACAGTTGAGGAGGTGGCTTCAGTCTGGTAAACCATCAGAAATTGCATGAGCACCCTGTGGAGTGTAGATATTTATAGATATCTAAGAGGAGTACAGATAACTGAATAATTTGAATCTGAATTCTGAAACAGCCTAGGGCTTTTCTGCTGGCTTTCAAGTCCAGCATCCTCTTGCATGACATTTAGTCATTAAAAGCTGAAGTTTAATTCAGTACCCAATAATTCTGCATCAGACACAATAATATTGCAAGCCAGAGATCACAGGAGGTGCACATAGGTTCCTACTACGGTACAACACCAAGAAAGACAGCACTTTTTGGATGTCTTAAAAATAGCTGTACTATATATGAGGTTATGTTAACTGTGAAACACATTCATTTATGCAGTCTTAAGATTCAATGCAGAACTTTCTGCTGGTGTAAATCAGGGTGGCCATAAGTCAGTCGTGCCGAGCTGAGATATGCTCACAGGGAACCCGACCCTTCAGGAATTTTGCACCTTTGGTTTTGTTGCCTTCATTTCACCACAAATCTAGCTCTGGTGGGGTGGATTTTAACATTCAAAATCTCTCCATAGGCAGAAATTACTATAAAAATCTTTACATTCCTATAGAAATACAGATTGGGGACGTAAAAATATTTTGGACTTGCTCCCAGCACTGGAAAAATATTTATTAAAGTATCAGGGAACCATAGAAGCGCGTAGGTTGGAAGGGACCTCCAAAGGTCATGCAGTCCTGCCTCCTACTCTGGGCATGTCTGGTGAGGGCAGGTTGCTCAGAGCCACATCCAGTTGGGTTTTCACTGTCTCCAAGCATGGACACTCCACAGCCTCTCTGCGCAACCTGCTTTGGTATTTTCCACCCTTACAGTGAAAAAGCTTTTCGTAAAACTTCCTTAGGAGGAAGTCCTAAAGGCACAAGAGCAGGCTGTCCCTAGGTGCCGAAAGACGAGCTGGCAGGGAAGAAGACCGGCCTGGCTGACTAGAGAGCTCTGGCTAGAACTCAGGAAAAAGAGGAGAGTCTACGACCTCTGGAAGAAGGGGCAGGCAAGTCAAGAGGACTACAAAGGTGTAGCAAGGTTGTACAGGGAGAAAATTAGAAGGGCCAAAGCTGAGCTAGAGCTCAATCTGGCTGCTGCTGTAAAAGACAACAAAAAACACTTCTTCAAATACATTAGCAGCAAAAGGAGAGCTAAGGAGAATCTCCAGCCCCTAGTAGACAGGGGAGGGAACACAGTGACCAAGGATGAGGAAAAGGCTGAGGTACTTAATGCCTTCTTTGCCTCAGTCTTTAATAGCAGGGCCAATTGTTCCCTGGGTACCAGCCCCTGGAGTTGGAAGATAGGGACGGGGACCAGAATGGAGCCCCCATAATCCAGGGGGAAATGGTGAGTGACCTGCTGCACCACTTAGGCACCCACAAGTCTATGGGACCTGATGAGATCCACCCGAGAGTACTGAAGGAGCTGGCAGATGTGCTCACCAAGCCCCTTTCAATCATTTACCAGCAGTCCTGGCTAACTGGGGAGGTCCCTGCTGACTGGAGATTAGCAAATGTGACGCCCATCTTCAAGAAGGGCCGGAAGGAGGACCCAGGGAACTACAGGCCTGTCAGCCTGACCTCAGTACCAGGAAAGCTGATGGAGCAGATCATCCTGAGTGCCATCAAACAGCATGTAGAGGATAACCAAGGGATCAAGCCCAGCCAGCATGGGTTCAGGAAAGGCAGGTCCTGCTTGACCAACCTGATCTCCTTCTATGACAAGGTGACCCACCTAGTGGATGAGGGAAAGGCTGTGGATGTTGTCTATCTAGACTTCAGTAAAGCCTTTGACACGGTTTCCCACAGCATTCTCCTGGAGAAACTGGCTGCTCATGGCTTGGACGGGTGTACCCTTTCCTGGATAAAGAACTGGCTGGATGGCCGGGCCCAGAGAGTGGTGGTGAATGGAGTTTACTCCAGTTGGTGGCCGGTCACAAGCGGTGTCCCCCAGGGCTCTGTGTTGGGGCCAGTCCTGTTTAATATCTTTATCAATGATCTGGACGAGGGGATCGAGTGCACCCTCAGTAAGTTTGCAGATGACACCAAGTTGTGCGGGAGTGTTGATCTGCTCGAGGGTAAGAAGGCTCTGCAGAGGGACCTGGACAGGCTGGATCGATGGGCTGGGGCCAAGTGTATGGGGTTCAACAAGGCCAAGTGCAAGGTCCTGCACTTGGGCCACAGCAACCCCACGCAACGCTACAGGCTTGGGGAAGAGTGGCTGGAAAGCTGCCTGGCAGAAAAGGACCTGGGGGTGCTGGTTGACAGCCGGGTGAACGTGAGCCAGCAGTGTGCCCAGGTGGCCAAGAAAGCCAACAGGATCCTGGCTTGTATCAGAAATAGTGTGGCCAGCAGGACTAGGGAAGTGATCGTGCCCCTGTACTCGGCACTGGTGAGGCCGCACCTCGAATACTGTGTTCAGTGTTGGGCCCCCCACTACAAGAGAGACATTGAGGTGCTGGAGCGTGTCCAGAGAAGGGCAACGAAGCTGGTGAAGGGTCTGGAGCACAAGTCTGATGAGGAGCGGCTGAGGGAACTGGGACTGTTTAGCCTGGAGAAAAGGAGGCTGAGGGGAGACCTTATCGCTCTCTACAACTACCTGAAAGGAGGTTGTAGGGAGGTGGGGGTCGGTCTCTTCTCCCAGGTAACAAGCGATAGGACAAGAGGAAATGGCCTCAAGTTGCACCAGGGGAGGTTTAGACTGGAAATTAGGAAATTTTTCTTCACTGAAAGGGTTATCAAGCATTGGAACAGGCTGCCCAGGGAAGTGGTTGAGTCACCATCCCTGGAGGTATTTAAAGGACGTTTGGATGAGGTGCTTAGGGACATGGTGTAGTGGTGGACTTGGCAGTGTTAGGTTTACGGTTGGACTCGATGATCTTAAAGGTCTTTTCCAACCTATACGATTCTGTGATTCTGTAATATCCAATCGGATTTTCCCAAATTGTAAAGTGTGTCCATAGCCTCTTGTCTCGTCACTGTGCACCTCCAAGAAGAATCTGACTCCATTTCTTTGTACCTTCTTATTAGGTTGCAGTAGACAGCAGTAACATCTCTCTTTCACCTTCTCTTCTTTGGACTGAACAAACCTAATTGCTTCAGCTCCTCCTCATGTTGCGTTTTTCCAGCTCTCTAGTCATATTGGTGGCCTCTGCTTTACTTGCTCCAGTATGTCAGTGTCTTTATTTTCTGCGCAGGGGAACCCAGAACTGGACACCACACTCCAGATACAGTGTTATCCGTGCTGAATGAGGGGGCAGTCATCACCTCCCTTGTCCTACTGGCTACGCCCCTCCAAATGCGGCCCAGCGTATGGCTGGCTGCCCTGGTGGCAAATGCAGCCCTGTGTGCAGCTGGCCGCCTTGGCTGCAAGGGACACTGCTCACTCGTATTCAGCATGTTGTCCACCAGGCTCTCAGGTGCTTTTTCTGCAAAGCTGCTTTCTATCCTTTTGGCCCCCAGCCTGTACTGGTATGTGGGCTTGCTCCATCCCAGCTGCAGAAATACTTGGGGTTTTGTATTGATTCCAGTAACACTGTATCCTCTACTTTGAACTAATTAAGAGCTATTGTTGGAGATGCTTATAGTAAGGAGAAGTGAAAAGCCTTCTTCAGCCCTTTGTGTTATTGTTGAGGATTTGCTGATATTTAAAAGTGAGCATCTTTCTGCAATACTTTCTGCTTATTATTTGCTTTTTCCTGATACTTTAGCGGTCAGCTTTCACCTGCACAAGTGCTTGTAAAAACTAAGTGCTGAGCTGGCACGCTCAAATTTTCAAACAGGACATGCACATCAAACTGTGGGTCAGAGCAATACTGTTATGTGTGCAGCTGCTCGCAGCTAACATTCGCAGATCAAACTTCAGATACGAAGTGTCAGGAAAGCACTGGAGACTCCTCACCGTCAACCTATACAGGGAAAGAATTACACTATAAAACTGAGACTCATTTAAAGTAATGATCAAATCTGAGGAAGTGGCAATCTGTATGCAGACACTCCACAAGCTGAAAAAGAAGGTAAATTCATTGGGTGAATTATTTGCTGCCAGTTATTCTCTCAGCTCTAAGATTCAGTTTAAAATATTTAGTTAGATCCACTTTCAACCTAGAATTTCAGTTTTCATTTAACATCATGAGTGACTACGTATGTATGTATGTACGACACACGTTCTGTTCATTACATCTTCTTTGAATGCACTGGAATAGTTGTGTGAATTGCCTGCCTCCATTTTGGTAGATTTTTGGACAAGGTGTAAGCCTTTTCTCAGTGAATTTTGGTAGTTGTCTGAGTACCTCTCTGATCTGAAAGTGACCCTGCCGTGTTGAAATGTGGACTTGGCTAACTTCATGGCAGGACTCTTGGAGAATTACAAGATGGCTGTAAAGATGCACTAACCCTTTTCAGGACCTAAATTAAGCTTTAAATCAAAGCTAACTAGAATGCCACCAAAGCATTTCCATTAAGACTGGCTTACACACCCTTGCACTGTGATGCACAGAAAACATCATAAATTTTGGACCTAGACTGAAACCCTGAAGGTATGTCTTTACTTTCAAAGTTCATGAAATGCTTCTTCACTACCAGTGAGCAATCCAGTATTTGTGTGAATTGTTTTTTGAGTGTGAAGGCAGATGCTGACCTAGAAGGCAGCTGGCACTAGACAATTATCACCAGAAACTGAATCTCAGCTCTAGTCCATCATTTTAGTTATCGGTGTGCAGGAAGTGCCATGCCACCATTTCAAGGCAAAAAAGATACAAGCATTCAAGGGGTCACTTTCTGTTAGAATAAGCCCTTCTTTGTAACTGATACATACAGAGTACTGCAGCTTGAGGACAGGCCATCACTGCCTGCTTCTTTATATAACACATTGTACTTAAAAGCAAGGATTTTTTGTGGTTTGTAAACCAAACATGTGGAAAAAATAAATGTTTTTTTTTTCTTTTTTCTTTAGTTCGTTGTATTCCTCACTGAAGGTAGTGGTGAGGAGCTACACAAGCAATGAAGTAAGACGTACCTTTCTCCTGAACATAAGATTTGCTTAGTCATAAATGAGCGCTTGAGAAGGGTGTGAGAAGAGAGGAACTTCACAGCTATTAGCAGCCTGGGTCAGTATCTGCATGTGAAGTTAGGCACCAGATCGCAGCGGCTGTTCAGAATGAAACTGGACAAGGAGCCAAGAAAAGAGCCTGAGCTGGTGTTCGCAGGGGAAGGGGGGGGGCTCAGCCAGGCACCATAGCGAGACAGGGGCAGATAGGGCAGTTTACCTGAGCTCCCTGCTCTCAGAGGACAGGAGGGCCTGATCCATTTAGGAAGACACTTATCAATAACTGCTCAGGCTGAGCTTTGATGTAGAATTTCCTGGAGCTCCATGTGCTCCCGTTCAGAAAATGTGGGTGTTATACCATGACTGTGAAATACCATGATGAAATAGTCCATCATACTGCCAATGTTTGGCTTTAAAGCTAGGGCAGGAGGGGAAAGAATTGCTAACACTCCAAGGAAGAGCTTATCAGCTTGAGGGCCTCATGTGCCAGCTGGATTCAAGTTCAAGTCTGGATTTGATCCACTAATGAAACATCATCCTCCAAAAACTACTGGCTGAAGGTGGCAGACCTCTGGAGATCCTAGAGGGTTGATCGGAAAGTTGACTCGCTCTTAACCATATGCTTGTGTGTATGTCAGTTATGAAAATGAGTCAGATTTTCAAGTTTTCAATTAAAAAAAAAACTTTTGAAAAGCATTGGCAAAACAGCTGCAATTTCCCCTCCCCATTGCCATCCCCTTAGTGAAATGGAAACAGTTCTGTTGATTTGAACAGGCTCTAGGGTTTTAATCCTGTCTTGGCTTTTCTGAGGCCAACATTTTGCCCCCTGTGGCCCTTGCATTTAGTGGAATGTTTAAGAGTGGAAGAATGTGACATTTTAATAAAAAAGCTGACGGAATCTATGAATTTTCTGAAAAGTCTGGGGTCAGTTCCTATGTGATGACAGTTCCAGGCTAAAGCAGACATAATACTTTTGCTTTCCAGCTGGGGGGAAAGAAGGATTTCCATCGAAGAGGCATAGTTCAAAAGCCATTACTCTGTCCCTAATGTAATACAGAAGTGTGTCTCAGCAGCAGGCTGGTTTCTGAGCTAGGGAACAGAGGAAGAGTTTTCCCCTGGAACCCACAAGGCAGCGAGAGCATGCATTAGGTAGCCTCCAGAAGATCTCCTATACAGCAGACTTGCAAATGGATCCCCCCTTTCCACCCCCAATTCTGCATTCTCTGCTCATATAAATATTTAAATAATTGTTATGTAGAGCTCTGGGAAAGCTCTATCAATTGCCTCTATCAGAACCTGTTCTATTAGCTGAGCAACTTTTTACCATTATAGCAGCTTTTCACCACTTTCTATTTCATTAGCATTCATTTTCTTTAGACATATGACACACTACCCACTGGAAATGTAGGCATCTGGGAACATAAAGCTAAAAGCTGAGGTTTGCTTCAGTGCTTGCCAGCCCACAGAATTTTATTACCTAACCTACCTTTACCTAAATCACAGAAAAATGACAAACCTTTTGATGCATGTAAAAAAACCCCTGAAACAGAGTTAAAGTGCAAGCTTGACTGATGCAAACTGACATAAAGCATCACAATGGCGCACACAAGAGACAGATGTTTTCTCCAACTCCAGTTTAGTTGCATTTTTGCAGAGTGCACTACTGATTCGTTAAACATACTGCTTGTAAAAAGATTTGGGTCTGGAGTTCACACTCAAATCTCCATGAGTAATTGGCGAGCTGATGGTATTATTCTCACAGGTGGAAATGGGTAATGCAAATTTTAGAAGCAGCACATCTGTTCTTTCAGCTAATCGGATATGAGTTCTACAGGAATGACCGCATTAGCAACCTCAGTGTCATAACTGGAGGGACACAAATCAACAGCACTGTGGATGCTAATGTCAAGGAATTTGAAAATCTGAGCTGCAGATTCACACATACCTGGCTGATCCTGGCTTCTGCTCACAGAAAGTCTGTTAAAAGATCCCGGCACCAAAAACGTCACCAGCTGAAGGGCTACGGTGGAAGGCAGTCCTGGTCTCGCTTCCAGAGAACTGTAAAAAGAAAAGAGCTTGGAGTGTTTTTGGTAGAAAGTGGTCCCAGCAAGAGTGAGATACATTCATATAGCTAAGTATCTCAAGTAGCTGTTGCTTCCCATGCAAGAAGACCCAGAAAGGAAGTGATGTCACTAAGTCATTAGTTGATTTGGGGGGGGTGAATCACATGGATTACTTTTGTTCATACTGTTCACCAAAAAAATCAGCAGTTTGATGTCTCATTGTGCTAATGTGTCTTGTTGCTTAAGTAGACGAGGGATGAGAAGAAACATAGCATAGTGATTGACCCCAAATCACTATTAGTAAGGTTGAGATCCCAAGTCTGCTGGCTAGATGGGTGAAATGGCCTGTCCCTGAAACCGTGCTGCTCCCTTAGTAGAGATATATGGACATCCCTTGTGGTCAGTTGTCAGCTCCTTTGTTTTTCTTTCTGTTGCATAAAGCCAGATGGGAAACCAAAGTAGAAGTTGAACAGTTTCATGTTCACCTTAAACCTTCTGGTTTGTGACTTGTTGCGGGCTGTTGAGAGAGTTACATGTCAGCTGTGTACCCTGGACATTCCCTCTTGTACATGGGTGGAAACTGTGTAGCCTGAACATAAACACTTCAGAAACCCTCTGAGATGTCAGTCTTAGGATGTGCTTTGTTTTCCACATCTTGCCCTGATGAAGTATAGGAAAATTCAAAATATATTGCCTGGTATCAGCTGCTTAGGACAACAACCCAACCATCATTCCTCATATCTAAAACAAGCCTAAACAAAGTTATTAACCCAAAAGCTGGCACTTCGGGCAGTTTGTCAATAGTTTAATACAGCTGGAGTGATCTCCCAGGCATTTTTGTATCACATGCTATTTTTGATAGTACAGAGTTCTTTTAATTATAACCTGGTTTTATTTATCTAACAAATTTTATATCTATTCCTCAGAACTTCATACATAACATATTCACAAACACACACAGGCACACAGAACTCTATGACAGTACATTGCACAGAGTGTTTTAATTTTGCATTTATTTGCATGTTCTTTTGTCCATAGTTCCCTACATATACTTATTGCAAAGTATATCTATCAATGAAAGTTATGAAAGTAGTTCTTCCTGAGTAGTTCATATGCTTCATCATTTGGAAAATAGTATTTTTCTCCCTAAATGAATGGTGCGGTGATATGAATTTTGGGAAGAGTTCCTCCAAACTGATCATAAAAGTTTCTCTTCTATATTCAGAAATATATCCCATATCAGTTCTGGAAAAGCTGACCTAATAACTAAGTGTGGTACTTCTGGTAGGACCTAAGTGATTTTTATTGTAATAAAGCTGAGAAAGGATCTTGAGTTTTCATACACAGGTACTGAGAAGTGTCAGGTAGTCACCAAAAAAGCCCCACGAAATTTCATTTTTAGCTGTTAAAATTATTGTTTTCCTTTTTGTTGTTGTCCTACATGACCCATTTGGGTGATTTATTCCAGTTCACAAAGGGAATGGTGGCTCCTATGAGCAACTCTTCAGTGCTCCATAGGAGGACACTACCTCTTTTATCCAGCTCCATTCATGGCTGCCCAGCACCTCGTACAGCGAGCTCTAAGCTTGCTAAAACTCTGTGAATACTAATGGAAATATTAGCTGGTGCTATACTTAGCTTTCTGGTAGAAATCCGAGCCCATTTCCTGTTTAGTTTTGCATGGTCTGCTAGAGGAAAAAGTATCCCCAAGTTCTTTTTGTCTTAATTGCATCGTATCAGCAGGCCAGCATTTTACTCTGCAGATGCACAAGTTATCATTTATTGTATGCAAATGTATCGGTATCTTGTTTCAGGTAAGTAGCCTTAGACCCAATGAATTGAACTTAATTGGCATTAGAACTTCTCGTTCAGGAGACTACACCAGACACTTAAGTCTATTGCTATTCAGAAAAGCAGAGATGCTTTAGCAAGTGATAAAATGAAACATGTACTCCTGTAACAAGAAACTCTTTCCTGAACTGGGCCTGACAAATTCTCTTTTCATGTGGTGTTGTACCCTTGTGTCAAACCTTGAATTTTGCACACAGTGTTACATCATTTTCAGGATAAGAAGATGACTTTTTAATCTCTTTTTAATTCTGTATCTGGAAAATGGCTTTATTAACCTCTAGTTACTAAGCAATAATATATCTGATGTGCTCTGTGGTCCTGCTTACTTTCTGTTGCTCTCCTGCAAAAGCGTGATAACCTCTGAAGAAACTCAGTGTGCTAGACAGACTGATAGAAGACTGTTTTTAACTATTAATCTAATAGTTTCCAGACACCTGTATTTAAATCACTGTTTATGCTGCGTTCCTCATAAGGTAGTTCAGACATGACATGCAATATTAAAAAAATGTGGAGACCTTTATCAAAATTTACATCTACAAAATACCCCCCATCCAGAGAGCTGTCTTTCTCCTGAGTCCTAAGCAATGCAGTGAAATCTGAACACCATGGCCATTCAAATCTATAGAACATGAACATATAGCATAGTTGGTAACTATTATTCATGAGAGGCAAATATGAATTAGCCTGCAAGAAGCTGTGAAAGGATTTCCCATTACCTAATGACTGTGGCATTCCCATTACTGGATAACTAAAATGGCAGAGCAATTCCATGGCAATATGGTCAAAGTAATGCCCGCTGGAAAATAAGAGCCCTGACAATACCTACACATCAAACTGGGTAAGATTAAGCAAGGGCAAATGAGTTTTTACAACTCAGAAGAAATATTGTGGAGTCACAGCGGTTAGCTCTCTAAAAATAGCTACTTATTGCTCAGCAGCAGCTGGGAAAGCAAGGAGAATTTTACGAATTATTAAGCAAAGAGTAGAAAACAGAATAGAAAACATTTATTCCGCTGCGTAAATTGGTGGCATGCCCATGTTTCAGGAGCTCTCTGTAGTCCTCATCGCCCATCTCAAAGGGATGCAAGTAGAAGTCAGTGGAGTGCATGCGGCCCTGCACGCTGCCTCTTCCTTATTTCAGACAGGCCCATAAGGACACATTATTGGCAAATGGCTGCCCGACAGCGTCTGCAAACAGCAGTGAGCTCCACTGCTTCGAAGTCATGTGAGATACCTCCAGTCAGCAGCTCAACAGGAACTTACTTCAGCGTGTGGGTCCTCGCTTTTGTGCGAGGACAACCTTCCAGCTCCCACAAGCTTCCTTGGGGTCTCCCACTGGGCTGGACTTCTGCCACTGCAGCAGCTCCCCTGCCCGCAAGAATTCAGTGGGAAATGGTGAGGCACGGCCTTGCACAGAAGCACAATACCTTCAACCAGTTGCTCCTGGAGAGACAGTGTCAGTCTCTATGGATGCTGTAGAGCCAGCAGATGACCTCCGGTCAGCTGATGGACAGTACTCACTTCTGTGTAGGGCCAGGGCTCCATCTCACTCAGGGAGCCATACCCTCATTTCGTTTCCTAACCTTCCATTTTGAGCAGTAATGGAGATAGACCAGAAAAGGCTGCAGGGTTGTTTAAAGGTACTTGGTCTGGATACAAGGTCTGGCTCAGGAAGGTATTTAAAATTTTAGTTTTGAGAAGCTGAGATAGTGCAACGTAATTCTTATATTCATTCCTAAGAGCTGGCCACTATGAGAGAGGAGATACTGTGTTAATTGGATTTGCTGTTTGATCTAGCATGGCAGTTCTTCTGCCTTTAGCAACAAAGGAAGAATCAGCTTCTTAGATTTCCAGTGCATGTTTATACAGCCCGTTGACATTTTCTTCATCATCCGCTGTCTCATGATTTTGTTTCAAAAGAAGGGTAGGGCTGTGGTTACAGATATGCAGGAATCTGCACATCTGGGATCTCTCAGAAGGTTTACAATGCCGTGCAGCGGTGTGTGGCTTTGGTTCAGTCACCTGTGTCTCGACCCAGTTCCCTTGTAAGTTGATGGGAGTCTTTTCCATGGTATGAAAAACCCTAGTTCTTTGGCCTGCTTCAAAACAGTGGGAGTTATTCCATCCATCTCAAATGGATTAGGCCTGCAATCCCAAACTGGGGAATGGTAGCTCTTAAACTCTTTGCAGTGTTGTTGTGAGGTTTAATTAATTGAAAGGAATTAATGGAAAGGAATTTAAATGGAAGGGGAGACGTAAGTGAATTATATGATTGTGTGGAAGAATCTTTTAGTTCAATGTTGAACTAAAAGGGTCTGAAATGTATTCATGCTCCTGAAAAAAGCTGAAGGGTTAAAATGACCTAATTCTACATCAACTAATACACTCCAATATGCATTAAAGCAGGTAGATTATTTTTTAAACAGTACTATCCTGCTAAGTGATGCACTTGTGCTCTATGATAGACTGGTTAAAGCTGTAAATGTCATTGTTAAAATGAGTATCTTTAACAGCTAATATCTATTAAAATGAAGCACTTAGGCACCAGAAAAGACAGTTTTAAACTGGTAGGTCCCTAAATTATTTTTGTACAATCAAAATGAGACTCTTAAGGATTAGGTGGCACAGTGTGTTAACACATTACTCTTCTGGATGGAAGATTTACCATCGTCTCTTGCTTAAAAATACAAGTGAGCTGAGACCATTGTTCTTCAGGTGATACAGTATATGTGTTTCTAAAACATATTTTAATACAATTGACTGTGATTTGCACGGGAAGTAGATGGAGATGTTGCCTGCTGCTACCATGCTTTGAGTAAGGGTGGGTTAGGACTTGGGTTCACAATTTGGATTTTACCCTTGATGAGCTGACAAAGGGATAAACCATGACTTTTTATAGCTCTATTTTCTTCCTACAACGTCTTGTGACACAGCTACAGCAGGAGCTGCAAAGGGTTAAACTCAGAAAGTGAGAATAAGGCTTTTCAAGGTGAGCATGATCATGTAGTCAAAAATGAGGAGTAGGTCGGTGCCTACCTGCACAGGTAGGTGCAGAGGGAAAGTGAGCTATAAAGAAGCATGTTACAGTATATTTGAATTGAAGCTATCCAACTGGCTTTTCAGGATGTGTTTGCTGTAACTCACCTGAAATTGCTGGTTTGGCTGGATGCAATGGAATATTTCTTTTGTTTGGTGAAGACTCAAAATCTGTTGGTGCCCAAAATTTAATATTGTCAGCTGTGCTCCTCAGTTCTGCTGGAGCTGCTGAAGAAGACAGTCCTTTTCTCAGGCCATTCTTATCCCTAATTCCTCTTCTTATGCCCCTACTTGAATGCAGCATGTCACCAATGAGTGCATACCAGCTGCTTGCTCTTGCTTATTGTGTTTTATCCAGCATCTGAGAAGTTGCACTCCCAGGCAGGAGCCCCTGCCTTGGCCTGAACTTCTGAGTTGACTGTGGATGGAGGGCAGAGCATAACACATGGAGAGGGGATGTGTGTGTTGATGTCCTCTTGAAAGGGTCTGAAGAATAATCTGTCTTTTGAAGCTCAGTCTGTCCCCAAGCTCTTCTTGGGACAAGATGTCATCATGCAGTTACTAGATCAGACCACGGGGCTACGTGTCATCTTCTTGCTCGTGAAAAACTGTCCATTTATCTTAAAAAGCAAAGGTGATCCTTCTTCTTTTTCCTTTCTTCTATAGGTGAGGTACACAGTCCCCAACATTTGTTCTCCCACATCAATACTTTGAGGGAATTCTTTGTATATATTTCCTCCTTGAGTAATTTCTTAAATCATGAGGCCCCAAAAAGCTTACCCTGAGAAACATCAACCGTTAACAACTTTAGGGAAAGTTTCACTGTCCCTTTTACATATGGGTTGATAATAAATCCTTAAACTATTCCATAGATGTGATGCCATGCATTGCAGGATTGCAGGACCAATACTTCAGTGCACCCATTTTTTGTGTTTTAACCTTCCCCTTTTGGTGCTTATGTCAGGTTACTGCCATTTTGTCGTTCAGTACAGAGGGAGGTTGTTAAAAAAAAAAATAAATCTGCTCTGCTTCATTTCCATAAAGAATTCTTTGTTTTCATGAAGTTAAATTAAAAGTAAGACAAGCAGAAGAGTACTCCTTTTGTTGAGCAGAACCTTAGCAAAGGGAGAGTGCCAGAAGGCAACTGGCTTTTTCCAACAGCAGCTCTCTCTTTGTCTCTCAATGCTGCATGCATGTGTGTGCACACATGCTAAGAGAGGTTATTCCCATTTTGGCATGAAGCGATCCAGAATTTTCTTTCGTGCATGCTCCTCCCCAGGATTGTGTGTCAGTGCGAGCAATGTGGTAAGCAGATAACATCTTGACATGCAGCGTCAGATTTTAGAGCCTAATAGCAGCAAATTCCAAAGCAATAGCAAGGTTAGTTTGACTGAAGTTTGCTCTAACTCTTGTTTTCTGTAAAAAATCTCATTCATAAACTTCTTGAGCAATTGCGTGTGAGATGGCGGGTAACTGTCTGCTTTGTTGCATTCTGCCAAAGACCAGCGCTAAGTGTCTCTGCCGTTCTTTGAATGTAACTCTGCAGAACCAGGGAGTTCAACCTTCTGCAGTGACTCTCCATAGGAAAAAGCTACACAACCATATGTAAAGCAGGAAATTCCTGCCGTAGAGCCATTAAATATATTCCTAATTCTTACAGATTAATTTTAAGATGAAATATCAGTTAAATGGTTACTATTTCACAATAAAAATGAATTATGTCAGGAAAATGTGACAAAGCATGGGGGCAACCTATAGTGCTGTTGCCCTTTTTCCTGGCACAGGAAGGCTAGAGTGTAGAGTATGTCAGGTTGTGTCTTTTCCACACACAGAAAAAGACAAGTTTGTTTGCAGAATTAAGTTTAACTGTCAGCATAGCAGTGGCACTTCTGGGTATCTTCATACAGATGAACACAGTGTATTTAAATTGTAAGAATAAATTATTTCCCTATAAATACTGCATCAAATGATACATTTAGACACCACTTGGCAGTATTTTAGAGCTCTGAATAAGTGGCAGCCCACATCTCAGTCTCTTTTAAGTACCCATTTTAGTATGTCAGAATAAGTTTTCTGGCTAAGATAAAATTATTTGTATTTCACATTCTTAATTGATGCTTTTAATTACTCTTCATATACTTTAATAGTTTTCATATAGAAAACTGCTTTCTGTGCAGTAAGCTGAATCTCCAATCTGCAGCAAAACTTGCTTGAGTCAGGTTTTTGCCAGTCTCTGTGTACCAGCCCCAAATACTAAATTGTGTTGGCACTCTTACAGTAATCAAGGGAATAATTGTGAAGGCAAAGTTTGTTGTAAGGAAACCAAATTAGGAGGGGAAAACAACATCGCTTAAGAGAAATATTTAGTATGAACTAATCTTTTTGGTCTTTGTCCTCCTACAGTAATGACTGTTTAACCATGCCGTATAATCATTTAAAACATACTGTAGTTCATCCTGTGTAGATTAGAATCCTGCTTTATTAGAACGCTAAAAGGCCAGTCTTCAAAGAATAAGCAAATTAAAGCTCTGTCTTGCTGTTTACAATGCTAGAGTTAGATCACTGATATCTACCAGCTTTAATGCGAAGCAGCCATAAACCCCATTTAGTTAGTTAAAGAGTTAATGGCTATTTAAATCGACAGGGTTCTTTTCACTGCCTCTTGTAGTCACTCATCAGGCTATTGCAGAGTCAGGTATCTTCCCTGTTCCAGCTCACATTAGTCACTAACAAATCCCCCTTGGTCTTCAGCAGGAACAGGGCTGGTCCTCCTGAAGCATCGCAGTACCGGGTGGGTGTCCTGTCATTTTTTCTGAAATTGCACTTCCAGAGGGAGTTCAGGTTGCTTTACACCTTCTGCATGGAGATGAGGCTAAAACTACTCTCCAGAAACAGTAAAATAGAAAGCTGACAGTATTTGAATGCTGTGGAGGGGCTTGACCAGCTGGAACCCATGGGTATTTGTATGCGTAACTTACGCTTTGTTTCTGCTTTCTCCACAAAGGTTCCCCACACCTCCTTTTCTCTGGCATATCATAGGTCTTCCTCTCTCTCCCTCCTGTTACCTCTCTGCTCCATGACAAACAGATTCAACACACCTATTTAAGGGAGAACAAGGTTTTTAAAATTTGTTCTTCCAACGCAGCTAAGACTAACCTTAGCTCCTGCTGGTATCAGTGAGAGTAGAAATCCCACCCCAGATTGCTAAGATGTGTGAAGCTTTTCGGGCTGTCTCACATGGCATTTCTGCCAACAGCAGGAGTCAACCCTAGCTGGGAGGCACTGGTGTACTTTGCAGTGCTCAACCTTTTGTGATTTTATCCCAGGGCCTGTGATGGAGGTTGGGGAAGGGTCCTACAGCTCCAGGTCTTGGAAGCAAGAGATTTCATGAAAGCCTTTGCTTGAACATGTAAATAAATAAAAGTGCCCAAAGAGCTCAGAAGACAGAGAATAAAGGAAGAAAACTTGTGTTATTGTTATTTTTAAATATAATAATTTTAAAGGCAATTTCATGTTTTTTGTGGAATCTTGAGTGGCTATTTTGGACTATGTGTGGTTGGTAATGCTCCGTTTTGGAAAACCCACAAGTATTCAGATGATTGTGTGGATTCATTTCAGCTATTTTGGGAAAAAAACCTGCCTGCTCAGGCTTTTTCACAATATTGGTATTACATCTTAGTCTTGGCCAGGCCAAATATACAGTGAAAATGGCCTTTGTTTCTGTATTGCTATGCTTAAGCTTCCTGTCCAATCCAAAGAAGTACAGGAAAATAAACAAACAAAAAAGGGATCAAATTTAAATGCACAGCATGCTTGTAGCTTTGGGTCTGTTTTCTCTGTGTTGCACTTTTAAATGTAAAAAGCATGCTTCCCGCCCAGATGGGGGGTATAGCCGAGAGGGGAACCAAAATGGGGATACTCTGCTTTCTATCTCTTGCACAGATTTTATTGCGTGTTTGTTCTTTCATTGTTGTTTTCTTTAGTCTAAAATAAAGATAAACTAGACAGAAAGCAAAGTGGCCAGGCGCCACTGCACAATTATAATTAATTCACTGTTAATGTTTCAGACATTGTTACAGCGTACATTGGAATTGCTGGGGTGGGGTGAGATTAGTTTGAGGTATTCATGTACATACTAAAGGAGAGTCACATTAAATACCCACTCTAATTAATGTTTTCAAAATGAGCACCAAAGGGAATAGTATGACTTACCACTTACAGAAAAGTTGGTTAGTACTTCTGCTTCCCAAGTTCATGCTGTGTTCTCACCTCGAAAGGTGGGGATTTGAGCACATATTGTGCCATGACCTCAGAGTACAAATGTGTACAGCCTGTTCCTAAACGCTGCTTCACCAGATTATACCATCAGCTTGGAAAGAAGTATACGACTAAGCTAAGACTCAAATCTGAGTATCTGCAGACTTAGGAAAATTCATGATCCGATCTGGTCTGCAGAAGCTGTGGAAGTTGAAGGCTTCATTTGGTCAAGAGCAAAAGGGTTCAAGAACCCAAAAGACCAAGTTCTGCAGTGTTTTAAGCAAAACTGTAGAAAGGAAAGCTGGTCTCTGCCCAAAGCTTGGAAATAGCCAGGATATATTAAATCCAAGAGCACTTAATGTAAAGAAGAGGTCTCATCCTATAGACTATTTTAACAGCTAGAGGAATGAAGTAGTTTTTGTACCTCCAAAAATATCTCTATTCACCATTTTTCTGCTACCGGGATTTCCTGTGGGAAAAGAAAGCCGTGAAAATTGTGATCAGATATGTAATTATGTGTACTATTTATTACAAACCTTCTTAATTTTAACTAAGTCTTCCTGTGAGTATTGAGTCAGATTTTTCAGTCTGAGCCTCCGATACTATATATTTGGGCTGTGTGTCTCTCTCCAATACTATATATTTAAGCTGTGTGTCTGAGGTGTAAAATAGCCCTTTGAATGTTCAGTCTGAAGCCAGCTGAAAGCGTGCCTCTGCTGGCTAGGTTTCATCAGCCAGATACTGAGCTGCTTAGTGAGAAAGAAGTGATCAATGTGTAATTGAAACTCCTTTAAGCTGAGTTTTGAGGAGAATTTATAACCTGCAAAAAATGTTCTCATTACAAATCTTTTTTTGTCTTTTCTTATAAGTGCCTTTAAGGAATGACCTGAGCACCATCAGTAAAAGGAAGAAGATTTGGGTTTTAAAGCCAAGCAGAAGTTCATGTGTTTTGGCAATTTTTGGAGTGGGGTGGGGGGGAATGCCGTTAAATATATTTCATACTATATCATCGTTTATGCAAGGTGACAAAATCCACGTTAAATTTCTGGTGAAACCTGGTCTGCTGTAGAACACTATTAGAGTACTTATTAGTACTACATTTTTCATCATGGATGTAACCTGAATACCCTAATTTATGACCATCTGGTCTCCAGACAAGAACAGCCCATATGATCAAACTGCAACTTCCCTAGATCAGCTAATACATCCATGCTGTGACTTAAAGAAGATGACAGAGAAGTACTCTGTAAAAAGCCTTGAACACCTCTAAGGGACTTTCAGAAGAGGGGGGTACCCTTACACAACTCCTTGCACAATGCACCCAGCAGGGCTAGTCATTGTATCTGTTTATTCATTGGTGTTTGTTAATGGTAACTTTCATTTCATTTAGGATTTGATTTGTTTACGAACTAATAAATATGATTTATAAAAAGTGCCTGTGGTTCACTAATTACTGCACATATGGCGTTTTCATTTTGTAAAACTGGCATTTGCTTTCTATTATGATTATGTCTCCATTCACCAGTGCTAATTAGTTTGATTAGACAGATAACTTTAACCATTATTATGACTAGATTAGGAGAACTTTGCATGCAGGGGAATGCAGGGAAGAAGGGTACATGACCAGTGAAGATAGGTCAGCAGCACAGAGTTTGTTCCTCATTAAATATTTTAAAATTACTTTTTGTTTTGTTTTCCACATAGAAGAACTGAGAAGCATTCACATTTAGCTACTTACAAAAATCCAATTAAACACAGTTGTTTAGCATGAATTTGTTAATCAGAGTTAATCTTTCCAATGAATGCATAATTTGGAATCTGTGTCTAAAATGTTCATTTAAGGATAAGCATATTACAGACAAATAAAATAAAAAATAAAATTAGATTCTCTTCTTTGGAATTGACTCTCAATATGGAGAAATATTGACTGTTTTGTGTTGATTGTCCTGCATGCTGAGGGACAGAACTGAAATTGGATAAAGACTAAGAAATGCCACATGAAAACCAATGCCACCTGGGGTGAGCTGTGTTTTTCCCAAGAGTCTCTGAAAATTGTTGCATAGTGTCATCTGAAGCTCTTCAGAAAGAAAATAAAAAGAAAGAAAAACTCCTATTTATTATCTATTTTAGGATAAAAATAGTTATCCAGGGCAGCAGAAGTTTGATACTATTTTATTTCCTCAAATGGATTCTCTATCCTAAAAAAGAGAAGCACTTTTTCCTTACCAATATCTTAGAAATTACCTTAGTGCACTAAGAAAGTAGGATGTGAGATACTTGGGTTCAGGCAGTACGGCACACAATTTGTGATCCTTTGGAAATAGTCACTGAACGGTGTCAGACTTGATCTCATCCTTTCCCTCAGAGAGGATGCTAACTGATACTCAAATTAAGTAACTGTGGATACTTGTTTCATTAAGATGGCCATTTGACTTTAGATGATCACCCTATATTCATCTAGTTTCTATGCAATTAATTGGTTAGGTATGAGAGGCAAAACGGTGCCCTGTTATGGATGCATAGTCCTATTGCAGGCTATTGGCTCTCTCCTCGCTGTGTTAATGTGGCAATGTCATTTGTCAGTGGCCCTTTTATTTTTTGTCTTTCTCCATTTTCAAAGCAATTTATAAGGGAACAGAAAAGTTCTTTCCCATCTAAAAAGAACTGTGGGAATATTGAAAAAGACATAAAACTGCTATTGAAGGGTGAACACGTAGAGAAGCAGTAAACTAGATATTGTTGCAGTATTTACTCTCTCCTTGGCTCTTCTGGAGGATACCTTCTGCCATGCCTTTCAAAGAAAACCCCAGACAATTTAAATGTCAGTCTCAAATTTCAACATGCATCATTATTGTTGGAAACATTTGCTCCAGGAAAAGTTTCAAAATTGCCATTTCTGTATCTTAGAAGAATGTGAACAGGACAGCCAGATTCTGAGATGGTATAAATTGGCAGAGGTTCCTTATTTCAGTGCAGTTATCCTGTTTTACACCAACTGAAAATCTGGCCCTGGAGAATGAATATTTATGCCATGCCAGAGAGGTTTGAAAACCCTTTTTTTTTAATGAGAATGAATAAAGAAAGGGCTGGGATATGCTCTGTGCTGATGAACCCAAAGCCAAATATGACCTCCCCTTGACCTTTTATGCATTTAAGTTGAAAAAGGCCATTCTGATACATTCCACTGGAGCTTAAAATGCCTATATTTCAATTCCAAAGGTCAAGCTCTCTTCTCAGTATCCTGTATGACCGAGCCTTAGTCTGTTGCCCATTGATGTTGCCTGAGTATGCTTCTTATATCCCATTGACTGTTTACTGTTTTTCTGGCTAATGTAAGTGAAAGAGATAATTGAAATTATTTTGAGCTATGTGTCAGTTCTGATTCTGATTATGTCTCCTGTGCTTAGTGCAGCTTTAGTGGCTCCAAACTCATTAAGTCTCCAGGAAAGTTTAGATTACTGTGTTAACTATATCTTAATTAATGTGTTTATCTAAAATTTCACTCAAGCCTTTTTGAAGTCATCTTTTATCATGATGTCTATCTCTAATATCACTGAGTTAAGTTCATTTTTCTTCAACCCTTCTGTTTTCTTTTACCTTTGGAGGGTTTTGGATACTTTTTTTTTTGAAAGGCCCAAAGTCAAAGGGAACTGTTTCCAGAAAATAATGCTTCATGCATGTTTAAAAGCAAATTGCCACATCTTCAGTAGATGTAGGCACAGCCCCACTGGAATGAAGGGACAGGAACTGGCATTTTTTCAAATCTGCCTGAAACTTTGCATCAGTGAAGCTATGTCAGTTTACACCATTGACAGTCTGGTCCAAAACAAAAAGGTGGTCAGACTGTTTTTGTGACTAGTGGGGCACATGTCTGCCTGCCTTCCCCTGGACTTGAAACAGCCACTATACTGGTTGGTTCCCAAAAAAGGGAATAAATGCAGTCCTGTCAAACAGGCTGACAGGCCTTGAGTATAATTTCTCTTGACAGAATCACAAAGTAATCATTGTGTCTAATAATCTCTCCAATTACTCTATAGAATAATAATTTATAATAAAATCTGTTTTAGCAGACTGTCTGTTTTTACCCTTTCCTCTTGAAGATGAAGTAAAACATAGAACTGTAGAACATTTTTGCAAATCTGGAGGAATGCTCCCACATAATAACATAACCAATAACAAGTCATGTAAGGATCTTTTTACAGATATATTGTAATTTCTGTTGATTAACACAGCTCAGTGAATCATTGGTGATGAATAATTTACTAAGGGCCATAACCTGACGCCCTGTTCCTGTTGAGATGTGCCTTACTGCACAGTCCTCAACAAACCTGGACCAGGAGATGTTCTTGTCCCACCACTTGGCCATGTTTAGGTTTCCCTCCAGTGATCAAATGCGAGGAAACCCAGCCCGACAGGAAAGATAAGACACAGACTCCTTCCAGTGTGAGGAGAATTGATAAGGAGCAGATCGATACATGATCCTCTTCAGTGGGCAGCAAGGCCCACAGTCTTAACAGTGGGACATCTCCTCCTTTTCTCCTTCTGCTAAATTGCAAAATTTCTGTAGTGGAAAGAGTGTAACACTGCAATTAGGTGGTAGAAACCAAACAGAAACCTAGACTGGAAAAAAAAAGTATATATATGTATTGAACAAAGGCAAAACAATGTATTTTTCTCTAATTTCATCCTTGGAAGGGGCACCTAGTTTTGGTGACAATTTCAACAAAGTGGTACATATCCAGGATAGCCTGAATTAGTAATATCTGGCAAAATTAAGAGCAACTGGAATCACTAGGAAGTGTCAGGCAGCATTAAGTGTTGGCGATGCTACCAACTGCAATTATTATGAATGCCTAATAGGCTCCTGACAGTGGAAAACCACTTGGACAAGCACAGCTACACACAACAGCTCACGTAAATAGGTGGAATCCTGTTAAAACCAGTATAGCTGCAATTACCTACATCGTCAGAGCACTTGGACCTAATGTCTTTAGTACTTTTCTCTGTTTCAGCTATTTGTTCAGCTATGAGATAAAAACTGACTTGCCTTACATTTGTACCTGCTGAGGAGGATTCAAAGGACTAGTTGTAATCACAATTCATCCCCAGAACTCAGAGAGTAACTATCACTGAATCAATTGTATGTCCGGCTCTTGATGTCTCCATCACTATACTTTGTCTTGAAGGATGCACCTGTTGGTTAGTCACTCTCTTCCCAGCTTCTGAAGCTCCAGAAGTCCCTGATGGCAGCAAGCAGCCTGAACTGCCTTCCTGAGATCTTTCCATCTATTTTTTTCAGGTACTTCCCAGATACCTTGGACTCTCCTGCTAGGACCCTGACCCGACCTGCTTCAGCTTTCCTGAAAGGGATAGAAGACAATGTAAGTGCTGATTATCTCGTTTCTTTGTAAGTATGAGGTGAATTTTACTTGGTGTTGTGGTAGAAACATCAGCATAAGCACCACTGAAAGCTTGGTGGGAAACAGGTTAACCCTTTCTCTTACCATTCTTGCTCCCAGTGCAGATATCTGGTATAGAAATCAGAATCTCGTATAGGTTAAACAATATAAAGGTTTATTTCCCACAACCATTCCCAGACTCCTGTTCATTGTGAAAGAAAGAGGTTTGATGACTGTGTTGATGGCATGAGTCAGGGAAGGAGTAAGTATGTCTCATCCCTTGGATGAAGCAAACTACTTTTCTGAACTTTGCCTTCAGCTTGTCTGAAGGAAGCTACTATGTGTTTTAGTCATTGTTTAACTGAGGGGAGTTGTTTAACTTTTGTTATATTTTTCCCTTAAAAAGGCAAAAGACTCCTTGGATTTACTTGTTATTACTTTATAGCAGCAGCCATAGTGTGTGAGATGTTTCCCAACCAGAAAGTAAATTTATGAAAGGGATTATATGATGTTAAGCCTGCAATACCCAGGCTGGACTCAGAGATCCAAGGCTGGTCTTGAACGCCAAAGTCCAGCCCTCACTCCTTCAGTTTTGAGAAAGAGGAGCTCATAATGCTGTGACAGGCGGTTGACTCTGATAATGCAGAAGGAGAAAAAAAAACACCTTATGAATACAAGTAATTTCTCTGTAGGCAGCATGGCAAAAATGGGGCAAAAAAATTTGCATAAAAAGGTAAAAATACAGGTAGGCATGTAGTTACATCTGAATGTGAGGATGCAGTGTCCTTCTTTCCTCTGAACGACCTGTAACAGAAAAGTAGATGATATTTGGGGGTTTAGCAAGTTTTTTGCCTGTTATACTCTTACCCTGCGTATTATTTTTCCTCTTCTACTTTGAAGTTATTTTCCAGGAAGTTTTCATTTTGCCCATCACAAACTGTGTTGTGTGCACTGAGTCATGGGCTTGTGTTTTTAGAAAGGTTGTCAGTCACAGCTATTCTCATGCAGCAATGATATGATTAGCTGTTTTTTACTGTAAAGCATTAATTTAACCAAAGTTTGAACACAGTGAAAAAAGAAGCATCAGTGGGTGAACATGCCAACTGAGAAGCAGAGATAGTCTGTTGTATGAATGGTTGCCTTCCTTTGGAGTTGCGGGAAAGGATGGAAACGAAAAGAAACCCCACATGCGAGAGATCCTCAGACACTGATGTACATGGGGATATGTTAATAGCCCTTAGTCTAACCAGTGCCTGGGGAGGCTGTGAGCACAGGGCCCTCCACAGCCCAGTCGTCTCAGAAATCTGGTCTTGGGATTCCCAGTCAGACATGATCTGTCTGGGGTCTCCTCTGCAGGATCATGCTTATGTCTGGTTTGGGGGGGTCACTAAGATGCCTGGTTTGTGGGTGTCTCCAGGAGCTTCTCCCACAAACTATCACATGCATACCTGCAGTGGTGCAGGCTGCCGAAAAACAGCAGAAGAGGCGGTACTGCCTGGGTCCCTAAGTGAGCTGTGGTTGCCATATCGGTCTCTTGATGTGTCTCAGTGCTGCCTTTTTCTTCCACTGTCTCTCCTGTACCTGAAACTTGACTGGTAATCGACCAATATGAGCTGAAAAAGTGGTGTCAGCCTGAGCTGTGAATTGACCTGCTTTTGTCAGTTTGTCACAGTTTTATTGCTGCTTTAGCACAATGCGTGCAAGTTAAAGCCCAGCACTTCTGTCACCCAGAGAAAAGCCTGGCAGGCTGATGTCCTCAGGAACAGTTTCCAAATGCAGAGAGGCTAGGGGTTCCCTTTCTCCTCACCAGCTAGTTCAAACTTCACATTTTCTGTCTAGCCAGAAAACAACCTAAAGCCAAAACAACCTGCAGATGTGTTGCCTCGGTGTTCCCCCACATCTCCAATACTGCCTGGAATTCATTTGCAATGGTGCTCAGTAAGATTTCCTGAGAATAAGATCAAAATTGTGTCCTTTTCTAAAGGTGACCACATTAGGCTCATCTCTTTGGAAATGTTAAGTTTATTACAGGAACAATAGACTGGACTCTTTAAATCAAAACATTTCACATGTAGGAGACGAGGAATAAGAGAGAATTCCAAGGCCTTTTATGAAAGACTCATTTTAAAAGCTAATTTAGCTTTCTGCACAGCAGCAAATGTATCAGACAGTTCACCCAAAAGCTAGCTGAAAGAATGTGTGTTTATACCTCTTATTTGTACTGAGATTTCAAAATAAGCTTTTTGAACAAGCTGTGATATTTTATTTGGTTTCCTTAAGCTAAGAGTATTGCAATGTCAGACTCTGTTTTCTTAATTGATTATAACTTTGCCATCCTCATATTGCTAGGCTTATGATGAATGAATAATATGTTGCCCAGCGCCTCTGCAGCATGGCCCAAAATTTGGCTTAGAGTAACGTTTTCATATCTTTGTTTCTCACACAAATATCTTTGCTGTTGCTTCTGATAAAGGAATAATTTCCAGCAGCTCAGGATGCTTGAAAATAGTCATGATCCAGCCAGCATGTCTGAGTGACCCTACAAATAGCAAACATGGGAATGCAGCTCAGCATGCATAAGCAACCCTACAATAATAACTTAGTGTGTGCAGTCCAGCAGGTGGGAACAATCCTAGAACTAGATTGCTAAATAAGCTGTTGAGGGTATGATGGAAGTAACAGATCTGAGTGACTTCAGAGTTTTCTTAGTTTTACATGTGCAAATTCTTTTTTTTTTATTGAGTAGATACCATTCCCTAGATTTGCAGACCTGTGTTATTTTTCATCAACAGCATCCAATCTGTTGCTAAACTTGTTTTTCTGGAAGCTGTCCCTATCTCTCCAGCTCAGCTCCTAACTCTTACCCATGCCGAAGTCATCTTGCACCTCACTGCTTCTCCAGCTGCTCGGCTCAAATCATGAAATCTATTTGCAAGCAATAACCTCAACCCCTGAGTATCCTGAACAAGCCCTAGATGTTATCAGCTTTACTCTTGGAAAGGGGTAAAGCTCAGAGTGTGAGAAACTCTAAAAATGATGAAAATGTTATTGTTATTTCAAAATGTTATTCCCATATGTTCAGGAAACAGAATGATGATCAGGTTATGTAATTGACTTTGCAAAAACACCTGCTTGAGTAGGTAGAGTAGGGTGGAAACAGGAAAAAAGCATTTAGCTTCAAAAAATAATGCGACGTTAATTTGATGGAAGGACTGACAAAAGAAACGCGAACTTCTGACGGGAGATGTTGTGATGGGGCGGTGCAGTGCCATGGACCACTGGGGCTAGGGCCAGACACCTCGTGGTGGGCAGTGCTGGATACAGGGGTTTGAGGACTAGCTGGGGAAAGCTATTCCTTCCAGGCAAAGGCCAGATCCTCAGCCAAGGTAGATGTGCACAGCCTCATCCGCATCCTGATTTACAGCACTGTGACCCGGCTGCAGCACACACACCCTGTCTTGTGCAGCCTTCCTTCAGGAAGGAGGGCAGACGCTCATGCCAAGCAAGCTTAGGAAAATGGCAAGGAAATATTCCCATTTAAACTGTTTATATTCTCCTAACCTGGCCCTCAGTTATTCCCCATCATTATTTCCTTCATGTTCACTGCACTGTCGTCTGTCCTGTAGTGTCTGAATTTTTTTTAACAATCTTAAGCAGAGATTTAATTGTGCAACAGCTCATTTCCCAAAGTATTACATTTGGCCAGAGGGCTGCTGTCACTGGGGGTGTCACCTTCCTGAGATATCATGCCTCTAACCACCCTCCCTGAAGGACTTCTCCAGCCTCCTTGATGGGCCATACTCTCTTCAGGATGTATGTAAAAAGGTTGCTGAGAATTAATATAAAATACTTAGTAATATAAAATACTTAGTATCCCTGTAAGCCTCAACTGAATGAATGCACTAGTCCAGGCCAGAAAGGAGACTGAGCAATAATTGGATGCAGTGTGGCAATTGTGTTTTAGATTGTCCCCTGCTCATATCAACTCTTTAATTTTAGTTGCAGGGAAAATACTCCACAAATCTCTAGATTCCCCTCCCTCTACCCCCACTTGCACCAAATTCAGTATTTAAGCCACCCTTCCTTGCACTTCTTTTTGTCTGTCTGTTTCTCTCTCTCAAAATGAAAGGCAGGACCCATACAGTCAAATGCAGTGAAACAACAAAATGCTCAGATATTTTAATACCCTGGAGCTACCCCTTGGCAGATAAAATTACTAAAATGAAATTTAAAGCACATCTGATTTACCTGTTGTTTGTGTGACTCAAATACCTATGTTTAATTTTGTCTATGGATTGGAAAAAGTTAATTTCAAGCCTTGTTTCTCTTGCTAGCAGCAACAACCTTTTAAACTGAGTATTACTGGTGAACCATATAGAGCTGGTTAAAAAAAATGCTTTTCAGTTCCACCATGCAGTTGTTCGGACGACAATTATGGCAGCTGAAGTTTAATCATAGTGTTTGATAGCTCATTTTCTCAATGTCAACACGAGGCACTGTTAAAAAAAATGAATTCTTTCATTTGATAAGCTGGCTCCAGAGCACTGGGCTCATTCAATAGGAAAACTCTTTCACAGGGCTGCAGCATGCATGGTTTTTCTCTTTCCTTTTTTTTTTTCCTTTCCTTTTTTTTCTTTTTTTTTTTTTTTTTCTGAAAGCCACCCAAGAAGAGATTAATCACGAGGGGGAAACTCAGCTTCACCCTCTAGCTGCAGGTCGCAATTTTTATTTGTATGGAATTGGCTTTTGGAAAGCTGAAGGCTGCCTGAGGGCAGGGACCTGATATAAGAAGAACCTGAGAATGAAGCAGCAGGGATTGATTAGCCTACTTCATATCCCACACTCCATAAGCACACTCCAACCGCAATCTAACACACCGCTGAGCTGAATAGACAAGAGAAATTGGATTCCTTCCTAATATTTAACCTTCAAGTCAGCTCTAACAGTTGTTGATATGTTGTTCTACCAGCAAGTAACAGTAGCTTTTTTATTCCAGCACCCACCCACACACATATATATACAATTTTATAAGTTATATGCTATATATTTACATATTTTCCATTTTCAATCTGTTTCAGAGCATGGTTTACCTAATCCATTTCAGTAAAAGTTTCAGGGAAGAACAAACTGACCAAACAATTATGCATAAAATTGTAGCGAGGGAAGGGAGGGAAAGAGAAATAAAAAGTAGAAAAAACTCATTGTCTGTTTCATGCCTTTCAAGGTCTTTTTCACACAGTCGTTTTTCTTTTACCTGTAATTTCCCCAGTTCATTAATTGTAGGAATTGTCTGGATTGTGTCTAGTGAGATGGATGCTGCTGGCACTGACGTGGCAGAGGTTTCATTTTAGACTTTTATATGTAAATCAGAGGTGCATTTTGGGAAATGTTGTGCTTTTGCTCGAGTTTGCTGAAGTGACAGAAAGCACTGCTGCATGATGAGGGCCAGTCTGTGAAACCTGGACCATTGAACGTGGTACAAGAGAGACCCGCACGTGAGGGAGGAGCAGCCACATGCTGCTGGGAGCCCTGGCAGCGGACGGGTAGAGGTACTGCCTCTGCGCCATGGCCGGTGCGGCACACCCCTGTGCCCTCCTCAGGCCCCTCTGAAAAGCTCCCCCTTCAAGCACGAGAGAAAAGTCAGAAGATAATGCAGAATGGTCAGAAAATGACGATTAAAGCAGGGCGTTTGTGGGCCTGGGGTCTCAGAGAAAGGCTCTGCCCTTGCAGCTTGCCAATGGAGAAGGGTTTGGTTTACAAAAGGCTGTTTCTGAACCCAAAGCCCTGGTTCAGAAACATGCCCGCCCTCCTTCACCCAAGCCTGACCTTGCGGGCAGCCCCTGGCAAGCTGCCTGGGATCCCTGACAAGGCTGCCTGGAGGCTTGCTGACCTCTTCAGGCTACCTGAGCAGCTGGCAATTTGCCTTCCTGGTGTTGGGGTTGTGGAGCCGCACGTATCCTTGGGCTTGCCAAGCTCCCCATGACCTCTGGCCGCCCGGCTGGTGGTCTATGAGCTGCCTTGGCTTCCTAGCCCCTGCAAGGGCCGGGCTGCCACTCGCTCTCTGCCACCATCCCCACATGCATATGTGTATGTGTCGATGTGTGTGACACACGCCCCATGGGGTTCTCCAAAGGGGAATTTTCTAAAAATTCCTGTCCTAGGGAAAATTCACACTTCTGACTCTTTGTTCTTGTTTGGAATGAATAAAAAATGGGAATTTGAGATTTTTCTCAAAATGGTCATTTTGATTTATGCACAACTTTCGTCCTCTTTGAGAAACTGAAGTACCTTTACAGTGACTCCTGAGGTTGCCACCGGCTCTGTTTGAATTGGGGGGGCCCCTTTGCTTCTGTCTGGCACCCCAAAGCCAGGCTGTACGCCTCACCAACACGCCAGGCTGGCCTCACTCTTGCTATGATTTCTTCATGTGGATCCAAAGCCTTGTCCTGATGCAAAGCAATGCGGTACAGCACTTACACCTGCCACAAAGGTGCGTGCTTCTGCGCTGTGCAGTGGCGCAGCAGCACCCACTGGGAGTTCAGCACAGGGCACCACCTCCCACCATGTAAGTCAGGCGTGGGCATCCCTGTTTGTGCTTGAGGAGTGCTGGTGTCACTTGTCCGTTAAGTGTCATGGCGTCTGTCTGCACAGCGCAGTGCAGGGCCGTGCAGAGGTGCCCGGTATCCTGACCATACCCTGTCACCTACTGCAAGGCAGTCTTTGCAGGCTAGCTTGAGCATTTCTCCAGGACACAGCTTTGTGCCTTGTCAGATCTGGCCAAAGAGGCTGACCATGGCGTGCCTGCCTTCTAATATTGACTTTTTTCGATGAAGTGGAGGGCAGCTGTGTTGAGTAGCACTGGGTTTCCATTAAGACCCGTCTTAATGGAAACCAGGAGGAAAGCAGGGCTGTGGCAGTAGCAAGGACTCTTCATCTTCTGCTTGGTTGTCACAGGGGCATAGACATGTAGATGGGAAGCTTTGGCTCAGTCATCCTATTTACTTCCATGGCAAGAGAGCGTACCAAGTTCTTCTTTACTCTTTGCAGAAAGCACCAGTGAGAAATAATTGTGAAGCCTTCTCACACGACACACTGTATAACCGGCCTACTTCTAGAATTGGGCAATATCATTCTGCAACTTGTAGTGAAACAAGGTTGCCTTAATATTTACAGTCTATTGGGAGAATATGCTGCTGAAAGAGCTACTGCTGCAAGCAAAGTGAAATTTTCATGTAAACATCTTCAAATATTTTTATGACCCATCAGCTTGAATTTTATAAGTCAATATATGAGTGAATACACAAAGTTTCCCTCTTTGTTTGCATATCCTGCCTCTACTGAGTTTTAAATGTTCATGCTACGTGGACAAAATCCAACTCTACATCTGTTTATGGCATATGTAGGCAGCATCATCTCCAAGATTTTTTTTCATGTCTAGTTGAGCTCAGTAGCTTTGTGAAAAGGAACTCGCAAGACCCGAGCTAGCTTCCCTGTACCCTAATTCTGACTGTTAATTTCCCATACAGACTTGGGTTCCTCTGGATTTCTTGCCATTTCATGTTCTAATAGGACAGCAGAAAAATTAAAACTATACCTCCCTAAGCAAACAGACACACAAGACACCTCTCCCACCAGTGACGGCTGAGATGATAATTATGCCCATTACCCTCTGACCACAGTGATGTGACTTTCTAACCTGTGGATCTGGAGACTTTAACTCACAGAATAAAGCCACGTCCTGGAAAAAACTAGTAGAAAAGTGCACCAGTAAGGGTTATTGAGTAACGTAGGTTGGCATTAGTGAGTCTGCTAGTTCTCCACCAGCTTCACTAGCTTCTCAGGGGATCCTGGATAAATCCTACAAGCCTCTCATAGGACGGCATCTCCTTCAGTGTGATTTCATCATTTAGCCTACAAAATCTATGGATCCGTCTATCCCAAGACTATCCTGGGTCCCAAGTGTCTATCCCGGGTCTTACCTCTCTACAGTTTGAACTGATGCTTTAACACAAAATTTTACCCTGATTTCTTTTACCCGTGGTATGGACATAATGGAGCTATTACACAAGGCCAGGCCTTGCTCACCAATTTGATTATTTCTGTTACTGATTAGGGAAGAAAAGGAGTGCAGGAAAGAGAAAATGTTTTTTCTTTTAAAATGTTTGTGTGACACAGCATTTGACAAGTGACAGAGCACTGCAGCCTTCATGATGGAAAATAGAGATTTAGCAGCCTCAAAAAAATTGTGTGAACAAGCTGATTTTGATAAAGATGTTTGAAAAATGATCATTATGTTTCATTTTGATAAGGTTGAAGTGCTTTCATGGAATATAAAGGGTTTGGTTGAAAAGAAGCACTGGGACTATATCCCAAAAAGTTACTTTGATATAATTAGATATTTTCATTTGTTGGAATTTTTGCTTCGCCTGAAATTTTGACTGTTTGTTCTGATGTGGGACTTTCCTGAGGAATTAAAGCTGTGGCCTTTGATCTGCTCCAATGATATGGGTTGTGATTCACAAGGGCACTGATGGCAATAAACAAAGCAATTCCCTTTCCTGTGCATTGGAAGAAGCTTTACCGTTGCACTGGCTTTTTAAATGCACTCATTCTGTGTGTGTGTGTACATATACATTTTATATGTTACTGTGTCTCTATCTTGATTCTGCACATTCACAACAATCTGCTGCTACTAATGACTCCCTGTGCTGTGTTAGTGATACCCGCCAAGTAATTCAGGATCCCTCCGCTGTGAGCACGCATACCCAATGGCAAGTACATAAGACTGCACGTCATAAAAAAAGCTGTTTTATTAAGCTGAAATATAAATATGTGTTTGTGTGGTGATCCCAGCACATTCCAGTACGCTGTCAATCTGGGCGAGCGAAAGTGCTACACGAGGGCAGCAGAAACAGGAGTTCCTTCTGAAGTGCTTGAGATACAACGTTTTAAACATCTCCCCCTTGTGATATATATTATTATTAAGGTGCTGGTTGCAAATTTTGTAACTAGTAGTCTCACTTGGTATTTCTAACAACTTAATGAATACTATGACAAATGTAAATGGCATTTCAGTAACACAAGTTTCAAGTTTGTATTAAAAAGGGAACAAGGCCCTCAGTAAGACATAGCTCCTGCTGGGTTGTGTGCTGTAAAACCTCATTTGAGACCGTGCCTATACCCAGGACCTTAGAGTCCAAACAGATTAAAAGGATTTCTATCTTCATTTTTACAAATGAGGAACTGAGGCAAACAAGTCATGAAATACATGTCCAGATTGCATGGAGATGGTGTAATAGAGCCAGAAAATGTATTGTGCTATCTTCCTGTCAAAGAGATGTGTTACTTCCTTGACCTTACTGTTATGGAAACCTTGCATGAGGTGAGTAGCCTTTCAAGAGTGGGATGCCAGACTGTATTTCTTTTTTCCCAAAATACATTTGTCCGTGCCACTAGAAGCTCACCAGCAAGCAGGAAATACTGCTTTCCGAAGAGACAAGGTGCTTAACAGGCGGCAGCGCCGCGTGTCTGCGTGGGGCGGCGGGTGCCGGGGCACGAGAGGAGAGGGTGGGCAGGCGGCAGCTCCTGCCCTTCGCAGAGCCCCTTTTTGGGTGCTGCAAATCCCCTGTGCCAGCACCCCTGAGCGCCAGCTGAAACTCACCTGCCTGCCATCTCCAGCGCTGCTCGCACCTGTTTTAAGACATGCTACCACTGCTAGTAAGCAGGGAAATGGTTGTATTCGCGGTATTGCTTGAATTAAGCACAGGTGATGATTGTTCTGAAAAAAATTATAAAAGCAGACTTAGGTTGAATTTACCACAGGAAGAAGTAAAAAATAAATGCAAGTAGAGGGGAAATGAAAAATGCACAAGAAAGAAAGTAATAACAATTACATGAAGTGACAAAAATGCCGGGTTTAGCTGAAGGAAGCCTTATCTGAAGCAACATCCAAGTGTTGGCCCTAATCTCATCAACACCCAGACCCTAATGCTGGCACCATCCCCGTAGCGTGGCTGAACCTTGTTGGACACAGGCTGCAGCTTGGCCAGAGCAGCCTCTCTCTGCTGGTAATAAAATGCTCTACAAGGTAATTCAGTCATTCTGAGAAGCTTAATTTATGATTTTGCAAAAATTGCCACTCTCTTCTGGGTTTGAAACTAACTTGAGAGGATTTAAGCTGAGTGTTAGTAATGTCACTTCTGTGGCAAAGCCATAAGCATGAAGGAAAACAGAAACAGGAAATAATGAGGAAAATTCTGTGTAAAGCAGGAGAATTCTCCAGGTGCACTAGTAAGAGCATGTTTTATTAGACATGATTATTTTCTGTCCTGTTTATTCAATCACAGCATCATCTCCATCCTCCTTTTCCTCAGCTCCTCTGCAGTCACTGTTACTTCACGTCATGCTCAATAGAAATAGATACATATTTATTCACCCTGACCCAAAAAGTAAGTTTTATGTCATCTGTATCGATTTGTTGTTGTTCAATGTGTTATACCAAAATTCAGATTCAGCAAATAAGCAGTATACCGACTTCAGCAAATAGTGTTTTTGTTCAGTCACAAATCCGTCATTCGTGCTGACCCAGCCACATGCCCTGCTGGCTGGCACAGTGGCAAATATGGCCTTTTTGCTACAGATCTTACCAAAGAATATACGACCTGTTCTCTTTTTTCTTTCCTTACATCCACTGCTTCCTTCTTCCTTTTGGGTTCTGTGTCTGGTTTTCCACCAGGTGGAATCCTTTCCTCAAAGGTTCTGCTTCCTTGTGGGACCCTTTGGTGTTCTCCATCTATATCCTCGTCCACATAGGATTCCTACAAATGGCTTACTCTTCTTTTCATTTCCTGGTTCCTCTTACTTTTTTCCTATTCTTTTAGCACTTACCTATTCACACATTCTCCATCTCTGTTCTTTTCATACAAACATATCTCAAAGATGATGCACAGTACTTGACCCACGGCATCTTTATTTAGTTTCAATTCAACAGTTCTTCCTAACGAAAGCAACCTCAAAACATTTGCTGCTTTTTTCACACCGATTTTTTTTTGTATGTTCTCTTGCCAAGACACATCTTTTTGACTGGCCCTACTTCTTTACACCTCTTTCCAATCAAATTAGTGCATTTTTCCCCTTGAGATTATCAGTTTCCCTGTGTCCACTGATTCCACCTGAACTCTGGTTACTGATGAAATCTGCAAGTAAACTATGCTGGACTACAGGACATCTGTTTTATCAGATGCACATATTAGATTGTGTTCCTTTGCGTGTTATACTTAAAAATGTAACCTCATTCTGCTTAAGAGGTCTTTAGACACTGTGCCAAATAATTACTACATTACATTACAATTACATCTCCGCACTTTGAAGAAAATGCTGCTTCTGTTGTGACACTGTTTTCATCCACTCTAATGGTTTTTATTCCCTAGGAAAGTAAAAGATCAGAATGCTTCTATTAACCTTGTTCTCCTAAATGTTTGAGTAGTTAAATTTTAGGTCATTATATTGATTCACAAGGCAACAAGTAAATTCCTTGGTTGGTAAGTATCTGCCAGTTGACTAGGCTTTATCCAATTCCATCTTGCGCCTGCAGCAGCATATTTCCATTGCAGTCAGCTTATGGGTGCAAATGATCACATCTGCATCTTGATTTATTCCTTACTAGTTGGAAATATGCAGTGTCAAGTATTCAGTGAATTTTGCTAGGTCCTAATGAGGATTCAGTGTAACATGATTTCTTCCAGCTTCAGTCTTGTAGAAAAGTTTTTCTGCATATCTGTCTTTTCAAATCAAAAAAGATATAGTGTGCTGGTATATAGTGTATTTTACTTCCAATAAAGTTTTAGGCTATGCTAAAGAAAAAGAGAACTGTGCACTTCAGCCCTACCACTTACACCACTGTGGTATTAACGAGAAGTAGAAAAAGATGGTTGGGCAACTGAGGACTAACTCCCAGGTCTGGCTGAGAAGATGGGAAGAGGGGTTTTTAAGGCCTGTTAACTCTCTTGAACCAGAAGATCAGTAAAAAACAAAGGGTCAATAGTAGAATTTAGGGTTCCAAAAGGCTGTCCTGAATTGCTCAACGTGCAACCACCCCTATGTCTAAGTGGTTTGCTAATCTAGTGTTACCAGAATGTATTGTTTTCTTCCCTAAATCCTTTGTTTTCTGGCTTACATGCGTTGGAGAGGAAGTGAATAGCACCCTTTTTTATGGCATCGAAAGGCTCTGTCTAGATTGATGGGAACCGCAGCAGCTGTCGTGGATAACAGGGATTTTTTGTGATGGCAGAGTGTCTGTCCCTGACCACATTATTCACTCATCCAGGCGTTTGTCAGTCCAGGTGTTTCAGAACTGGTCCTGCTGCTTGTTTAAGAGTGAGGTGCCAAGAGGTGTAGTTGCTGTTATGAAAAGATATCCACTCAGTTGCTTAGTTAAAATCAGATTGTCACTGATTTAAAATTCTGATATCGCTGTCCATCATACTAAAACATGATAATAGTTCCTGTAAAGTTAGTAATCCTCGTGCTTATGCAGTGTTATGTAGTAATACTCCTGACCAGCGTAAGCACGGAGATTTGGTTATTATGTAGAAGAGTTATAATAAGAAATATGACTGCAAAAGCAAAGCAGTCAGTTGAAATTGGTCTATAATTAAATGCTTAGAAAATTCTGTGCTTAGCTCATTTTAAAATCAAGTGCTTCTTTGTAGCAATTTCCTTTCTTTAATTACAATTTCCTGTCTAGTTTGACATTTACAATGCAATCTTGGGGGACATGTTTGTGATTTATTATTCTTGCTCCTATCAGGATATCACTCGGCAGAAATGAGTTTATAAAATAAGAGCTCAAATTATTATGGCCTTTGACCAATAAAGCTGGCTCATAATTTCAGGCCTGAGAAAAGATTAACATTTTTGACAATCAAATGCAGAATTACCAGTGGGGGACAATTTTGAAAACTATTTCAATTTTCTGAAATATTGTACATTTTTAATAAGGAATATATAACTGGTTATATATTGGAGCACAGGCTTAAGAGTAGAAAGAGCAATAGTGAATTGTAAAGCAAACCTGAAAGGAAGACTTTAACATCTAACATTGTTTAGCCTCCTCTGAATGAAATTGAAACTGCTAAATCAACATTACTTGAAAATTACCTAATGGAAGAGATATAAAAGCTCAGATAAGTTCTCAGCAATGCACTCTCCCTTTTCTTGAGCATTGCTGACTCCATAGGCCAATTCATCCAGGGGAAATTTTTCTGTTTGGTTTTTTTTTCAAATCTTACTGAACAAATTTTCTTCTTGGTTATTTTTTTCTACTGGGGTCTCTCATTTAGAGAAACAGATGCCCCTGCTAAACTGCGTATTACATGATCTATTCTGCTGTCACTGCTTTTCCAATTACTTTCTTTGTCCCCGATTCAGGAAAATGTCATCATTTAGGACAACACAGAAGTCAAAATGAATTCGCCATGACTTATGCACATGTTCAAAGTTAAATGTGAACTTGTGTGTAACACAAAATAGCCATCCTGCCTTGTGCTTTGTGAAGAGTAGGTTCTTAAAATCTCTATCCAAAGTGGTAGGTGTGTTTTTAGTGTTAATTTGATGTAATGCCAAAATGGATGGCCTATAAAATTATATTGAAGGAGAGAGAAATGGTATTGGCAGGGAAGAAAATCTGTATCTTTGGAGATCTTTAAAACAGCTCGTGTACACATTGCTGGGAGGTGCAAATGCTTAGCACCTCTCAAAGTCAGGCTGCTTTTATTTAGATGCCAGCATATAGCGTTAAGAGCCTATTTTTAAGTACTGTGAATTAAAATCATTATTTTAAAGAATCTGTCCTCCCTCATGCCCAAGGAGATGAGAAAACATGGTATTAGTTACTTCATTTTAGTAAGGCGAAGGTGAGAAAGTGGAACGACTCTGACCCCAAGTAGTTCCTGGGTTAATGACAGGGCTAGGAGTCCTGCTGCAGCTTTTCAGAGCTCCTGGTCCCCAGCTCAGCTGCCTGCACCGTGCTCCTTAGTTACAAGCACAAAAAATTTCTGCCCTTCCAAAGCACTCTCAGAGCCAATAGCATTCCATAGGATGTATTTTACTTCTAGTGACAGGTTAAAGTAAATGCTCAAACATCTCTCTCTAGGGCGCTTGCCTCCAGTTTAATGTAATATTCAATGTGGGGAGGAAGTAATAGGGAAATTGGGTACACCCATGGAGAGATGGTAGTGAGCATCTGCACTGCTGCCCTGAGCAGGGTCTGTGTGAGACCTTGGAGGAATGAGGGGCCACTGTCTTCCCAGAGAAAAGGCCCAAGGCAAGTCTGTGGGCCGGTTAAAATACATAGCTCAGAGGCAGGGAAGATGAAGGATAAGTCTACGGAAGTGCATTGGTTTGCTTAGACAAATATCTGAGTAGTTCTAAAAAGTAATACGGTGACTGGATTCAATACTTGCTAGAAAGAAGAGGAGGAGAGGAAAGTTGAGTGAGTAATGACACCAACATATCTTCATCATCCAATGTCAAAATAGATTTGAGTTTTGATGGCTGGATATGTTTGACTTTGGACTGTGACCATTAATGGTGACTAGGGAGCCATTTTCTGCAACTTCTTCCGTTGCTTAATTATTTTTCTTACTGAGTTACCTTTGGAGGGAGAAGTGCTTATTAACCTGTCATCTCTGCAGCTTGATCTTAAGATAGAAAATAATCAAGAATGCCATTATTATCTAGTCCGGAAAGGCACGCGCTATGAACTCAAATATCTTCTAGCTATAAAAAGGCTTTATGCAATCATAAAACTGCAGAGTTTACATAGGAGCTGCACATGCCAGTACACATCCACCAAAACTCTCCATTCAGTCAAAATCTGAGACGTAATAGGTCATGCTCTGTGACCTCTCCTTAGACACTGGCTAGGAGGCCAGTACTGGCAGTTCAGTCCAAAGGCTTTTAAGTTTTTCTAAACTGTCCTAAACTTCTAGAAAAGTTTTCCCTGTTGAGTAGGATCCAGTTCAGAAATCCCCAGTGTGTTCTAATTTGGCTTGAATTCCTAAATTGAAATAATTAAATCACCTTTCCAAAATCTTCTCCCTTTTCTTTGAGGATTATGATATACTCTTTAATTCTGGGCTGAGTGAACTCCCATACAGAAAGAAAAACACACTTATGAGATGAGGCTCCTCAGCTGAAGTGAATCAGCAGAGCTTCACTGGTGTCAATGAAATCATGCTAGTTTATACATGCTGATTACTTGGCCCTTAACATAACAAGATTTTCCCAGAGCTGTGCATTTTGACTCTGTTAAATCTTTCAGTCCACATATGGATAGTATATATGTATTTTACTTATGCACAGATGTTTTAGTCCCTGGACAGAAACAGTCATTTGGGTGCTGGCAGAATTCCTCTGTGCTAATGTTATTCTTTTAAAAGTCATACCAGTTACGGTTTCAGGCACAGCCAGGGACAAATATAGCGGCGCAACTTTGCTTGGGAACATACCACAAACAGAGAGAAAAAGGAAAACCGTTTTGCTGAATAATAATTCCCCCTTGGCATCCCCACTGTAACAAGCCTGCCATAGATAAATGTGTAATAATTCTGTTGTCCTGAGCCACAACTGGCAATTCTGTGGTCATAGCAAACTCTTCTACTTGACTTCGCTGCAGTTGTAGGTTTCCTGGTAGACGGAATTAATAAATATTTGTAGGCTTCTCTTCCATTCTTACCAACTACCTCTTATCTAGCATCTAGAGATCTTTTTCTGCTGCAGAAAAAGAAATGATACAAATATCTCAAGGTATTGATTCCTTTTTGGTATCAATGTTCCCTTGTCTGTGGACAACAAATGTAAAAATAGTCTGATGGGAAAACAGGCATTCTGCTGTTGTTTTAACCTTAGCCTAGGATGCCTTCAGCAACTGTGATATATTAGGAGAACAAGATTTTCAACACAAGGTACTTTAAAAATCCTCTCCTAAGTTCTTTATTTAGGTACTTATTTGTAAATGGCCTTGTTTCCCAGAATATGAAGCAACCAGCACTCCTCACTGTTTTCACCTGGACTTTCGGGATTAGACCTCCTCTCCCAAGTAGTGCTTTATAAACTCATATGGAGGCACACTCTGTGATCTGAAGAACTTGGGCTTTGTTTGTGTTCTTATCAGTGGAACAAGTCACATTGTCTAGCCTGGACACAACATTGACTAATTTTAACTCCTGAAGGGAACCAAAGCATTATCAACCATTACCCTCAGAGAGTGCCTTTTGGCAGTGAGCCCAAACACGGACATGGTCCTTTTCTCCCATAGATCACACATGAAGTGTATCTCATCTGACTCTCCTTGAAATCCATGCGGGTTCTGTCATTAAGTCAACAGTAAGCCCACAGTTTATTATTTGTAATGTATTTCTTATTTGTTCAACCCAAGCACTGCTTTTGGTGTTTTCCGGATAAGGAGAAAGATCAAGAGGGAACCTGATTCCAGTCTCCAAAGTCTTTTCCATGGATGTAATTCCAACAGCTTCTGATGTACACCAGTTGGAGTTCAGAACTAGGCTCAGCATCCTTGCTCCTGTGTTTTGACTCTGCTCAGCAATGAACAAATGCAGGAAAGAGGCTGGTGTGCAGCAAACAGCAGCACTATTGGCCTGTGAATTTTTGCACGTTTTGCTATTCCCTAATGTTTGTTTGGATTTTACATACTGCCCAGGCAAAATTAATTGCCTGCACATTTCTGAAAATTTAGTCCAATGATCTCTTTTTCTATTTCCTGAACTATGTATGCTTTTGGCTGCCAAAAATAACTCCAAGAGACACGTTACATGGAAGCTGGGATTATCCATGGAAAGTAATAGTAGTACTCTCATGCACGAAGAATGAGCAGGCTGCCGATTGTAATATGTTTAAAGGGTCAACAGAAATCTATAAGTGGTCAAGAAACAAGACAAACATCGGCCACCAGTCTGATGGGAAAAGCAACATCCATTAAGTCCATTAAATTTAACATTGAAATCAATGTTTAAACCACAAGAAGTAATTAGTGTAATTCATATTACAGACCTTTGGATTTTTGAAACCAGGTTTAATTATATTGAAAAATGACAGCTTCATTTTCCCTCTATGGGTAGGTTACTACCATGTTCCCGATACTTTTATTAGGGCTGGGTGCCGATACCCGGTTTTTAATGACATTAAGCAAAGTAGTGTTTCAGCCATTTGAGGAACAATAAATCAGGTTAGATTCTTTTTGAATGGAGACAACACAGATCAAGTGGCTTTTAAATAATTTTCTTTTATCACTGTGAAGTAGAGCTGTTCACTTGAAACAGCAGCCCACGGAAAAAAAAAAAAAAAGTTGTAGAGTGTAGAGTGATATTTGGATTCCCTGGCTCCCTTTCCCTGCATCAATGGACAATTCACAAGCTACTGCTAAGCTCTGGAAAGGTATCTCTATAATCCTTTGCCAATACAAACTCCACATAACTTTTACAAGGTCTTTCATTAGCAGTCTCAGATTTTAAGAAAGATCAAGTGATACTGCATCTTCTGAACTTAAAACCTTTTAGTGTTGTGGAAGATGTTGACAAGGATAGTAAATGTGGCCGTGAGGATGCACACACAAAATGTTAATTTTCAGAGTATTTTCATTGCTGGTTTTGAGGAAGGTAGAATGTTTATCTTATTTCTATCTTCTCGATGTGCTTCCACACTCTTTACTTGTCTCTTCTTTCTTGAGCCACATTCCTTTGCTTCTTCTGTTTAATTGGGGATCTTTTCTTTATGGGCTAAATTTTTGCAAAGCTATTAGTAAAGCTCCTGGAAAAACAGTGATAGCTTCTCTTTCAGCTTCCATTAATGCAAAAATACTGTGTGGGTATGCAAATAATTGATGTTAAAATTAGTACCTCTTGCTCTGAGACTGTTCCGGGTTCTACCCTGTATTTGGGGTGGAGGAGGGAGTTTCATATTACCAAGCAATGGGCCTCCTTCCTCATTATGCACATGCAGAGAAATAGGAATGTAATAGGAATGGGGCTCAGCTTCAGCCTGAGTTTATAACTGAGTGTACTGAAACCATGAGCATGCCCTGATTCTGCTTCTGTGTACCTGCTGAGCAACCCAAAGTGTCCGAGTACAGGAGTGCTTGACTAAAGATTGTGGAAAAGAACATCATGGAGTGGATAACTACTTGGCTTATCTTGGTGTGTGGTCATTCATTTAAACTGATAACAAAAGTAAAGTAAAAACCACTGAGTTTAGGTAGCTTTAACTTGTTTGAAAATATGATATGAAAACCCCAGCTTCTCCCTACATCAGAGAAAATAAATTTGAAGAGATGCAAAGTATGTGACACTTCCTCACAGGCACCACAAGGCCTTGGATCTCACTGTTCCCTTCCTGCTGCCGAGGCCCAGGTTATTTGCCATTGCAGTCACAGTGATATTTACAGGTTTGTCTTCACCCTGGTGCAGATCAAGGATATGGTGGAGCAGCAAGACCCCAGGATAATGCTCTGTCAGGTCTTCGAAAGCAAAAGATGAAGCTGCCAAGTCAGAACCCAGGAAATATAATAGGTATTACTGCAAAGAAGGGCGATGAGCCATATGCAGGAACGGCACCATCGACAAGCCATAATGATGTTGATGCAGAAGATAAAGGAACGTAGTGGAACAGTAGAAAGCAAGCAGGGGGAGACGTGGTGTGATTTGAATGATGGGATCATTTTGTTAACTCTTTGGGTGAAAAGCGTGTTTAAACTGGTAGAGAAGAAAGCTCAGTATCTAGGACTGAACACTTCTGAAGCACTCTGTACCAACAAGTGACTGTTACGAAAACAGTAATTCTCTGTACCACTCAGGAACATTTTGCTGACTGTGGGGATTATGAATGCAGGTACAAGATCTCTTTACAGGGCATGGGAAAAAGTCTGTGTGTGAGAAGAAAAAGGGAAGAAGATTCCAGACCTGTACAGAGATTCCCAGCATAGATTACCCTTTGGGCATGTTGATACTGTATGGGTAGATGTACACTCATCCTGCCCATGCTATTCACTGAAAAAAATCCATCTCAGGAGGGATTATTAGCTCAGGCTTGGTGCCAATGCAATCACATGGCTTCTGTCAGATTGAAGCGTGGGCAGAGCTTGCTCATGGCTGTTTGCAATATGTGGTGTAAACATACCCAAAGAGTAATAGCAGGTGGTAGCAGAGGAGGTGGATAGAAGGGAAGGCTTGGAACAAAAGATGTTAAGCTTCATTTGGTGTATGATGAGCCAAATTCATCATTGGTGTAACGCCCTGAAGTCAGTGGAGTTACAATAACAAAATTAGTCCAAAGAATCATATCCATCCCTGGCACTCCGTGCAATGCCTTTGATCTGATGAGGTATATGTCATGGCAACACCTTGCCTGCTGAAGTCACAACATGATGCCTCCAGGGTGAAACATTGGAAAAAAACCTCACAATGGCACTGGGAAGTCACGAGCTAAGTTTTAAATGTACATTTCAGTCTGAAATCCTGGCAGAGTTTTCTTTTCTTCCTGCATATTTGCCCCAAATGGTAACAATATAATGAAATCTTCGGCCACACATTCAGTGCTCAAAATGGGATTAATTTCTTTCTGTTTGGCTAGTACAAATAACTGCACATGAAGAGTTTATGCAATAGCAGAGGGGGTTATTTTGTCTTGGCAATGGTTTTGTCTGGAGCAATGGAAGAAACTGAGGTAACATTAATATTATATTTAGCTTTCTCCATCCACAGAAGAAAACCCAGTGTTTCATTTGGCACTCTCTACTTACTAAAGTGTTCTATTGCATTGCTTCCCAGCTTCAGCTCTGCAACTCCTGAGCAGGCCAAAAACAATTCCTCTCACCTCACTCCTCCTTCCTAAAAAAAAGACACCCAGGAAAAAGCCAACACAAAACCCAGAAATACAAACCAATATCCCCAAGAACAAAGTACATTCTTCTCTCTTTTTCATTATTCAGTAAGTTTACTCAGAAGTTGTATTGGTTAAACCAGACCCTCAGCTGGTTTAAGTTTACCTAGCTTGAGTGAATTCAGTGAAATTGTCTCAATTTACAGCAGCTGAGAATCTGGCCCTCATTAGTAAAGGGTTTAAATAATATAGGAACAGCTAGCCTTCAGGACTATGTCCTATCTCAGCAACTGAGATTAGTGGTCTAGAAGGCTGAAATAGCTGACTATCAGGTGTGATTAATTGCAAGGAATGGGTGCTCAGGGGTTTCTCTGCTAAGCAGCTACAGCTCAGAAGGGCTTTTACCCTTTGGGCTACCCAAAAGCACATTTTTGGTGTTGTTCCCTAAGAGGCATAAGTTATTGTCTTTCTGTGCTCCCTGACTTGTCCTGTGGTAAGGAAGGGATGTTGCAGATGGTGGCTTTGCTGTATGAAACTTTGTCTGGGCTTGATATCCCATACCTATGAGAACAGAACTGTGCTTGGTGCCAGTGCTGCCTGCACGCCCTTGGCAAAACAGCTTCTGCAAGGCCAGAGCCAGAGCTCCTATGGAAATAAGGATTATACAGGTATGCCCTCTGTGGGTTACTCTCTACTAATTCTTGAATCTGTTGTATAGCCTCAACAAAACTGGATGAGGGAGAGGTCTCAAAGTTATTTAACTTCTGCAATCGTGTGAAAAACACGGAGCCAAAGAAAAAAGGAGTCAAAATTCATATGTACTCACCCACTGAGACATGGAACAGGACTGTTATCACTTCTGCTTGGTAATAGCCTGCTCAGCGTAGGCAGGTAAGCAGGTAGATACCCAAACCAGCTACCGTATGTTCTGTCTTCTCTCTAGCTAGCAAAAGTAGCTAGGGGATCTGGGAAGAGCTGGAGTGTTCTGGTACTACAGAGGCTAGGTGAAAGAGCTTGGGGTAACATAGTGGAGCACATTAGGGACCTATGACAGAAGTCCGTAGGAAAACAATGTTTATGTGAGTTTTGTTGTTTGAGCAACAACTCTTTGTAGCTGAGGAAGCTAGAGGCCATGTATGTGTCTGGTCCCAGAGAAATGATAAAAAGCTTTTTATTATAATTTTTGCTTCTATTTATAAACTATCTGCTTACAAGGCAACTCAAGCAGGTTACTGGGCTTTGAAAAAGCACTGGGGTGCAACAGAACATGTAATTTGCAAGTAATATGTCAGACAAAAGTAGTCACTTTTTTCTGCACTTGAAATTTCTCTGAGCAGATCAGAATTTGGTTTTATGTTGGCTTTTTGTTCAACAGTCTTTTAAAAGTTTTTTTCCTATTTTTTTCAACCCCCCTGGGAAGCAATTTGATGCAAGTAGCCCACACTCAGTATTCATGATTTGAGCTGCGTGGCCTCACTGTGATTGGGCAGGTGGGTTACATGTTTGGATGAGCAAGAAAGCAAGTGCAACTGGCTCATGTGTCACCCCTGAATTTCAAATTCCTTTCCCACTACACCCACTGTATATGAGACTTCAAAATGCATTTTGCACAATTTATGGTTATTCTGATTTGTATTAGAGTTGCGCGGAGTGATACCAGACAAGACAGGGCCCAGTTTACTTAATTAAGGTATAGACTGTAATATAGATCTTAATAGATGCAATCCTTTCCCCTTTGAGTTTACAACTGAGACAGGTAAGAAAGGAGGAGGAAATGGAAGCACAAGGGGTAAAAGGACTTGGTCAAGGTCACATCTGTGTTAGTAAAACTTGATCACTCGAATGTTCATGGCAAGTAAATATGAAAGGAGAGCAGTCGGCCAAAGTAAATTCACTTTAAAACCTGAATGAAAATAATCAATAGTATTCACTCACTGTGTCCCAGATGCCTGAATCAATTTGATAACAAACAGTTTGTTCACTCTTTTTAGTTATTTGTAAAGAAGTGGCTTGATTGCCAGTGTGCCTAATTCCAGACATATGCCAATTCCCTAATGGTAATGGAGCTGCACTGTTGCATGCCAAGACTGAGGCAGATACTCAGCTCTTTCCTGCTAGATTTTTCCCAGAATATCTGCAGTCAAATCCCTGTTTAACGGCTATCAGACAAACATATGCACTGCTTCGTGGATCCACTTTCTATTCAGTGTAAACATGTAACAGTAGCTTGGTTCCTGAACCATGGTTATGGCCCTGTTTCTAAGCGCATGCTTTACTCTGCCTGCACGTAGCACGCAAATTCAGTGGCACTTGGGTGTTTGCTGGGAGTCATTTATGCTGTGGCACCTCAGGACTTCTTTCCCTTCTAGGAGAGTGGTCTGCACCTAGTGCCTCTTCCAGGTGCTGGCTTCATCAGCCAGTTGCCTGCTGGAGGAGACTACAAGAGGGCTGAGCTCAGCAGAAACTCTCTGGGCACAAAAAATAGCTTCCTATGGAAACTATAAGGCTGGTGCTTATGGTCTGTCAGCTCAGATAGACTCCCCAGGCGCAGCAGTTGGGCAGATGCGAGAGGCACAGAGAGCATTTACAGAGAAACGGTCACAGATTGTCTACTGGACACTGCCACAGCCATCCTGGAAGCGGGTCTCGCTGTAGCAGACACCACGCTGCAGCGGGGCTGAAACGCAGAAGAATCTTTCAGCAATTACATCATTCCCCAGTTGACACTGGTATGAGTACAGGTACCTCCAAAAACTGAGGCCTCTTTGCACTAGATGATGATTTGGCCCATTCTATGTAATCTATCTTTCTATCTTTATTTTTATCTTTTTTTTTTTTTTTTAAGCAAATGCTATATATTAGCCTTGGGTTGACAGGTGCTGTTTCCTATTAGATTACCTCCTTTGAGGGAGTGAGTTCTGCTTACAGTTTGGCTGAAGATTTCAAAATAAGCCGTGTATTTCAGTTGTTTTTTCCTAAAAACAACAAGATATTGAATGTATTTTGGAGTACTGAGTATCTGTGGGACAAATACACCTTTCTGGGAGTTTTCTGTCCTATAGTCTATCAGCTGAGTGCTGCAAAAATCTCTGGAGAATATAATATTGTGGATTAATGATTGTAGATTTGGTCCAAAACATTAGCCATCAGATATTTCCTACACTTAGTCACTCTCTGCAGAAGAGGTGTTCATTAGGTCTTTGCAAATTCATACTCCTTTGCTCATCTTGCTACATTTACATCAATCCCGTAGTGTTGTTTTTCCATCCTCTCTGAAATTAAGTCACCGTGTCAGTGATTCATGTGGAAAATAACAACATGTGCATTTCATCCTCTTTTGGCTGGCTTGCTCAGGTAAACGACTACCCTTTGCTGAAACCAAACCAAACCATGAAGGTCTGGACTAATGTTATTGCAGAAAAGGGATGTTTTTGGTACTGAAACTCCTGGGAAAGAGTACGATATAGCTTCAATAGTAGAAACTTGCTATGCTACGTATTTGACTTGCATGGACATCTTTATTAGCTTGAAAGTTCAAAGACAACTGTTTCTTCCTATGCTCTGTCTTCCGCTCTGTGCAGGGCATGAATAACCTATTCCTTGTTTCATTCACATTTGTAGCTACCACTGCTATTACTGTTTCCTGTAAGAAACCATGGAATTGCATTTTGAATATTTACCATGTAATTAAAAGATATAAAATACTGTCACTATAAGCATCTTCCCTGTTAAACATGCATGGTCATAAAATATTAAGGTAAGCTAGATCAATCTATTGAAGATACTCGCATATGGAAGTGGTTTTTGTAGGTCACAGGAATTTATAAAAGAACTTGCTGCATATTGTAGAGCTCTGAGCTGTATGACCAAGTTATACCCCTGTGGATATGACAAAATTATGCTCATCAAGTTACTGGCACACAACTGAATCTTTACATAGAAGAGTAAAACTTGGTGTTAAATAATGCCTAAAAGGAAATATAAAGCACCTTGTCTCCTTCAAATGGCATCCTCCCAGGAAATGCAAAAAAATCAATATATTATAGTATCTTATGATCTCATTTAAGTGATTCAACACAACAAAATTTCAATGACAACATTTCTTTTTTCTGTGTCTGCTGACTTATCTTTTCCTTTCTCTCTGAATGGCAGTACTAAGTTTGGATTTTTTTTTTTTTCTTTTCCTTAGGACCATGTTGTGGAAGGCAGTCTGTCCTGAGGAAAAAAAACATATGGTGTGTTAAGCTATTAGAGATTAACAGAGGCCAAGAAATTCATGAATGCCATGGACTATATAGCTCTAGTCTGGGGAGGGGAGAGACCTATGCCATATTAGGCTGGCTAGTCCCTGGGGCTCATGTGGGATTGTTTCCTACTGTAGATGTCTGCATTTTTGTCTAGTCTATCTTATGTTGATTTTTCACAGAACAAAGGTTGTACCTTTCCTGTTAAATTACCTTATAGCTACCTTATACAGGAAGAGTAGATGGCTTATACTTCCCAGTCACATAAATTTTTATGTCTGTCTGAGTGGGATTATTGCTTTGGCCTCCAGAAGATGTTATACTTATTTACATTTGAGTTAAGCACTGATCATCATCTCCTTATGGTTTCACTGCAGAAAGAAGGTGGTGGCAGTGAGCAGATAAATCACAAAAGACACGCTTCATCTGCCTGATCTCTGGTCTCACTTCTGCCCTTAGAAATAGTGCAATAGTTCAAGTTTATAGCCTTTGTGGATTAGAAAAGCACCCTTATGTTGTTGAAAAAAGAAAATGTCCATAAACAGTGTTATTGACAGTTATTACTGTTGTATCGCTGAAGACCAGGGCTCATTGTGCTAAGTGCTGTGCAAATGTATTTAAGAGGGCTTCCCTGCTATGAACAGCAATATTTTTGTTAGAAGTAGAAGGTCTTGTTATTCCTATGACCCTCTGCCATATTTCACAGCTCGAATAGCACATGGGCAGTCATGCCTTAGTAGCAGTCAGAAGAACCAACTTTAAAGACAGGCACACTTTTGTCATGCGAGTACTTCTTTATATCTTCTGTCTCCACCATGTTTGGAGTTTTGCTGCCTGTGCTACAGGGGAAGCTTACCACACTCTACATTTTTCAAAAAGTAACCACCTGAAGAAAACAGAGTGAAGAAACCTAAATAGATTGAAACAAAAAATTGAGGTTGTCTTATTTTCAAAACAAACTAGCTGGATCTACAGCTTTTGATCTTTTAGAGTAAGTCCAGGGTCAGATTAGTCTGTGACTGACTTACTTAAAAGGCACTACAGAAATAGTGGAATCCAGAACTACTGGAATCAGCAGATGCCTGTAATTGTATTCTAATCAGAAAACAAAGTTCTTTACTCTTTCTGTAGTTTTAGTCTAGTGATACGGAATGCCCCTAACCAACATATGGCTATTTGAATACCTAAGGGCAAAAAGGTGCTATAAGCATTCTAGAAAGATGGTGCTGGGAAGGCCTGAAAGATCAGGTGTACTTTCTATCCTTGGTTTTTTTTTACTGGAACGTATTTTCTTTCTCCCTTTCCTTTCTTATATGACAACTCTATTACACATTACAAGCTACTCTGTCTTTAGTTTTGGTAACAGCATTGCTCATGCCTTGATCCACTCATGGTCCAGGGCTCCTTTCAGTCCTTTCCAGCAATGCTACAGCCCAGCCAATTATTTTATTGTGTTGATGCATCTTTTTCTTGCCCTTTTGACTAACTCTCATCTCACAACAGTCTCCACATTTTCTTTGGTGCATCCTCTTCAAAATGGAGAGTTCATAACTAGGTCAGCATCAATAAGAAAGGTGAGTGTGGAGTGCTAGTCTGTGCTTAGGAGCCTCCTTGCCCTTTACAGAAAGAATCTGTCACATTTGCTCAGATTTAATCAGCTTTTAATGGCCTTATTTATTCGTTGCTAAGCTGTTTACTTCTGGAGAGCTAGAAAAGATAGCTCGCATAGTAAGATGCTAGTATTATGTGGTTAGGCACAACTTCAGAATGTCTGAATTTGTATCTTGCTCTTTTTTGTGGATTAGGAGCACAAGAAACTTATTCAGTAATATCTGGGTTTAAGAAGTGGGAGTCTGGATGAGATTTCTAGCTCTAGAGCAGATTTTCTGAGTGCCCTTGGGTGACTCAGTTGCTTTGTCTCTGTTTCAGCTCTCTCTGCCAGACTGATGTAATATTACATGCCTAATATAGGTGCTGAGGAAATAAATTAATGGACGTCTGTGAAGCATGCGGATCATTGATGTACGGATCGGTACTTCTGAGAGACACCAGCAGAAAGCTTGTTGAGAACAGAGGTTGACTTGCCAGGTGGGAGAGTGAGAAACCTGTCCAAGAAGTGGTCAGGAGGCTGGTAAAAGGAAGCAGGAGAAAGCCTAGAAAAATTAGGGCTGATATAACAACAGACATTCGTGATCTGTTATGGAAACTATAAAGAACTCTGAAGTTTGGATGCTCCCTTCAAATTTGGACACTTAGAGCTCTCAAATAATCCCACCAAAGTTGAGTAGGAGAAGTCTAAAGGAAGATGTCCTGAAAGTCACCCAGAAAAATCTATACACATATATCCACATTAAATAAGCCCTGAAAAATGCACACAAACATAATCCAATGAAAAGCTACATTGTAATCCTTCCGGTATGGATTATAGTACATATACAATAACTGCAATGAATTCTGGAGGGAATGTGAGAATCTGAGTGCCTATTCAGATTGGAAGCCATAAAAAAGGAACCTCTAATGACAAGTGGATCTGAACATTTTTTTGAAATAAGTAAAATAAGAAAGGGAGCAGAGGGAGTGAATTGCATAAGGAGCGGAAAATCCTGAACCCATGCTGGCCCAAAAGAAGTGTCAGAAAGAAAGAGCTCCTTTAAGTAAAAACACTCCCAAATTAGACCTTTGTCTGACCAATTCAATAAGAAAGGAACAGGGAATAAGGAAAGTCATTCAAACGTATTCATTAAGTTGCCAGAGAAATGCTTATTAAAGAAACCCTCATCTGGATTCCTTTTTTTGGGAGGAGGGAAAAGGAGAAGGAAGGGAAAGACTTTTTTTTATTTAACATTAATTCTTCAGAGGCATTCTTCCTATTATTCCTTCTATTTTGACTTGCTGCATTTGAAAAATATGTTGTCTTTTAAATAGATTTATTCCTTTTAACAGCATTTGACATCTTTTGTCAGAAGTTCCTTCATTTTTCCAGTTTATTTCTTTAACATGTATTTGTTTAAGTGGCTTCCACTGTATTAATTGATGTGTTTGTGTCTGTTCAGAGCAAATGCATTCTCCTCACAGGGATTTTAACAGGCATTTGTTTAAGTGGGTTTTGCTTTTCTGTGTCTATTTCTGCTTGTTTTTCTGGTAGAGAAGGAGACATTACTAACATGCAGCCGACATAATGAGTCCCATTAACTCCCAATTCAGCTTGCTTTTTGACCACCTCTCTTTTAATGACTGTACTTTTCTTGACTGCAAAGTTTGGGGAATAGGAAAACTGTTCGCTCTGCTGGATTTTAATACATGTTTACATCCTTCTTTGCAGAACAGCACCACCTCTCAATTAATGTTACTCTGAGCCTTAAAGGAGCACTTGGTAATAAATAAATAAATGTGAGTGTGTGTATTGGAAAAGTGTGGTGTGAACCAGAATTTTTACAAAGGCTGCTGAGCATTTTTAGAGACTAAGCAGCATTTGTGTTCTAATATTTTAAAGCTTTTCCATTGATCTCCTGTTAACTGAGAAGCAAGAATTAACCTCAATGACAGTGCTAGTAGCTCTGCAGTCTATTTTGGCCTGTTCTTTAAGTAAAAAGAGCAACCTAGATGAGAATTTTGTGCTTCACTGGATATTGAAAGATGAGGCAATAAACTGCTAAACTTGAGTAATCACACACTCCCAGAGGAATGCCTCAAATGGGGTTGGTCAAAAACCTTGAAATTCTAGCCTTCTGCACACTGCCTGGGCTTTAACATTTGATGAGAGTCATTATAGTGGGGGACTGAATACAAGTGTCTTCTGATTACAGACCTTCCATTAAAAGTTCCCACCAGTGTGCCTTTCCATAGAGAAGCGTCAATGGGATTAAAATCTCAATTCACCCCAGTCAATTCTCCAGTAACACGATTTCATTAGAGGCAGGCAGGGAGGAAAATGGACTAGAAAGCACTGAAACAGCTGGTGTATAAATTATAAAGTGTACTTTCTACTAAGTGAACACACCTTCCGCTCAGCCACATTACTAATTAATGTGTAGGGTAGCCGATTTTATGTAAATTGTATTCTTCCTCTCTCCTGTGCTTTGGTTAACAACAGGTTCTTCTTAATCTTGGAAAAAGAAAGATTATGCAAAGCTATCATCATATGAAAATAACGTATTAACATACTGCCTGTGAACTGTATCCAATCAGTTCCTTTTCACTGGCGTGTGTACAAAACAATTAAAATCAAATTTATATTGCACTTCTTTAATATATTCTGGCATTAATATAATCAATGAACAAGTGTTAAAAAGTCTTACAGGCCTATTCTGCTTTAAAATGATATGTTTGTTCTCAGGGTTAGTGGATATTTTCAGCTTCTTTAAAAGGACACCTAAAAAGAAAAGTTCTAGCCATACGAACGTGACTCCAGCAGCCATCAGTTCATGCGGAGTCTGCCTCATTTCAATGGCAGCCTGTTGTGTTAATTTTTTTATGTGGTGTCTTTACTCCCAGACTCTGTCAGCTGTTCTCCATGTTACCTGCAGCATATTTGTTTTTAATTATTGGATGTTGTTGAATAATTGCTCATAAAGGTTACAAGACCACTGAATTATCTGGATGACCCGCAGGCTGGTTGTGCTACCAGCTGTTCTGGTGTCAGGCAGACGCACACCCAGGAGCAGGCTCTGTTTGCATGCCTGCCAAGCCCCAGTATTTCACCTGGAGACTGAGGGATGTCTCACGTGCCATCGGTATATCCTTATTTTCCACATTTCACGCTCTGAGGCTACATTTTTCCTGTCTCTTTTCCTTGCTGCTTTTGGCGTACTCTCATGTGAGATCAGATAGGAAGAACTGAGATATTTTGTCACTGCTCTCAGTGGAGCAGGCTAGAAGATCTCAGAAACCAGCAAATTGGTGGAAGGAAGTAAAACGTTTTTGTCAGTCACAGGGCTGGAATGTCTATCAGGAGGTTATTTATTCTGTCCTCAACCATATCTGCATCTCCCCAGGAACAGTCTCCTTTCAAGCACCTCCACCAACAGGGACTCCACACCACCTCAAGCAGTCTTTCTTGGTGCTTCTCTAGCTTTACTGTACCTTAACATCTCTAGCTGCAGGTAAGCCCATTTCTTGTCCTCTTCACTAAGGACACAGAAGAGATTACTCTCTTCCTTGAATCTGCCTTTTACTTATTTTGAGACCCTATCCTCCCTCGGACACATATGCAAATAGACTAACGCTAGTGCCCAGCCCAGAAGATTCTTGAAACCATCATCATGAATCTGCAAATTATGGTTTTCCCCCTCCCCTAGCAGGGTTGACCCTGCCTACAAAGACACATCCCTCTGAGGAGACCACAAGAGAACATATTTCCTGGGAGAAATAAATGAGTGAAATCCTTACACCAGTTCTGACCCTTTTTCTAAATCAAAACTACTCTTTATGCCAAGAGGCAACTGAAAATAGAGACTTTGTGTCACGTGTGCATTAGCAGGGTAGTCTTGCATAGTCCTTAATCTGTTACAGCCCTGTGACCTACTCTTGCTTTTACAATGAGAATTCTTTTTCTTTAACTTAGTGTTGAATCTTATGATTTTGTAACTGACAGGGCAAGGGTCTGTGCATGTTCCCTCCTTGACCATTGCACTTGTACAGAATTAATTTCTGTGGTGCCTTTCCAGATGTGGGAAATGTGCTGTTGAAGTCAGTGAGCATGCTGCCAGGGTATGGGCCACAGAACTGAGTCCATAAAATCCTTTCTGCAGCATATGGATTCTTTACAGTAGAGGGAGGGAAATTGTGACAGAGACAGTTTGTCCACTGAAAACTAAGCTGAGACCATAAGCTCACTGCAGTTTGGACCAGAGGATAGTAATAAACCACGGATGAAATGTCAGTGCCTTTCCATTAAGTGACCCCATGTCATCCTTATTTACGACTTCCTAACAACGAATTCAGCCAGATGGCCTACGTGATTGGCATAATTCCATTTTGAAACTGCAGATCTGAATTCTTGAAAGTATAAATGGTTGTGCATTTAAATATGCAACCTGTCAGGAGAGAAGCTGTAGGATACTTCTAGGTTATAGTGTGTGTGATAAAAGCAAGCCGCCTGGAAACGCATGGATTGGGAATTTGGTACCAAAACTCATTACCAAAAATGGCTTTTTAGACTTGCACCATTTTTTTTTCCTCCTCAGCCTTTGGCAGCAAAGCTATGAAATAAAGGTGGGGGAGGAATGCAGAGGGCAGAAAAAAATGCTAGGATTCATTGCTAAGTACTTTCTTTCTGTCCCTTGTTTCCCACTAGATGACTGGGAGCGCAACCAAGTCAAGCAGCCGACTGATGGAGTACCTCATACTAAGCACTAGGTCAGACCTGTTGCAACTTTTTCCTCCTTGATGGTGTTGATGGCGTAAGTGGTATCTGCAGACTGTCCCTCAGCCATGAGGCTGAGGACAAGATAATCTGTAATTGCTTATAGGAAGAGAGGAGGTGCAAATTCCGTCCTTGGTCGCAGTGGTGGAAGCCCATTAACTGGGGCCACTTTAGTGTCAGTGAGAGCTGCACGTAGCCAAGGAGGTCGCTATGCAGAGCCACAGATTATAGTAGTTATCTTCTCTGATTGCTCAGTACTTCAGGCAAATGTTCTCTATCTCACTCCCTTCAGCTCTAACTCACTGTCAGACCCTTCTCCGCTGGCTGATGGACAGATTGGTGCCACTCTCTCCGAGTCTGTCAGGACTTGGTAGTGCTGTCATGGTACTCTAACTACTCTCTAAAGGAAAGAGGACAGACACAGCACACTGGTACCCAGGTTTGTTTTCCCACTGACAGCATCAGAACAAATGCTCTGCTTTCCTTTCAGAAATAGTTTGCTGATGAACCATGGCCAAATAGGGTCAGTCAGAGTACCGAAAAGGAAAGGCTGACCGGGTCTTCTGCCTTCTGGCACCAGTGGCAAAAATTCTACAGACCTCAAGAGTGAACAAAAAAAATCTCAGGAGCCTCTGAAGGTGATCCCCCAAATGGCTTAACAGGGCTTAACAATGGCTTGTCTGGTCATTTGCTATGTTGTTCTTTTTGGAGGGGACACGTGTATGGAAAGATAAGTTGTAGTTATGATTTTCTAAGCAGCTCAAAATATGGTTAGAAAGGAGAAAAGAAGCTTCTTTTTCTTTGGGTGGTGTTATCAGGAAGGTCGAAAGCTGACTAGTATGTTCCTCAGTGATTCAGGGGTTGCACATCTTCAGTCAAGGAGATTCTTGCATTCCTGTAATTTTTACAAGGGTTTTTTTACGAGTGCTTTTTTGTTGCTGTATTATTTGTATCAGTATTTGCTGGATTCATGGGAAATTATACCATTTGTCTCCAGTGGATACCACATAAGACTCAAAATGAGAAACACGTCCATAAAGTTTGTTAGGATTCAATACGGGGGTTTTTTGTGTGTGATAAGGAAAATGAAAAAGATGGTTGTAGTTACATTTTAATTACATTAATTGAATATCCACATTGTCTGGGACCTAGAATATCTCTAGCATGATGGAAGACAGCAAAAGAATGGGATTAGAGCAGACATGAAGAAAAGATCTCGGGCCTAAATAGTGATACAGAGAGGATAACCAATCATAACAAAACCAAACTGAAATGGTTGAACTTGTCTAGCTTTAGGGGATGTTTAGTTTCTTAGCACAAATTGCCTGTAATAGATTTTAATTTCTGCATGCATTCTGTAATTATTTTTGTTTCGATGTAACTGTGAAATTGAGTGTTTTTCTTCTGCTGTTATCGGGTCACTTCTGAAAATAAAGTGTATCTCAGAGAATAGCAATATTATTATTATTCAAAGGCTACATGTTTGGGCAATTATGCAAACATTGTCTTACTGTCAGTCAGTAAAAACCTTTCCCAGAATACCTGGGACCCTTGAATTAATTAGACTTCTCGTGGCCTCCTTTGAATGCCACCTTGCAAGGGGGCCGCCTCCTGCCCAAACCCCAAAAGTCCCCCACCACTGTACATCCAGGTCACTTTGCCACACAGCTGTCCAGCTGAGTGGTGTTCTGCAATGAACAGTGTTGCTCCTCTAATTACTGAGTACAAGCTTAAATATGTACAGTTCTGCAAACCTTATATGCTGTTATAGCAAAAGTCAACTAAGTGACTCACACGTTGCAAAAAGTGTGAGATCTACTGTAAGCAGCATTGCTTCCCTGACGGAAATAAGTACAGTTTCTGTGGCATAACCTCAGAGACATCGAGGCTAACTTCCCACTTCCATCATGGCTGGAAGTTTAGGAGCACAGTTTATATGAAACAGCTGGAGAAAAAAGGCCTGGTGGGAAAAAAAAATACAAAATGTAACGATACTAAATTTAAACAAGACTGATTTTTTTTTCTCCCTAAGTACTGTTAATGGGAATAAATGGTTTATCTTTTCAGATCTGTATATTTCTGCAGAAACATACCATTGGGAAAAGGCTGCAAAAATTCTGGCCACCATGTAAATCCGACACCGAAGACTCACTTGGGAAGAAGAAAAGACACAAAATTTTGTGCTGGCCTTCTAAGTGAAGGTGAGTGGTGTCCTACATATGCGCTAATGAGAGCAAAGCTAAATGATGCCCAAATTTCATTGCAGAAGCAAACCAGTCTTATGTCAGCCAAAGCCTTCTTGATTTTTATGAAGGTGGAGACCTTTTCTCTCTTTGTCTATTCTTACTTCTTGGTAAACAGTCATGTATAAAAATGGAAGGGGTGGCATTAAAATCCTCTGTCTTTGTGCTCCCCCCTGGTTACACCCTGTGTGTGTGGTACTCAAAAGGGCAAGTGTGTCCCACAGGGAGGAGGAATATTCAGCATTCTACAAATGGCTTTGAACCAGCTGCACATCACACAACCACCCTGCTGAGCCACTGGGTCTAGGTACTCTTGCTGGGACAAGTTCATCCATGACTGTATGGGGAGCTGCTTAATTGAGCCTCATTACTTCAATTTCCTACTGACACTGTGCACCCTGTGAGGTGCTGCTCAGGCATGCGTCAGGGGCAGGGGGTTGAGCAGCTGCCGTTTCTTACATGGAAGCGGTAGACGATGAGCGATAACCGTGCCCTAACAGTGCCTAAGCCAGCACTATGGCCTCCGCAGTTGGTACCACTTATGAGGAGGAGCAAGCTGCTAATTTGACCCCCTTAGACAGGAGGATGGATGCACCTGCATCGGCCATTGCAATCTTCCCCTCTGCAGGGCCTTTTGCCGTAGAGGATGGTGCACTCCTGACAAACTGCCACTGGCAGGTACTACCTTCACCCCTTTTGGCTTTCTGGTAATCTATATGTTTGTGCCCTTTTTAAGAAAGGTTCATGCTTGGAAGCATCTCAGCTAAAATCTCCCAAAGAGGAGTATTTCCTTATTTTAATAGGTAACATGAGCCATCTATTTTTTCCTTATTCAGGTTGTGTAACCTGCACCTCCAAGGTCAGTCAAGCATCCCTCCAAAGTCTCCAGCTCCAATTCTGTTTCTTCAAGCATGCAAGCTCACAGGTAGACATAGCCTTCTTGTTCATCCCTGGTCCTGTGGACCCTGAATCCCTGCTGAGAGCTTTGTTTCTATGAATAGTCTTATTTCCTTACAGACATTCTTCCAGTTCTTTGACTGATGTATTGTCCTCAGTTTTCATTGTTAAAGGGGACCCATTATGGACTTTTGCTCCTGTAGGTAAATATGCAGTATCTGCCACTTAATATCAATGTTTCCAGAGTACCACAAAAGCTGTTAGAGGAATTAATCACTTTTTGATTTCCATGGGACAGTGGACGACACGTGAGAGAGAACTTAGGCAATGATATCCGTTATTATCACCCTTCTGAAACTCACCACTGCTGAGTGAAAATGAGCTTTGTGAAGGTAATCAATCACTGGTCACCACGTGTTCCCTTGGTATAACATTAAGGGTAAAACTCATCACTTTGAACAGCATCAACGCAGTCTTGTGTAACACCAATTCTCACTCACCCACTTTTGCAGGGGAGATGAAAGAGGTATCTGTTTACCCAGGATACTCTGGCTTTGCATTTCACCGCTCCCAGCACAAGTAATGACTTGCTGGACAACCATCAGACTAGCCAGACAAGGACTTTCTGTGCTGCAAGGTGGCATGGAGCTATCGTAGCTCTGCACATTGAGTGAGAAGTCAGATAAATTGTAACACCCAGCATCACGGCAGTAAAAATGACAAAAATAAATACCATAGTATTACAGAGAGTTCCTTCCTTTGCTGCTGCCTTTAGTCAGGTAGTATGCAGTCATTTCAAAGAATAAGAAATTATTTCAGAACACCCATTATACAAGAATGTTGTGTTACCCCCCAAAAACCCTATGTAAGTTCCTCCAGAGGGCGTTTTAGAATTGCTGAGGGATAAACTCAGATAAATGCAGGTGTTTGTTGTGTTAGACCCTACACACTGAACATTTGGCAATCCAGAGATGAAAGATATGAAAGGGCCATGCTTGTGAGCAGAGGTTTCTTGTTTGGCAGCACCTGAGAGCAGAGCTAACCTGGCCAAGGATTTCAGTCTGGGTCTGTCTTCTCTGCTTATGTGTATGTAAAAGTGCCCAGGTGATTTTCATGGCACAGGCTTTGCAGGCATGCAATTGCTGCATCCTGTCACTGGAGACTAAGAAGCAGTGGCAGGTCATCACAAAGCGAATTAACTCATGTATTTTGACAGGTGAAGCTAAATAAAATGAAATAATTTGACAGGAAGTGAAGCCAAAATGCAACAAAGGAATAGACTTGCAGGAATATCAGGTTACCAGAGGGGAAAAAAATACAAGGATGAGAAATGTATGTACAAATAAATAAATAAATAAAGATAGATATTTTTATGAATCTGTTTCAACCTCAGTTGTTGGACTAGCTCAGAGTTCTTTATCTCTTGGCCCGCTTGGGTAAGGCAGTGCTACTATCACAGTAAGCACTTCCACTTCCTAACAAAAAGTAGGGGGACTCTTCGTGACTGCTCTTCCCTAAGGGAAGAAAAAGAAATGCTATATGGGGCACAAAAGCAACAGTGGATTTCTTAGCATATGGTCTTTTCCAGTGTGAGCACAGACAGCTTTCTGCTCTAAGGAAACAAGGGAGAGCTTTGCAACTAGTATTACCAAGTGGCTAGAGACTTCCTTGATGCTGTGCTGCTGGAAAAAAGCATAGACAAGCGAAGGAGAAAATTTATCCAAAATTACAGCAAAGAAATGCCTAACCTTTGCATTAGAAAAAGAAAAAAATTATAAACTACACAGGCAGTGTGCAAAGCAACAGTGGGGTTTTCTCATTAAAGATGCTGACAACATAAACGGAGAAAAGGCGACGTGTCAATACAGCTGTAGCTGGTCACAGCAGTGAATAGCTGGCCTGTTTCTGAGGACCACTGTTGTGATCCTTGGGAACAGTGTACAGATGCGTGGCAGTACCCAGCCTGCAAGCCTCCAGCCGAACAGCCTGCCATTTAGTGGTACATGTCCCTTGGCTGCACACAGCCAACACGGGCCATCTGTGAGAAAACAGGATCCCCCTCCTGTGCCTGGGAAGCAGCAGTGACACCGCTCGGGGACTCTGCCGGACCACAGGCTGGCACGCAGTCAGGTCCAGGAGGGCACGGGGTTATAGCACTGGAGGCGACTGTGAGATTTGGCTTTGATACCTCGATACCCAGAGCCCCGGGAGTTTACCTGAAGAAGCACAGTCTCATGTGTCAGTGGCACTGAGACGTACAGGAGATGGGGTCTCCGGTATGAAAGTAAGTAGGAAGAGTACATGTCACCGAGGCAGCTGAAGAGATTATGGGAAAATGAAAAGAGAGTTTAATGTTGTATGTGTTTAGACAGGTAAAAGTGCGATTTGGAGACCTGGGTAGAGGACTTATAATATGAATAGGTTTGTTTTCTTTCAGAGAGTGTTTTTTAATCTGTTTTGTTCTGAAAATATTGTGTATTAAGCACTTTGTTGGTATTCCTGTTGTTTAGACTTTGTTATGGGTGCATATGAAAAAATCCACTTGTTATCTACTTTACTTGGATGAATTGTTATCTGACATTAACAGGAAACGTAGGCAGAGTCCTGCAGGACTCATCCTTTGCTGTAAGTGTGCAGTCTTATTAATCATTTTAAAATGTTTCATGGCTCTCAGAGTTGCCAAGATCTCTTTCAAATCTGGACTGAGTGTGAAGCAATGAAGTAAGAAGGTCCACTTGAGTTTGGAGAGAGTCTAAAATAAGAGCTCTAGGAATTGCAAGCTGCTCCGTTAGTCTCATTTCAGGCCCACAGACTGCAGACGTTTGTGGCCAAGAAACTGCCAAAATGCCACAGAAGGGACATTTTCATTTGGAATTTGCCACAACAATGCGCCTGGCACCAAAAATGGTGGCGTGATGGGAGGTGAGGAAAGAGTCCAAAGCCAGGTGCTGTGACACCTTATCCCCCACACAGCCTGGACGTGTGGCTCTTTTGCCTGTGTTATTCACACAGGTGGCCCTGACAGCAGCGCTCTGGCCCCGCTTGCCATCCTTCCTGGCCAGGAGCTGCCTGCAACAGCCTCCTGCCCAGTAGCTTTTCCTGACACCACATTTCTAACAGCAGCACAGGCTTCAGGATTGGAGCTACGGGCCAGTTTGCAACTGGAGAGAGCGGAGACCTGTGGGAATGCAACACTGGTAGCAGAAGGAGTGGGGCAAGTCAGGTGCTCCCTCTTCCTCTGTTGCCTGGGGGGGCAGGTGGCTCTGACCCAGGCTTACCAAAGCGAAGGCTTGTGGAAACGGGTCACCTCAAGGACACAGTAATGAGGCAGTTTTTGCTAACAGTTGACTAAATTTATACCTGTGTGCGCTATCAAATTTGAGCTATTGCTGGCCAGATTGTGTAGTAATGTGGAGATGGGAAAGGAGGGCACTTCTATCAGCCAGGATAAACTAACATTAGAAGTGACTTTAAAATAACATTACTGTGGAATTTGCCTGACACAAACCTCAGTCTCACCCTGATGCAGAGACACGGGGCACTGCGTAGCTTCAGGGACATAAACAACCAACTGCCCTTAAACCCATTCAACATGAATGGACTTTGCTATTCTTCCCTGAACAACTAGACGTTGAAGAAAAGGATGATGACAAGATAAAGTATTATAAAAATATCCTCTTTCAGGACCTGTTGTCACAGCTTGACTCAGCTATGAGGAAAGTACCCTTGATATTATTTCTGTGTTCAAACGCTTTAGACATTTATCAGAGATATTGATGTGGAATACTTATGAGTCAGGTGGAAGATCCTACTTAGCTTGCCTCAAACTTTAGGCCAACAGTCTCTGCAACTCTGTTCTTGCAACCCAGCCAGCACAGGTCTTGTTCCTGACACAGAGGTCTACCCCGCCATTGCATCTATACGCAGATCAGTAAGCTAGAAAAGCGAAAGGCATAGGAATTTCAGATTTAACCTGACTTCTGCTCTGTTATTGAAGGATCATTTTGCACAGTGTCCATCACACCCATCTGAGCAGAAAATTAATGGTTAATTTTGCAACCATTCTTGTAAATAGGCCTCTTTTTTTTTTTTTACAGAATCATAAATCTTGCAGAGAAATGAAAAGCAAGAAAATAAAGATGTATTAGGTCCACATTTTCAGATACTCTAAGTGAGCTTTTGCTGTGTGGGAGCCATAGAAACACAGAGGCTTTTCTTCCTCACCAGCAGAGCTATTCAGCCGGAAGCTAGGCTGATTTCAAACCAGTTTTTGCCAAAGACTGCTGGTACCTCCAACTGAGATCTGCTGGAGGGTGCAGGCTTAATTATAAAGTATCTTCCCTACAGCTGCAGAACACTAATCTTGATTCACCAGAGTCCAGTGCCTTTGGTTATGGAAACTATTTTTTTGATATTTCAGAGTTAATCTAACCCTGATCTAAGCCATACGATGGACATACAGTAGTCTTGGAATACATTTCATGCTCTTAATGTGTGTAGTCAGGACACCTTTTATTTTTGCCATACCTGTCCTCAAGCCTATCAGCCAGTGTAACAGTGAGTTCAGCTCAGCACTGTGTTGCTATTTCAACAGGACATGAGGTCTTATCAAACCACACATGTAAATTGTGTAAAGCAGGAAGCGATTTTTCTTCCAAGGGAAGAACATTGCGTGGCAACAGTCACCTAGTACGTTCCTTCCAGTAGCATCATGTTGTCAACACAGACACGCTTTTGTACCTTGTTGCATTGATCAGTTACTTTGCTGGATGGTGGTTTCGCCTAAATCGGTGGCTTCAGGGAAAGTTGGATTGGTTCCTTGGTGAAGAGTGAAAGGCAGGTTGTACTCTGTGTTAGCCAGGATCCAACTATTCATTCTTCAGTAGCGAAATAGTACCCATCTCTCATTCAGCTGACAGCCATTACCTGCAGACATTCCAGTTTTGTATGAATTGCAAGGTCTGTGGCCCTGAAAGTGCATTTCAACATTTGGAAAAGACTTAAGACTAAATTGGGCACCACACTGAAAGGATTTAGTTTTTCCAGAAATCCCTATGACTTCTGTAACATCCCTACCTTTACTGCTTAGACAAAAATAGCTTTTTAAAGTTGAGGAACTTCTTGAGACTTGAATGTGACCGAACTGGGGAGAAAAAGAACATTCTTTTTTCCAGAAGTTTTTCAGGATCCTTTCCTTGTTCTGTTACCGTAAGTGCTGAACAAATCATTGTAATATATATTTTGTTTAGTGCACTATATATATTTTGTATAGTGTCACTAGTCTAATTAAAATCTGAAACCACTGCTTTTATATTATTTATAATATTTACCATAAAAGACCATAGTATCATAAACGAAAGTAAGTGATTTCATCTTAAAGTTCTTCAGGTCAATCCCAGGGCAAGGGGGCCCAAATCATTTGGAAATTTTGAATGAAAACAGAGGATAGGTATTTATTATTTTAAAAAATAATTCCAGCTCTCCCATAATCCATAATGGCCACTGTGGCCATTATAAAGGAGAATGAATTTTGGTATGCAAGTAGCAGAATGGAACACAGACACAGTGTTTTGCAGAACTACCCTGGAATGATATTAAAAGCTTAAAATCTGTACACCAGAATTGCTTTCTTCCCCTCAATCCACATTGTAGTTTTCAAACTTAAGAAAGCTATGAGAAACTTCAACCCAAGTTAGGAAAACCCTCTTTTGGAAACCTAAGGCCTCTCTTGTATTTATATTAAAAACTTTTTACAGTACTCTGCAATATAAAGAGTTTTTAAGTTTGTCTAGTACAACTAAGAGGTTGATAGCTTCTTTTCTCCACTCATTTACATTTAGGGATGACTGTGGTTTTAATGAAGCAGAATATTCCAAATACTAATGGATCTTAAATTGCTTATTCTTACCAAGAGGTACTCCAAATAGCACATTTGCCTCAAGTGATATAAAGTGATGAGTTAATTCATGTACTTGTGTCAATTGCTTCAAGATACTGAGACTTAGCTGCATTACTGATACGCTTTTTTTTTTTCTTTACATATGTACAGGAAAGTGCATAGGAATGGAGATCAATTTAACCTCTACTGCACAGAGGAGGGGAGAAATCTGGTGCATGTCCTACGAATGTCATTGACAAGGTTAGTAAGGTCTTTCTCTTTGCATTCTCTTGCTGTTCCTTGTATTTATGCTTGAGGTACTTAAGATTTCTAGAGTAGTCTGTGGCAGCAAAATTTCTGACCACAGTGAATTAACCAAGAAGAGTTTGTCTTCAGGACAGCCACATCAAATGGAGCTTGAAAATTCCTCCTAGTGACCTGCACCAAAGCAGTGCTCAAGTTGCTCCAAGGACCTCTTCTCCATTTGGACTCCCAAACCCACCTGCGTCATGTCCTGCAAAAGCCTGCAAAAGCAAGAAAAATATGGGGACAAATGCACACCCTTGATATCTCAAACTTCCCTGGAGATCAAGGGCCAGAGCACAGTGTGATTCCCCAGCCTCAGGGTTCCTCTGAAGTAGCACAGAGCAACAGGTGGCGGCTGTTAATGTGCTGAATGTGGCTTCCCTCTGTGTCTGGCCATGGAAAACAAAGCGAGCGAGCGGATCCATGCCAAACACTTCGCGAGCATGGAGCTTACACAATTGGGCTCCACCCACATGCCTCACATGGGAATTTTCTCCCTCACCAGCTGGGTTAAGATCACAAGATGGAAAACAGGGGAGAGGAGAAAAAAAAAAGAGCTGGAGTTGTTTTCTTTCCATTGTGGCTCCCGAGCTTGAAAGTTCCTTTGCAACAGAATAATAGAATAAAGATGAGAGGGAACACTGCTGATGGCTCAAAATCTGGCACCAAAGTTTATTTTTCCTAAGCAGTCTGAGCCTGAACAGTCTTGTCAGACAATGTCAACAGAGGTGAAAAAAAAAATGACGAAAATCATTGAATCTAGTTGGGCTCAAAAATGAATAAATGCACCAGACAGGGTAAGTATATGGCCATTAAAAATGGCATAACCCTGACTGGAAACTGAACACCCCCATATGTATTTCGTACGCTCAAAGGCTTATCATGCCAGCTGTATTTTTGAATGAGCTAAGTGTCTACTTGTGTGAAATGAATGCGAGTAGGCACACATAAGCTTTCTCATCAGTGTCCATACTCATAGCCGGGCATGTATTGAAGTCTCTCAACTCAGCTTGTTATAGCTATCACGATGCAGAGCCTGAAAACGCCTCTTCTCTGAGACCAGACAAACGTGAACTGACAAGCACTGTGTTTTGCCCTTAAGGCTCCTGTCCATGGTGATGCGTCTTCAGTTATTCTCTGTAAAAATCTCTGCCCCCCACCCTACATGTGCTTGCCTCTTTCCTTAGTGCTTGCCTAATTTGGAACCAGTTACAGTTCATGGGAAACACTGACTACACTCAAGCACCAATGTCTTCATGCTCAGGAGGAAGACGTGTGGGTTCAGTAAAAGGCAGGTAGGATTTGAGAGCCCCAGCCCAAGAAGAAAAGGGATAGAGACCCACAGCATGTTGGTGCTGCTGTGTGTGCCTCACCCGGGAACCCGTGGAGCCTCCATGCCTGTCACCCATGGAAATCAATTTCCTGTTGAATGGTGCCCGTAGACAAGAACTAGATGCTCAAAGTCCCATTGTAGCCTGACACAATGAAAATAAAACCCGAGGACAATACAGATCCTGATGTCTTTACTTGCTTTGATAACAATGACACCAGTAAACAATGGTTGTTTAAGTGCACTTGCATGGTTCTTAAATTAAAAACAAGATAGCCAAGGGCAGTGAGAAGTCACTAGCATTCCTGAGACTGGCACACAGAAGGGCCTCTTATTTACTTCAAGCTGGAAACAAACCCCACAGTGTGGGGATGACCACAGTACCTTTGTAAGGGGGTGACAGCTTCCAGGCTCTCAATTCTGTTGTGATTCCCCATTCCACAAAACTCCATTTACATAGCCACAAGAGCAGCAGGGCTTGAGGCTGGGGCATTACAACGTGTTTGATACAAGCACTGAGACCTGTTCTCTGTGTGTGCTTCAGAAGAGAAAGAAAACGGAGTGCTAAAAAAACCTCTCCCTGCTTTCCTCCTTTCATTTTACGGAACAAGAAAAGGCTAAAGGCTCTGCTGGAGTGACTCTATTGACTCCCATGGCTTCCGTGGGCTTCAATTTGCAAAACAGAAGAAGAGAAAACCCTTCCTCCACCCCTCTCCCCTGCAGTTCTTGAAAGTGACATCTGTGCAGTGCTGCAGGAAAGATTACACATCTTAGCCTTATTTTTTTACCCTGCCACTCCCAATTTACTCATGCCCACTATCATAATATTAATTTTTAGCAAGGAGGAGTAAGCAGTGCTCCCCTGGGCCAATGTGGTTCTCACGGTGGCGAGCAGCCGCTCGAGGGGAGGGGGAGGGCAGCGAGGTGGAGGTCGCTGCCGCCGTAATAGGACAGGATCTGCCTTTCTCATTACGGAGCGAGGGCATCTGCCCCGTGAGTCTGTCCAGCGAGAGTCCCCGCGCATACCTCAGTACCCGAATGCGGCACTGCTTTGTCTTGCCACCCCATCTCCTTCCCACCCCCCGACTCTTTCCCCCACCTCCCCCGGACCCATTTC